>NW_006921659.1:2658664-2696305 GCF_000298275.1 Orycteropus afer afer
ATTTCTAATTTTTCATTTAATTTGTCATTTTGTTCTTGTGTTTTCTTCCATAATTCTTGTAAGTTTTTTTCTGTGTTTTCTTTGGTCTGTCTCTCAATGCTTTGTAGATACCTAAAGATAATTGTTTTGAATTCCTTATCAGAGAGTTCCAATGCTGCTTCTTCCTCAGGGATGTGTTCTTGTTCTGTATCTTGCTCCCTTGTTTCTACCACTTTATCCTGCTTCTTTGTGTGGACTGTGATGGTCTGTTGTTTCCCAGGCATCGTGACCTCGTTGTATTTAGATCTCTGTTAACTGTTTGTGAAGAGCAGCCAAGGGTGGTTCAGGCTCTTCTTGGTGGTTTTTTATTATTGGCCCATTGGTGGAGAAGGAGGAAGTGGCTCTCGCTCAGTAAGTGAAGTCACAGGAGGTGTGGGTGTAGTTGTGTCTTATGAGGATTATTGTTGTCTCCCACTCAGTTAGACACAAATTAGAATTGAATAACCATCAAAAAGCTAAAAGCCCATGGATGAAAAATACACCATGTAATCACACAGGAACAGTAACCAAAAAAAGAAGAAAAAACAAGCAAACATGTAATATCTGGGGATAGGGCACTAAGAAGGAAAAGAAAAATAGGGAAGGAGAATAATAAATGAAGAAAAAATAGGAAGAATGCAAAAAGAAAAACAAGGACTGGGGTTAGTAATGAGGAAAAAAAGGGTGGGAAAGAAAAAAAAAAAACCTTAAATGAGGGGGGGGGCAGAATTTCAACCAGGCACAGGGAAAAGAAAAAATGCTGAAAACTGGAACCTGGTAGGGGAAGATTAAGAATAATAATAAAAAGGACAAAAATATTAATAATAGTTGTTTTAAAACAGACAAATATAAGCAAACTAATCACCAGAAAAAAGAAAGCAAAAAAGAAAAAGAAAAAGAAAAAATCAGTGGATGACTGGGTAGGGCACCCAGGCTCCGTTTGAGCACACAGACTGTGATGGAGTTCCTGTGGACCCAGAAGGTAGGTGGGAGTGGGGATGGCCACACCTCCATTCACCTAGCAGGTATAGGGTGTAGTAACAAGAAGAATGTCATACCTTTTCAGTCTTGCAGGCCTTGAGTGTCCTTGGGGTTGCTGGAAAGCAGAACGTGTTCTTAAGCTCCAGAAATCTGCAAGAGTGCTGTCTCTTTAAATATCTAAAATAGCCAAGCCACTTTTTAAACCTTCAAAATGGCGGCAGCCTCCGGACCAGCAAAAGTCCACAGTTCAACCCACCTTTCTCTTCACCTTCTCCGTTTGTTCCCCAGCCACCATGCACAGTCCGTGCAGTCCCTGGCTAGCAGGGTGATTTTTAGGTTAATTCTTAGGTCCTACCACCACTCGGGAATGTCCAAGCCGTCTGTGCCGTCAGGGTCGCTCAGGTCGCTGCCAGACCGCAGCTCCATATGTCTCCTTTTTTGGTATTTTCACGCAAATTCTTCTGCTAGTTGGGGTTTAGTCCACTTCTGTATCCTTCCCTTCAAGGCTCAAGTGTTTGAGATTATCTTCTGTGTCTGTGTTAATTGGTTTCCCTTTTCTTTGTTGAAGAGGGTCTGTGCAGTCTTTCTGCCTAGTCCGCCATCTTGCAGAACTCCCAGATTGATTTTTTAAATTATCTTGGACCTGTGCACATGACTTTGCACATTTATGTGGTCCTGCCAAGTAAATAAGGGAAAAGATATTCTCTGAATATTTTAATGAAAAAATCATAAATTCAGGGATAATGTTAGTGGTACTTACACTCTATTAAAATATGATTTTATTATTGGCCAATTGTGATATATACACACACTTTTTTGCTGTAGGTTCTAAATCCTTTAGAACACTGAAACAGGAATAGAGAAATAACCAAACCATAGCCAGTTTGCTTATATCAGTTTAGAAACTTAGTGCCAGAGCCACATTCATCCCACAGTTAGTTCTAGGAAACAGAATGTTGTTGTTGTTTTTGTTGTTTGCCATCGAGTCAGCCCCGACTCATAGCGACCCCTCCTTGGGTTTCCGAGGCAGTATCACTACGGAAGTAGGAATGTCCAACCTTCCTTCCGAGGAGTGGCTGGTGGGTTAGAACCGCCTGCCTTCTGGTTAGCAGTCAAGTGCCTTAGGCACTGTGCTACCAGATCTCCTAGGAAACAGAATAGGTGGTTTTAATTAGGGTTATAGCTTCCTACTGTAACTTTTTCTCAGAACAAGAAATAGAAAGAATCAAGTTAACTTAAAATGACATAGAGGCTGTCATCCTAAGAAAATAGACTAGCAACTTCTTGCCATAATCTCACATTGTGGGAAGGCAAGTAATAAATGATCCCATCAAAATTTTAACTAACTTTCATAAAATATCTGAACTGCCTTGTCACAGCAAAAGCTAGAGAATGTTTTCTTTTTTATTTGTCACATAAAAGTCATAAATATACAATAAACACCCACATATTCTCTACCTATCTTAAGAAATAAACACTAACCAATATACTTGAAACAACTTATTTTGTCCTGTCAGTTGTAATTATTACCATGAATTTAGTGTTTATTATTTCCATGCATTTATATTTTATTACACATACACACCCACACATAAAGAGAGAGAAATATTCTTATTTATTTCAAAATCCTATTTCAGCATTAAAAAATCTGTTAAAATCTACACTGATTCTGGGTTAGAATCACCAGCTAGGGTGGCCTCATGTGGTGAGGATGAGGAAGGAAGACACACTTACACACACACACACACACACACACGTGCATGTATGTATGTATATATGGATGGATATGCATGTGTGAGAGAGCTCACTTGTATATTTTCCATTCTCTCCTTTCAGAATAGTTCTTTCCCCTCTTTCTTGGTTACCTAGTACTGCTATAACAGAAATACCACAAGTGGATGGCTTAGCAAACAAAAACGTATTCCTTTACAGTTTAGGAAGCTAGAAGTCCAAATTCAGAGTGCTCGCCTTAGGGAAGGCCCCTTGACCTTGGGCTTCACCTCTGCCTCTCTGTTCCAGGCCCACTGGAGCAAGCTCGAGGCTTCTTCTGATTCAGGCAGCTGCAAGCTGCTGATGCTGACAAACCCAAGGTCAGCAGGTAAAATGGCACAACCCCAAGATCACCAGGCAACATGGCAGACCAGTGGTACAAGTCCAGGGAAAATCTCAAGATGAGCAGGCAACACAGCAGGCCACCGGTACAAGTCTAGGAACTGGAGATGAAGACTTGGCCAAATACAGGATCCAAAATTGGCCAAAAGCTAGAGACTTTTCTCAAAGCTTCTCCTTAAACACAGGAAGCAGGCCACACCCCGAAAGCAACTACTTGGTTACTCACAGCAGATTCCACCATAGAGGTGATTATAATCTCATCATGGGGAATAACTATATATATATATAGCTGCCTAGCCGCTCAAAACCATGGCAGAGCCAAGTTGACATCTCTACCTCTTTGTGCACCACACATCCTCTTCCTAAGTGCCTCAATCATCCCGGCATCCCCTTATTTTTTATTTCCTTGTGCAGAGACCAATACTCCATCCTCATCTCCCCAACAAAACTCATCAGTCCTCTTTCATATGCTAAAAGGGTTTATTATATATTGTCACTAAGCTAAGAGGCTAATCTCCAAAAAGATTTTTTGCTAATAACAATTTACTTTATTACCTGTAGGAATTTTGACCAGAGATACTGAAGACTGGGAAGACTTAAACCAAAAGAATGATAATTTAACAAATGATTTTTGACATTTTGGGCAAGTGTTTCCTGAATGTCTTTCAACCCACACCCAAGAACTGAGATGGTGGATTGATTCTTTTGTCCTGTGGTGTCCTAGTTATCCTGTGATTTTAACACTGAGAGAGATCCTATTAGTGATGTCTCAACACAGCTTGAAAGAAAGGAATGTCATGCTTAATTCAGCTGTGGCCAGCTAAGCTCTTCCATGTCCACTGCTACATACTCTGTGACCCTGAATAACCTTTTTTTCTTTAGTAAACTCATGTAATTCAGGATGTGGCCTTTGAGATTCTTGGGTAAATTGTGCCAAAGGATTCCATTTTCCAGTATGAAATTTGGAATAAAGGTAAAAGAATAAAAGATTAGATAACATAGGATAGGGTATGAAACGGAGTCATCTCTGGGCTAGTTTAAAGTTAAAATATTTCATTTAGTTTCTTGGAAAATTGATAGAGGGAGAAATATATTATGCATGCAAATATATTTAATTTAGTCTCCTAGCATGAGGTACCTTGTAGACATATTTTATGTGCTTCTGTAATTCATCAATGAGATGTATTAGACCTCCAACATCAGCACTTGATGCGGCCCTGTATTTCCAGCAAGAAATGATTTGTCTTCTCAAAAAAAAAAAAAAAAAAAAGTGCAATCTCTGGAGTTCTTTCAAATGTGCTCTATTTTCATGCCTACCAAAGTGAATTTTTTATCAACAGCAATACCAACTGTCTTCAAGTTATATATGTCTTTGATTTGATGTTCATCAGCTAAGCAACTAAAAGGTAAAGGTAATAACTCTGTTTCTTTACCAGAACCTTCTGAACTCTACCAAAATAGAAATTGTTCAACACTAAATGGAATAGAAACTCTACCTGCTATGATATTTTTACCTGCTATTTGAGCCTAATTAAACACCAAAACATAGTTGTTGTTAGGTGCCGTCGAGCTAGCTCCAACCCACACTGACCCTATGGACAACAGAACGAAACACTGCCCAGTTGTGTGCCATCCTCACAATCCTTGTTACACTTGAGCCCATCATTGCAGCCACTATGTCAATCCATCTTTTTGAAGGTCTTCTCCTTTTTCACTGACTCTTGACTTTGCCAAGCATCATATCCTTCTCCAGGGAATGGTCCTGTCTGACAACATGACCAAAGTAGGTGAAATGAAGTCTAGCCATTCTCGCTTCCAAGGACCATTCTGGCTGCATTTCCAGGACAGATTTATTTGTTTTTCGGGCAGTCCATGATACTTTCAGTATTCTTCACCAATTGCTCTTGCAATGCATGGGCCACCACAGTATGCTAAACTGACAGAGGAGTGGTGGCCAAAACACAGAGGATATAGTATCTAAATCATAATGCTTTTAAATAAAAATATTTTCCACTACTCAGGTTAAATGCTTATGATTACTATTACTCTTTAACAGGTCAACAAACATTCATTAATTAACATTTCTGTGACAGGCATTTCATATAAAGGAGAGTCACATAGAGCAAATTTTTAACAAATTTTTGTATAAGCTCCACAGGTCAATAGTAATAAAATATCATGATGAAGAAAATCCATTCATTTTGTTGGCATTCAAATGTAATCTAAGTCTTCAATGATATTGGTTATCTCCAAACCCTGAGCTATTACAAATCTACCTTTCACTGAGATGACATATTCAGATGAACCTTCTATCTCCTTTAGCGTAAGAAACTAATACCAGCATGTCATCTCTTTAAATCTCATTTAGGCTATAGGATATGTTTCCTAGGTTGTGTCTTTTGACATTGTCAGGGGTATCCATCTGAAGCAAAAGATTGTTGGCTTAGTTCAGTTGAAACTGGATCTCCTGCCAATGGACAGAGTGATAATGAAGCCACCTATAAGGGAGATTGTATGTAGCCCTGGTGGACAATGGGATTTAAAGATGGCACTGTGAAAGAGAGGCTTCACAAACTGCTTCCAGATGATAAAACCCTATGGGCAGTTCAACTCCACAACACTTGGTGTAACTGTGAGTCAGAATCAACTCAATGGCAGCAGATTTGATTTTTTCTCTTTCCCTTTGTCCGGATGAAGGGGTCTCTGGTAGCTCTGACACTTAGTGTGTGGATGCCTGCTGCAGTCCCTTGCTACATGTAGACATGGGACATTAGAGGAGAACATCACTGTAAAAGAGGGGGAAATGGTGAAGGGAAAAAGCGAGATACTGCTTTTTATTAAATCACATTTTATCAAATCAAAAATAATTATAAAATTGAATGCCTGCGAAATCTGAAATAATATGAAATGTTTCCAATTATTACGTAAAACACTAATAGCTAATACTCATATGACACTAACTAGGCCATGCATCATTCTAAGTGCTTTACATGTATTTTGTTATTTCATCTTTATGATCATCATATAGGATATGTATTAGTGTGGTCCCTATTTTACAGATAAGGAAGCCAAGGGACAACCAGGTTAAATAAATGTCTTAAAAGTCACCTGAATAGTTATTGGCATAGTTAGGATTTGAATCCTAGTTGCCTGGCTCCAGAGTGGCTCTTTACCACTGCCCATTCTGTTTCTTATATGCACCCTACGAGAAAAACCCACTGCCATTGAGTCAATTCCAACTCATAGTGACCCTACTGAGTTTCCAAGGCTGTAAATCTTTATGGAAGCAGATTGCCTCATTCTGCCCACAGAGCAGCTGGTGGGTTTGAACTGCTGACCTTCAAGTTAACAGCCAAATATGTTACCCACTATGCCACCAGAGCTCCTTTTTTACACAGTGTGAGTATTTTCAGTGCCAGATGCCTGGAGAAAGAGAAGCAATAAATTGTTTCCTTTATAAAGCAGGACATCTGGTAAATCCAAATGGACTGAGTTTGATGACTGCTATATGCATGCAGTATTGAGTCCCTGGCTCTGGTTTGAATGTACACACCCATGATAACAGATCAGCTTCTTCAGATATTCACTAACCACACTGGGGATATGTGAAATACTGTCTTTAGAAAAGTCATGTGTCTCTAGTAAAGCTTTGGATGTGGTAATGGAGTTTTCTCTCTCCTTCAAGAACACATGTACATTACATAGTTCCAGTAAGGGAATTATGGACCACAGAAAATCTCACAAAACTATAAGGATTATTCAACCTCTATCATTTAAAAATAATAGGATTACTTGAAAGTAACTTTGTACCTTGCACAATGATAGGCTTAAAGCTCCATCAGCAGGCAGTAGTTTATGTTAAGACAAGAAAAGCTTTGAAGCTAAGCGGTCTCAGAAGAACAGGACTAACCTTGTGAGTATTAGTAGATCCAATACTCCAAATACCTAAGTGGTATGATTTAAAGACTACCAGTTTGTCCAGTTTGAAGACTACCAGTTTGGAGCTCTGGTGGTGCAGCCTAAGGCATTTGACTACTAAACAGAAGGTTGGAGGTTCAAACCCACCAACCACTCCATGGAAGGAAGACTGCTTCCATAAAGTTTTACCACCTCAGAAAAGCAATGGGGGTAGCTATGAATTGGAATCGATTCGATGGCAGTGGGTTTGGTTTTTGGTTTCTTAATTTGTCTAAAAAATTCGCCCTAGTGTCCATTAATTCCACTCTTGTAGGTACATTCTTTTTTTGGTCTTAAGGCTTTATTTCTTCATGAGCCTTCTTTTAAAATGCAGCTACCCTCTGGGAGAGGGCACACCTTTTGCCTTTATCAGCTCACACCTGATCCTGTTCATCACTTTAGCAGGGATTAGATGACAGGCAGCTGAGTAGGAGAATGGCTATGGAATCAGGAAGATGGCTGAGGTAGAAAAGACGCAGAGAAGGGTTGGGTACAAATGATATTACCTCACAGACTTTCCCATGCTTGCTCTGCCTCAGAAATTTGATGAGTACAGCATTCAACCTAGAAAAAATAAGGCTTTGGAAAACCCTTTACAAAGAATGTCTTGTTTGACAGAGATTCCTCCGTTCTCCTGGTTGCTTGAGTTGAAAACCGTAGATTCTATGGTGTAGAGGGCTGTTCACTCTTTTCTCTCCATTCCCTGAACCTCGTCAGTTATCGAGTTGCCTCACATCTCCCTTCACATTGTTTCTTCTATGTACCCATTCCTTTGAATTCCAACTTTTAACATTATAGCTCAGACCTTGTCATTTCTTCTTGCCAAAATTATGTGAAAGCCTGCTTAGGGTGACCATCTCGTGTAGATCATACATTCCTCTGAGGTGTGAAATCCCCAAACACAGTTAGGAAGTCCCTGTATGCCCTGCTCCTCATAACCATTGTTTCCTCTTAACTGTAAAGTCAGGGCCATTTGTTAGTGAGAGGCACTCTCCCGAAGAGAGGACAGGAAAAAGAAAAATTTTGAATGGAGTCAGGGACTAGAAGGGCTGAGGGAAGGACAGTCAGATTTGATGTGCTTCATGTTTCAAAGAGAAAGCAAAAGAACAGGAAGATCCTGGAGAGTACTGAGCAAAGAACTCAGGAAATTGCTTGTGTGAGCTTTTAAGGTTCTGGATCTTCTGTCTGAACCCTTCTCAAATGCCATGTCCATTCCCCCTAAAAGCCCTGGCATGTGCCTGAGCAGTCTCTGCAAGGACTCCCTAGAACTGGAAACTGGTGGCTTCTTGGAGGAAAACTGATAGGCTGACAAGAGGACTCATTTCTTACCCCATATTGTTGTATAACTAGTGAATAAAATAGCTTTTCAAAATTAATCATAAAAGTAGAGAGAGAACAGAACAATAAGAGATACACAGATCTTCACAAACTGTTCCATGAGTAGCAAATGAGAGCTTCAAAAAGAAAAGGGAAGTCTGGGTAAACCCCTGGGAGTCTATGGAAATAAAGAATGGGGTGCATGGGGAACTGATGATTTATGGTTGACATGAACCTAGTAGTTTAAGAAGAAGCAGAAGGCCTGGCTGTTCTCCAAAAAAGAAGTACTATGAAAACCTGTCTCTAATTAATTATGAGTACAGCAACCTGACCAAAATCAACTTGGTGGCAATGGGTTTGGATTTGGGGACATGGGTTTAGATGCAGGTGCTTCAAGTTCAATTCAGCCTCAGCCCTTCATATTTGTGGGGGGAAGTTCCTAGGGAGAAGCATTGGTACATCACACTGACAACTCATATTCTGAAACCTCCCAAAAAATCCAAACTCACTGCCATTGAGTCAGTTTCAACTCATAGGGACCCCCACTGGGTTCCCAAGGCTGTCATTCTTCACAGAAGCAGATTGCCTCATCTTTCTTCCACAGAGCAGCTGGTGGGTTTGAACCACCAACTTTTTGGTTAGCAGCCGAACAACTTAACCATTATACCACCAGAGCTCCTTGTCTTGACCCTAAAGTTTTTTAATTTTCTGACTTATTTTATCTCCCAATATGTTCAAGAAGCCAACTCATTTAGTGACAAACTCAAAAGTAGTTTAAAATCCATTAAACCATCCTATGTCAATGCTAACGTGTTACATAGGTGAACAGTTGTTTTCTTTATTCATTACAAATATGTGCTGATCACCACGTGCCAGGCACTGCTCTGAGTCCTGGGCAGAAAAACCATGCAACAACAACCAGAAAATCCCTGTTTATATAAATCTTACATTCTAGGCAAACTACCTATGATAATATAAGTAGTGATTAGTGCAACAAAAGAAAATAAAGCAGAATAAGGGGATAAAATGGAATGTGGGATGAGAGGTTGTTCCTAAAATAAGCAGGAAGAGTCTCTCTAAGGAGAGAGCAGGAACTTGGATAGAGGAAATGAGCTATTCTGCGTGTTCTACCCAGAGGTAGTAGCAAATGTGAGGCCCTGTGATGGATACAAGATGTGTCATGTTTGAAACACAGCCAAGAAAACCAGTGTGTCAGCAGTAGAGTGAGCAAAGGGGGAGTGGTAGGAGAGGAGCTTCCAGTGGCGGATGGGCGTTCCATCAGGTAGGGCTCAGAGGCCGTGTTGAGAACTCTGGCTTTTATTCTTAATGTGCTGGTAAGACATTGGAGGATTTTGAGTGATGTAGGGAGCTCTGGTGGTGTAGTGCATAAGGCATTTGACTGTTAACTAGAAGGCTGGCAGTTTAAACCCACCAGCCACTCCTCGGAAGGAAGGATGGGCAATCAATTCCATAGTGATACCACCTTGGAAACCCAAGGAAGGGTTGTTATGAGTCGGGACTGATTCAATGGCAGTGAGTTTGGTTTGGTTTTAGTGATAGACTCTGATTTGCATTTTTAGAAGATCATTCTGGCTGGTGTGAAGAATAAACTGTAGAAGGAGCAAAGGCAGAGGCAGGGAGCTCAGGAGGCCAGTGGAACAATCAAGTGAGAGATGATGGTGGCTTGGACCAGGATGGGAGTTGAGGAGGTGATGAGAAATAGTCAGATTTGGGATACATTTTGATGTGGAACTTATCCTCTATTAAGGAAAGACTGCCTTTAGCATGTTATGTTTGTGATGTCTGTTAGACATCAGATGCATGTATTGAGTAGGTAGTTGACTATTAGTCTTGAGTCCAAGAGCTGAATCCATAAATTTAGGAATCATCAGTGTGCAGCTACAGTTAGAACCATGATATGAAATGTAATAGTGTAGAGAACAAGGGTAGATGAGAGGGAAAGCTTACATCCTCTAGAGTTGAGGACAAGAAGGAAGATCCTGCCAAGAGCAGTGACTGCGGTCAGAGAAAAAGAGGAGAGTGAGTTGTCCTGAAATCAAGAGGGAGAAATATTTCAAGACAGAGGCAGCCATTAACTGTGCAGAATGTTGGAGTGAGATCAGTAAAATAGGACCTGAGGTGTAATATATAGCACAGCAAGCCCCATTCCATACAGAGCATTGTTACCATCTGCCCACTACAGAGACCCAGTTACTGAAGGTCTCTGGGTTGACCTGGAGTAGGAACTGATGTCTAACCATATTTGAGAGCTTTCTTTTACTCTAAGCATTTTCATGGCAAATTGCTTGCTGAAAGTGAAGATGACTTGGAGCACTTACTGATGAAGATTAAAGACTAGTCTGCAGTATATATTACACCTCAACATAAAGAAAACGAAAATCCTCACAACTGTGCGAATAAGTAGCATCATGATAAAGTGAGGAAACATTTAAGTTGTCAAAGATTTCATATTGCTGGGTTCCACAATCAACACCAGTGGAAGCAGCAGTCAAGAAATTAGATGATATATTGCATTGGGCAAATCTGCTGCAAAAGACCTCTTTAAAAAAGTGCTGAAGGTGCTTGCTTCGGCAGCACATATACTAAAATTGGAAAGATACAGAGAAGATTAGCATGGCCCCTGCACAAGGATGACACGCAAAATCATAAAGCGTTCCATATTTAAAAAAAAAAAAGTGCTGAAGAGTAAAGCCATCTCTCTGAAGACTAAGGTGCACCTAACCCAAGCCATGGCGTTTTCAATCACCTCATATGCATTTGAAAGCTGGACAGTGAATGAGGAAGATAGAAGAAGAGTTGATTCTTTTGAGTTGTGATGTTAGTGAAGAATATTGAAAGTATCATGGACTGCCAGAAGAACTAACAAATCTGTCCTGGAAGAAGTGCAGCTGGAATGCTCTTTGGAAGCAAGAATGGTCAGAATTCATCTGATCTACTTTGATCACATTGTCAGAAGGGACCATTCTCTGGAGAAGGATATTATGTTTGGTAAAGTGGAGGGTCAACGAAAAAGGGGAAGACCCTTGTGATAGTTGGAGCTGTGTGTCAACTTGGCTGGATCGCAATTCTGTGTGATTTAAGCAGTTTTGATGTGGTTATTTCCTTGATGGAATCAGATGTATATGTTTTGAGCAGCCAATCCATTGCAAGGGAGTTTCCCTAGGGGTGTGGCCTGCTTCCAGTATATTTATGGACATCCTGAGAAAAGAGACACTCCTGTGAATCGGAATTCTGTTGTGCTGCCTACAACTGTCTGTGAGCGAACAATCTACCATTCGGCCTGGAGATACTGGATTCGTCATTCGTTGGAGTCAACAGCCAGTATACTGCCTGCCAACCTTGAGCTCCTCAGCCCTGCAGTTGTGTGAGTCAGGAAAAGCCTCCAGCTTGACATTTGATCCAAGAACTTGGGACTTGCCAGCTTCTATAAGTGTGTGAGCCATTTTCCTATGATAAATTTCTCTTTCTCTCTCTGTATAAGCTTTACTGGTTTTGTTTCTCTAGAGAACCTAGTCTAATACAACCCTCAATGAGATGGATTGACACAGTGGCTGCAACAATGGGCTCAAGTATAGCAGTATTTGAGGCTGGTTCAGGACTGGGCAGTGTTTCATTCTGTTGTACATAGGGTCGCCATGAGTCAGAGCCCACTTGACAGCACCTAACAACAACAACAACAACATAAGGGACTTGATGAGAAGAACTGAGCTTACTCACTGGGATCAACTACCTACCTTATTAACAAATATAAAAAACATTTGCCACAACTACAAAATGTACATATGGTGGAATTCAGCGTTAACTTCAATCTCTCCTCTCCACAGAATCGATGAGGCCTTATGCAGGAGCCTGAAGGAAAGACCCCTATCCTGTCTGGATCCTATTAGTTGTCCTGGTACTTGAACGTGTACAGATCTTGTTCTGTATCTCATGCCAATTTACATTAAAATGGTCACAACTGGGTCCATATACTAATTGCAAAGAATTCTCATTTGGTTTGCAAGAGTTCAAAACCCACTCTTTATTGTCAGCTTTCCTCAGTCGAGCTACACATCAGTTGGAACCAACTTGACAGCAATGGGTTATTTTTCAGGCCCATGTAGTGCTGGAATATAAAGGAGGTTCACTTTCCTACATGTGCCCTGTGCATGGCTGGCTTGACGTCTCCCCTGAATGGCTTCTCTCCCCTGCAGGGTGACAGTGGGATGGCTGGCAGGGTCTACCTGATTTTTGGCATGGGAAGAAAAACTTCTAAAGCAAGTTGCTATAGTTACCAAGTCTTCTGCACTGCATAGCAGTCACTGACTCTATGCTAGTTTTTTGTGTTGCTCTATCAGACATCCTCCCTGGGTACAGCAGCTTGGGGTTTTGTTATTTAATCATTTCATGCCCACTTAGGCGTGGGCTACACAGAGTGAGCATAGGGCTCTATTATGAGGAACACACACATATACCCACACATCTATATATGCATACTTCAAACTTGACATGCCTTAAGTCACAGATGTTGTTCAAAAGGATTTCTCACACCACACCCATTTTAGAAGCTTTCCTACAATTATAACAGATTGTACATGGAATCATTTTGTATATGCCAGAGAAATGTTTGTTTCTGTTTCTGAACACAAATTATGTGTGTGGAAAGTTTCCCCAATTCCTTTCTTAGTAATTATCTATCCTCCATCTTGAAGAGAAAATAAAATAGAAGTTGATTGTAGATCAAATGAATCTCTTATGAACATTTTTGAAAGTTAATGTTTCAAATCAGACCCATTGTTGAGCCTTCCCCCATTGTTTGTGCATGGCTGTAATTACTAGAAACTGTGACATTAGAAGCCTAATTGAGCTCCTCTCTTATTTGGCAATCATACGTGTTCTAAGTACAAATCCAGAAAACAAATGTAATGGATGATGAATATCACATGAACATTATACAGCCCCTCTCCTCACCCAGCTCTCAAGGAAACACAAGCATGTATATATATACACACAGACCTCAGACCCATGTAGGCTTTGTGATGGAGCTTGATGTGATGATCTTGGATGTCCCTTCTCAATCCCATCCTCTCATCCTTCCCAGGCTATCTTCCATGGGCAGGCCTGAGGCATTGTTCTAGTAGGAACAGGCCCTTACCCCATGCTCTGAGCTGACTTTCTGAGTAGAGAGTTTTTTTTTTTTTTTAATTTTATTGTGATTTGGGTGAAAGTTTACAGAGCAAATTCACTTTCCATACAGGAGTTCACGTACACTTTGTCTCATGACATTGACTGTAATTTCCCACGATGCAACAGCTCCTCTCCCACTTCCTCCCCATAGTTACCTCTTCCCAGTGTCCATCCCTCCATACTCTCCTGCCCCCTGAGCTGTTTCCCTGTGCATAAGCAGCCCTTCCTTCTCCCATGATTGTTCTCTCCAGGGTGTGTGTCTACTTGAGGTAAATGTTTAACTCACATGCCTGTACTTTGTTTGGCCCATCAGCTGTGTTTTACTGTGACATTAACAAACAAAGATGTGATGTTGAGCTTCAAGGTTTCTCCCATGAGAACAGGCTGAGTAAGAGCAGCCACCCGCAGGGGGAGCAGCATGCCTGCACTGGCAGTTTTCTCTACCACACAGTTTATTCTGTCTCATTGAGAGCCTAGTACCTCCTCCAAAGTGCTGAGGGCCTTTATAAACCCATTCAGCTGGGTCCCCTGCTCTCCTACAGCCCCTCCACCACCACAGGGAGGCTGGCCTTCCCTTCTCCCAGCCACACACACTCCCTGGACTTGTACTTGCCCACCAGGCTGCATGTCTTATTTTTATCTTCTCACTAAGGCACTTGGCTGCTAACTGAACTGGCGGTTCAAACCCACCAGGCACTCCTCGGAAGGAAGGTTGGGCAATTTACTTCAGTAATGATACTGTCTCTGAAACCCAAGGAGGGGTCGCTATGAGTTGGGTCCGACTCGACAGTGCCTAACAACAACAAGGCTATTACAGCAAGTTCCAACTGACTACCACAGGCCCCACAGGCCTCCAGAGAGGGCCCAGGGTGAGACCACAGATTTCAAGTTTTTAAGTTCTCTGAAGAAAAGGAAATTATATATATATACATATATATATATATATATATATATATATATATATATATATATATCCTGTTTCTGGGGGTAGCAAGGGCACTTAGAGGTGTATCTATAGTTGGATCTGTTTCTATATCCCTAACAGCTCAGGATAACTAATTTGCATAATATCGACCTTCTTTCATTTATTCTGGGAGCTCTGGTGGTGTAGTGCCTAACACATGGGACTGCTAACCAGAAGGCTGGAGGTTCAAACCCACCAGCCACTCCTCAGAAGGAAGGTTGGGTAATCTATTCCATAGTGATATTGCCTCAGAAACTCAAGGAGGGGTTGCTATGAGTCAGATCGGACTCCACGGCAGTGGGTTTGGTTTTTTGGTTTTCATTTATTCTACACCCACTCACTGAAGACCTCCTTTGAGATGGGCTGCACACACAAGGATGAACAAAGCATATCTCCTACTCTCCAGAAACTCACAGTCTAAAGGAGTCAAACTTTTGAACACATAACCTAAAATGCAATGTGACAAATATTATGAGAGAGTCACTAATGAAGTGGGAAATCTGTTCATAAAATCGTATTTAAGAAGGCAGGGATACGCACAGGCGCTTTAGGAATAGTGTAGTGTTTAGCAATGCAGGTTTGGAGTTAGATCTGGGTTTGAATGTAAGCCAGAATTTGGGGCGGGCCTGCTCTTCTCCGGCCTTGGATAGCACTGATCAGCACTGCACTGAGTACTCCAGGGGGCGCTCTGCAGCCCTCTGCTTTGGGCAGCTCCGTCCTCGCTCTGCAGCTCTTTCCTCCCTGGTACTCTGCTCTGCAAATTACAGTCGCATGGGCCATCCCAAACTCTCACGTCAGTCCCTGTAACCCAGACCTTCCTCTACTGCAGCCGGGAAGCTCTCTCCAGGCCGTAAGCTATGTCAACTACAGGACTCGTCTCATTTATTTTTCTTCTATCAGGGATCACTGCCCTGTGCTGTCTGTCTTTCAATGTCTGGAAACCAGTGTTTCAGGTACCTTATCGGGTCCCTGTTACTCCACTGTAGTCAGAATGACATCCCCTTGTTTGTGAAGTATTTTCTTTTCTGTTGGCTTCCATTACCTGACATTCTCCTGACTAGTAAAACTTTCCTTTTTTTTTTTTTTTTTAAATGATTTTGAGTTTTGCTT
Source organism: Orycteropus afer afer (assembly GCF_000298275.1). Classification (NCBI taxonomy): domain Eukaryota; kingdom Metazoa; phylum Chordata; class Mammalia; order Tubulidentata; family Orycteropodidae; genus Orycteropus; species Orycteropus afer. Next base: position 2,674,311 of record NW_006921659.1, read on the forward strand.
TATTTCTAGCTCTCTAGAAGCGCCTCAGCCTCCTTTGCAGATTCGTTCTCCTTCAGCCAGCCATTCATTGTTGGAGTTCGTGCACCGTCAGAGGCCCACTTCTCATTCCCCACTCCGTAATTGCTCCCTGAATGAACTCATCTATGCCCAGGGCCTTGTGAACCACCTGTATGCAGATGACACACAAACTAGATTCCTAACTCAGAGCTCCTCTCACAAGTAGCCAACAGCCTTTTTCACTACACAGTTTAAGAAGCTCTAAATATCTCAAATAAACATGTCTGAAATGTATTGAACATCTTTCCCCAAATTTGATCTTCTTCTTACTATGTAATCAGTTATGAAACAAAAAAATAAATCCGCCCTCTCCCTCATCACCATGTCAAATCCATCACCTAGTCTTCCTGATCCATCTTCAGAAACTGTCCTGAATACCTGTTTCCTTTTCTCCATCTGCACTAGTGTACATCTGTACTCTGTCCCAGTGGTAACCTCTTAACTGCTCTCTACCATCTCTTTCTACTTTGTTCACTGCTACAGTCAATGGTGATTTTTTTTTTTCCCTCAAAAAGGTATATGTGACCCTTTCATATGACTACTTTAAACACTTCAAAGGTTTTCCATCATTCTTCCTGATATGTACCCCCGAGACCACACCTTTCATTTTGTTTTTCTTCCTCATTGATCTCCTTCAGTACCTTGGAGGGTCACATGAACTCTGCCACAGGGCCTTAACTAAACATGCTGTACCTCTACCTAGAATGGCCAGCTCCTCACTTTGCCAACTCTTCCCCCAGAGTCAGCTCAGTCATCACTCTTAAGGAAGCCTGACTGGGTTAGGACCCCCGTCACATGATCTTCTGGTACCATGTACCTCCTTTTTTGGACACTTGATACAGTTACAATTTTATATCTATTTGTCTGATTTGGTGATCATTGTCAGGCTGCTTCCTAGACTTAGTAAGCTCCGTGATGATTTTAAAATTTATTTTTCCCCTCACCATCATATTCTCAGCACTTATACAGGACTTGGTTCGTGGCAGACTTAGTGAATATCCTGCTGAAGACATAAATATAATAGAGAAGAGTTAACCCTACTCCACAGCCCTGGGAGGGGACCTGCTGGAGCAGGAGGGGCTGCACAGACTGAGGATACAGGAACCACAGCTGGTCCATGAAGAGGAGAGGAACCCCCTGTTGAGGCTGGGGGCCCCAACAAGCCTCTGTGCTTCTGACGTTGGTTGGAGATAATTCATTACTGGAACCCCATACTCTGCTACCAAAACAACATCATTTTTATAATTGCTTCAGTTGATCCACTTGAGTTTCTTGTTTTTCCAATATTTTAAGAAAGTTTGGGAGTGGGGGAAGGCAGGAGAAATGGGTCTAATTTCTCAGTGACCAATAGAAGAGGCCAGAAGTCCAAGCTGCTGGGAACTTGATTGGCCAAGTTCTAAAAGCCTGGTTAACAGGCCCAGAGCATGTTTGGCTGCGATCCCGCCACAAGGGGACAGCACAGCTGTCCCAGTGCCCTGCCATCTGCTCATCTGGTATGAAAGAAGCACCTGGAAAACATGAAGCCGGGTCTCAGGGGACTGCAGGTCCACACAGAGTCCCTCAGTGACTGTGGATCCCCTGGGTGAAGTGAACAATATATTTGGTGCACATGAAGACCTCATGGCCAGAAATGATACAGTTGGGGGGTGGGGAGGACTGTGTGTGTGTGTGTGTGTGTGTATGTGTCTTTATTCTCCTTGGGACCTATGGCCTGGCAGGGCTTCCTTGCGGCCAGAGTAACAGGCCTTGAGATCAGGCTGGCTCTGTGTTTTTTGCTATAATGTTGCCACAAGTGGAAAGGGACAGGCTCTTCAAAAGGTCCTTCACAAGGATCTAAAGCATTTACACTTAAAAAATGTTTCGTCATGTAGCATTTTAATGTGGGGATGAGGGGGAGGGAGAGTGAGTGAATGTGTCATAACGAAGGCCACAGAAGGAGAATTATTAGCTCTAACAGCAGATGGCATTTGTTCTTTTTTAAAAAATGCACCAACTCTTGATTCTGCTTTGAAACTGAAGGGGAAAAAAAAAAGTGCTTTCCCCTAGCTCTCATCTTTTTAGGAAGGGTGGTGGAGAGTAAGGTTTGGAAGTGGGGGGGACACTGTTGAGGGCAGCCAGTCCTGGAGCCCCATTGGCCATCGCTCTTCCTCTAGACCCTGCAGGGGAGGCACAACCTGAGCTCTGAGCGGGTGGGGAGCCAGCGGGGAGGGAGCCTGACACTTCCTGCTAAACCTGCAAAGGCATTTGAAGTGTACGTTAGCAGTCTGGGATTTGCCACTCCTCTGGGAATTTCTGACGTGGAGATCATAACCAAGGTTCAAAGAAGAGATAGAGGGAGTATACAATGGAAATGGAGGTGCTTCTGGGAGGAACTGGGTGAATGAATGTTATCATGCTGCAATCCTGCCCCAACATGGCCTGGAGGCCCTCAGACCAAAAAAAGTCTCCAAAAGCTTGTGTGTCAGAAAGATTTGTGATCACCAAGTTTCTTAAGCCCCCAGAATCTCAGTTTATACAAGCAGAGATGATGATATCTCTTGGGGCTTGTACTAGTCAGCTTCCCAGGAAACAGACTCTGAGGCAGAGATTTGCTTGCAGGAAATTCAGTGGAGGATGTCACGGCTGAGGCCCTCACCTGTTGGGGAAAGATGGAAGCAGGACTAGATGAATGGGAGGTTGTGACAGTCCATTGGAAGACCTCAGTTAATTTCATGGGCGTTCTGGAGCTGGCCTAGCTCTTCAGAGACATACCACTTAGAGTCAAGGGGCCAGGGCCTTTGTACCTCACCCACAATCTCACATCTACAGCCACTGAAAGCTGGCCACCCTTGAAGAGAGGACATGATCCTGGATAAGGGAAGAGATTTAGCTGTGAGCCTTCAGTCACTAATGCTTTCCTCTTCTCTCTCTGCAGCTGGGAGGATATGCTCAATTCTGTTGAGGATCTCCCAGCGCCCTGCAGCAACTCCTATAGGGCTATGACAGGGCATTAAACATAACACATATATAACACAAACGTAACAAATGCAAAAGTGAAACCAAACAGGCTGCCGTGGAGTCAACTCCAACTCATGGCGACCCCGTTTGTGTCAGAGAAGAACTGTATTCTGCTCTGGTTTTCAATGGTGGTGATCTTCTGGAAGTAGGTCTCCAAGCTTTTCTTCCCCAGCCCGCTGGGTGGACTCTAACCACTAACTCAGTTAGGAGCCAAATGTGTTAACTGTGTATACCACCCAAGAACTTAAACACATACATAATATGTCTGCAGTATGGATTACACCTCAATATAAAGAAAACCAAAATCCTCACAACTGGACCAATAAGCAGCATCATGATAGATGGAGAAAATATTTAAGTCAAAGACTTCATATTACTTGGTTCTACAATTAATGCCAATGGAAGCAGCAGTCAAGACATCAAAAGATGTATTGCATTGGACAAATCTGTTGCAAAACAGCTCTTTCAAGTGCTGAAGAGCAAAGATGTCTCCTTGAAGACTAAGATGCACCTAACCCAAGCCATGATACTTTCAATTGTCTCATATGCATGTGAGAGCTGGACAAAGAATAAGGAAGACCAAAGAAGAGTCTATGCTTTTGAGTTGTGTTGTTGGCGAAGAATACTGAGAGTACCATGGACCGCTAAAAGAACTAACAAATCCGTCCTGGAAGAAGTGCAGCTGGAATGCTTCTTGGAGGCGAGAATGGCCAGACTTCGTCTCATCAACTTTGGTCATGTTATTAGAAGGGACCATTCTCTGGAGAATGATATCATGCTTGGTAAAGTGGAGGGTGAATGAAAAAGGGGAAGGCCCTCAACAAGATGGATTGACACGGTGGCTGCAGCTATGGGCTCGAGTATAGTAGGGATTGTGAGGTTGGCATAGGACCGGGCAGTGTTTCGTTCTGCTGTGCATAGGAGTGCTGTGATTCAGAGATGACTTGATGGTACCTGACGACAACATCAACAACATAATAATGGAAGGATTGGAAAAACAAAACAAACAAACAAAAAAACTAAATGGATTCATCTTTCCCCAGCCTCCTCTTTGGAAAGAATAACATGCTGTTTTTAAAGTCCTGAGCTGTTCTTAAGCTCAGCACCCGACAGGGGAGAGAAAAGGTTTTTGTGCATTTCAAACTTCTTTAGGATGAGCAGGCTGAATGGTCCCAAGACACGTTGGAGGCAAGGATTGAAGTGAAGGAGATGAAATGGCCTTGATTTTGAGGGGGAGAGGACATAGAGAAATTCCCCAAGACTGAGAGGGGATGCAGGGAGATGGACTCTGCTCATCTTGTCCGTCTTCCTTGGAAGTCCCCGGAAGCTGGTGTGCACACTGGGGGCAGGGGGGGGGGGGGAGTACTTTGTGGGCTGCTGCTTCGGAATCTCAGAGAAAAAGCTTTGTGCTGGTGCCTGGTGCAGGAGCGTCAGTTTCCAGTCTCCACGGGCTGCAGGAGACTCCCCAACAGAGACCAGTGGGAACTGTAGAGTAGATGCCCTTTCCCGAAGGTTCTAGGCTGCATAAGACTCGTCTTCCTGGGACTTTTGCCTGACACACAGAAGGGAAAACTCCCTCCATCACTGTCATTGACTTTTCCACTAACTGGGTGGTTGGAGGCCCAAAACGGTGTCTTAATTTCCTACTGTAGCTGTAACAGAAATATCACAAGTGAGTGGCTTTAAAGAAGAGAAGTTTATTTTCTCATAGTTGAGGAGGCTAGAGCACCACTCTAGGGGAGACTCTCCCTGCCGGCTCTGGGGAAGCGATCCCTGCCTCTTCCCGTATTCCTGTGCTCCTTGGAGTGTGGCATCTCTCTTCCCCTGTTGGTGCTTTCCTTGTCTGTGTCTGTGTTGCTCACTGTAACTCAGAAATCCTAAGTTTAGGATGTTGTTGTTGCTGTTATGTGCCACTGAGTGGGACCCGACTCATAGCGACTCCTTGGGTTTCCAAGGCCGTATCACTGCAGAAGTAGATTGCCCAACCTTCCTTCCAAGGAGTGTATGATACACCCTATACAAATAGGGTCCCATTAACATAACAAAGAAAACCTTATTTCCAGATTGGATTACACCCATAGGATTCCAACATATATGGGGGTGCAAAATTTTATCCATAACAAGGGGTTTATCTGATTTAGAGAAATGAAGAAATGAAACAAATTTTGTGGAGTAAAGTGCATATCCACCTCACATATTAAGCACCTAGCAAGGCATTCAGTTGGCACACAGTAACAACTGTTCGTTTCTGTTTCCTAGTCTCTCTGTCAGTTTATACCTAAACCTTGGAACCAGGTGAAAATCTTTCCTGTTAAAAATGAAACCAAAACAAACCTGGAGAGATGAACACCCTTTGTTAGTCCTGCTAACCTATCACAAACATTTATTAGCTATTTACTATGTTAGGTTCCTACAAGATGGAAAACTACATCGGGCTCCTTGCTAATCACCGCTGGAGATATAGAGGCAAGTGGAAAATGTACAACTTGGAAAGCAGACACCAACGATAATGAAATAAACACCCATGCTGCAGCCTGGCGCAGAGGGACCAGAGGCAGCACTGAGGAGACAGAATGAAGAAAAGCCTTTCTGGACTGTCCTGGTAGCTCCCTGCAGTAGCCTCATGACAGTCACTGCCTGCCTCTTCAATGCAGAACTCTGTGGCTGTAGCCTGGACTATTATTGCAGGTCCCTGTAGTGCCAATTAATGGTAGCCCCAAAGTCCTGCAATGCTATTGTCATTGTTGTGTCGATTCCAACACACAGCAACCCTATGTTGTTGTTGTTGTTATGTGCCGTTGAGTCAGACCTGACTCATAGAGACCCTTCCTTGGGTTTCCGAGGCGATATCACTACGGAAGTAGATTGCCCAACCTTCTTTCCGAGGAGTGGCTGGTGGGTTTGAACCGCCAGCCTTCTGGTTAGCAGTCAAGTGCCTTAGGCACTACGCTACCAGAGCTCCTACAGCACCCTATAGGACAAAGTAAAATTATCCTACAAGGTTTCCAAGGCTTTACAGACTGCCACATCTTTCTCCTGCTGCTCCAGCTGGTGGATTCGAACTATGTTAGAGTCAAGTACTTATTCACCGCGCCGTCTGGGCTTCTCAAAGTTGTACTAGAGGAAGAAATTGTTGAAAATTGTTGTATATTTGCATTAAACAAACAAACAAACTCATGGCCACTGAGTCGTTTCTGACTCATCGCGACCCGCTTTGAGTGTCCAAGACGGTAAATTTGTACGGAAGTAGATTGCCCAGTCTTGCTTCCACAGAGTGGCTCTTGGGTTTGAACTACCAACCAGTTAGCAGTCAGATGCCTTAGGCACTAGAACTAAATGTCAATCACATGACTAGGGAATAGGGTGGGAGGGAGTCCAAGTGCACGTGAGACCATAGTTAGGTAAGGGAGACGCTATAGACAGAAATGTTGAAGAAAGCCATAGAGGTAAACACTAAGTATGGGTCTTAAGTTAAGGACAACCACCACAAGGACATAAACAGAATGTATAACTTTTAATCTCACAGAAAAACAAACAAACAAAAAAAACTTTATCCAAGAAAGATGAAAGAAAGTAGAGCCGATTGAAAATAAGACAATGGAACTAAGTCGTAGTATGGCAGTAAAAGGGTTAACCTCACCAAAGGCAGATCCTCAGATTGGATTAAAAAACAAACAACAGAAAATTGACATTAAAAGTACATAGAAAAATATAGACCAGGTAAGGCACTCTGGTGGTGCAAATGGTTAAGCGTTTGACCACTAACTGAAAGGTTGTCAGTTTGAACCCACCCAGCAGCTCCATAGAAGAAAGACCTGTCAATCTTCTCCAAAAAGATCACAGTCTAGAAATTGCCATGGGGCAGTTCTACTCTGTCACATGGTGTTGTCAGGAGTTGGAATCACTCCACAGCACCACCACCACAATTGGGAACTAAAAGAAAACCCAGACAGGACTATTAACACCTTACAAAAGAAGAATTTAAGGCAAAAAATAGCACAAGGGACAGATAGATATTATGTATTCATAAAATGAATAACATAAAACACGTATCCTTTATGAATATGTGTGTGTGTGTGTGTGTGTGTGTATGTACCTAATAACAACCTCAAAATATTCCAACCAACTGAAAGAACTGCAGAAAGAAATAGATAATCCTACAATTGTGATTGGGCAAACAGGTTGATCAAGCAGATCAAAAAATAGTAGAGATACCAAACACCTAACAATAAAATTACAGGTTTCTTTTCAAGCACACAGGGCATGTGTTACAAAATTAGATCATGTATCAGGCAACAAACTAATAAGGAATGCACCGAGAAGTCAATAAGAACAATAGAGCTAAAAACATCTCATGTTTGGAAACAAAATAGCACTTTTGAGTCATAGAGAAAATCCTGAAGGAATCAAGAAATATCAGAACTAAGTGAAATACTACACATCAAAATTGTGGGATCCAGCTGAAAATTTAAGGAAATTGGTAGCTTTAAGTACATTTATCAGAAAACCAGGAATGTTTATAATAAATGAATCAGTACAAGAACTTGGAAAACAGTGACAGAGCAAAAAGAAAGAAACAAGAAAGAAGAAAATAATTATATGGGCAGAAATAAAAACATATAATGAACAACAAAAAACAGTCAACAGAATTCGCAAAATAAAAATGTGTTAGTTTTATTTGGAAATACTGAGATAGATCTTTGACAAGACTGATCAAGGAAGAAGAGAGAAGGTATAAATTTAAAAATACAGAATGCAAAGCAGGAAATAACTGCAATACAAATCTTAAAAGAGCATAACAGAGCATATGGGCAACTATCTGCCACCAAATTTAAAAGCCTAGATGAAATGAATGAGCTCACAGAAAAAGAGGAAATGTTCACACTGGGGCAGGGAAAAAAAAATAGAGGGCTTGAAGTATTAAATCAATTAAAAAGGAGCTGAAAACCTTACCTTGGAAAAAAATCCTAAATTCTAACAGTTTTACAAGTACATTTTACCAAACCACCAAGGAACAGGTATTCCTATCTTGGGCAAGTTGTACCAGAAAATAGGAGAAGTGAAAGCTGCCTAGCTCCCTTTATGAATTTAGTATAATCTTGATTACAAAGATGAAAGAGAACGAAAATTATAGACTCATTTCACTTATAAATGTAGATGTAGAAATAAAATGTAAAAGACAAATTCTAAAGTTAATCCAAGGAAATACAGGGCATGTCTCTGTGACCTAGAAGCAGGGAAAAACTTTTGAAAACAAAACTTCAAAAGCACAAAGAAGGTGAAAAAAATAATGAATAAACAAATTAATTGGATTAAATTTAAATAAAAAATTCCTGTTTAGTAAAAAACACCAAACACAAAGTTAATAGGTAGGTGACAGGATGAGAGAAGATATTTGCTATGTCCAAACTAGACCTCGGAGCTCTGGTAGCACAGTGCCAAAGGCATCTGACTGCTAACCAGAAGATTGATGGTTCAAACCCATCAGCCACTCTGTGGAGGGAAGACTGGCCAATTTAATTCCATAAAGATTTACTACCTTGGAAACCCAAGGGGATCGCTGTGAGTCTGAATTGACTAGATAGCATTGAGTGACAAACTAGACCTGGGATTAATGTTTATACAAGAACATTCATCTGACATTTGCAATGATATTCCTTGTTCCACATCCTCTTCTGAATACGGCTTGAATTTCTGGAAGTTGATATGCTGCTGCAACTATTTTTGAATGATCTTCAGCAAAATTTTACTTGCATGTGATATTTATTATATTGTTAGATAATTTTTACATTATGTTGGATCACCTTTCTTTGGAATGTGCATAAATTTACAGCCACCCCAAAAGCAAACAAGCTTACGAAGAGATGCTTAAAAATCATTAATAATCAGATAAATGCAAATTAAAACAACAATGATAAAACATATCTATATGAGGCCAAAAGGTCAACAATTATTTTAAAGCAAAGATAAGGGGACAGGGAAACTAGAGCAGAGGAAATGGAACAAGCAGAACACAATTAAAGAGAATGTTGATACATTGCGAAAAATGTAACTAACGTCATTGAACAATTTTTATAGAAATTGTCAAATGGGAACCTAGTTGGTAGTGTAAACTTTCACTGAAAATGCAATAAAATATTATTTTAAAAAACAGCAATATGAGATATTATACTTACTAGCTTTGCCGAAAGAAAGAAAGGAAGAAAGAAAGAAAGTGGCTAATTCTGTGTTTGTGAGGATGTAAGAACCCTTATGAAATACTAGAGGGGAAGAGTGACTGATTCTTTCTGGAGGGAGTAATCTGCTTCTACTTAGAAAAATATAGTATATGCATATGGGTTATGCAAATAGTTAACACTTTCAGCTGTTAACAGAAAGACTGGATGTTCAAGTCCATCCAGGGGCAGCTCAGAAGAAATTCCTGGAGACCTACTTCCACAAGATCAGTCACAGAAAGCCCTATGGAGTGGCTGTTGTTTGTTGTTAGGTGTTGTCGAGTTGACTCCAACTTATAGCGACCCTACGTACAACAGAATAAAACATGGCCTGGTCCTGCACCATCCTTACAATCCTTGCTATGCTTGAACCTGTTGTTGTAGCCACGTGTCAATCCATCTCGTCGACCCTCTATCTTACCAAGCATGATGTCCTTATTTAGGGAATGGTCCCTTCTGACAACATGACCAAAGTCCATGAGACAAAGTCTGGCCGTTCTTGCTTCCAAGGAGCATTCTGGTTGCACAAGAAATGCCGAAGAAGTGGAGGAACCAGGACAGTTTTGTTGGTTTTTCTAGCAGTCCATGGTATTTTCCATATTCTGTGCCAACACCACAATTCAAAGGCATCAACTCTTCTTTGGTCTTCCTTATTCATTATCCAGCTTTCATGCATACGGGGCAATTGCAAATACCATGGGTTGGGTCAGGAGCACCTTAGTCTTCAAAGTGACATCTTTGCTCTTTAACACTTTAAAGAGGTCCTTTGCGGCCAATTTGCCCAGTGCACTGATTTCCTTACTGCTGCTCCCGTGAGTGTTGACTGCAGATCCAAGTAAAGTGAAATCCCTGTCAACTTCAATCTTTTCTCCATTTATCATGATGTTGCTTATTGGTCCAGTTGTGAGGATTTTCATTTTCTTTATGTTGAGGTGTAATCCATACTAAAGTCTGTAGTCTTTGATCTTGGTCAATAAGTGCTTCAAGTCATCTTTACTTTCAGCAAAGAAGGTTGTGTCATCTGCATATTGCAAGTATTTTTTTTTAATTTTTTATCATGATTTGGGTGAAATTTTAAAGAACAAATTCATTTTCCACACAGCAGTTCATACACATTTTGTTTCATGACATTGATTGCAATTCCCCACAGTGTATCAGCTCTCTTCCCACTTCCTCCTTGTAGTTACCTCTTCCATGTGTCTTTCCCTCTCATGCACTCCTGCCCCTACCCCCAGCTATCTCCCTGTGCAAACATTGCCCTTCTGTTCTCCCATGATTGTGCATATTACAAGTTGTTAACAGTTCTTCCTTCAGTCCTGAGACCTCATTGCTCTTCATATAGTCCTGCTTCTCGCATTATTTGCTCAGCATATAGACTGTGTAAGTATGGTGAAAGGATACCACTCTGATACACAGCCTTCCTGATTTTAAACCATGTAGTGTCCCCTTGTTCTGTTGAAATGATAGGCTCGCTCTTGGTCTATGTACAGGTTCCTCACGAGAACAATTAAATGTTCTGGAATTCCTGTTCTTCACAATGTTATTGAAAATTTGTTATGATCCACACAGTCAAATGCCATTGCATAGTCAACAAAACACAGGTAAACATCCTTTTGGTATTCTTTGCTTTCAGCTAAGATCTGTCTGACATCAGTAATGGTATCCCTTATTCCATGTCCTGTTCTACATCTAGGTTGCATTTCTGAAAGTTTCCTGTAAATATACTGCTGCAACCATTTTTTTCATTATCTTCAGCAAAATTTTACTTGCGTGTGATATTAATGATAGTTCCATAATTTCCATATTCTGTTGGATCAGTTTTCTTTGGAATGGGCACAAATATCAACCCCTTAGAGTCAGGTAGCCAAGCAGCTGTCTTCCAAATTTCTTGGCATACATGAGTAACCACTTTCAGCATTTATGGAGTAGTTAAGCCTATGAAGTAGTTAATTATAATATGATACACTGAATTGATGGCAACTGGAAAATGATCAATTCATTTCTGAATGTTTATCCTAAAGAAATTCTCACCAGATCCATAAGAGGATTCTCATTACAGTATTGTTTATGGTGGCAAGGAGTTGTACCCCTTACCAGGAGCAGAATGGGTAAAGGTGACAGGGGCATTTTGGGGCAGTTAGATCCATCCAAGTTACTATGGATGGGTCTTAAAAACACCATGTTCAATGAAACAAGAAAGAGAGTGAGCTGTAGAACATAGTACCATTCACATAAGTAAATTAATTAAAATACAAGTATACAAAAATACAACATAAATTTTATAGGAATACAGATAAAGAGAAAAAACATTGCAATATTTGCCTATGTGGAGGTCATGGGATGGAATGGGAGGGAGAGATGGGGATAAGAGAGTACATTTGAAAAAAATGAATGAACAAACAAGCAAATAAAGATATATGGAACTCATAGACAGCTGGGTAGAGGTAATTTTAATACATGTGTCACTGGAGAACAACTGTCTAATCACATTAATTTTGATAATTTGCTTTATCCAAAGATGAAAAATCTTCTGTCATTTCCAAATGGTTCTTATGATGCCTTAGGGTGTCTTACACTATGTAACAGTTTAAAACATAATTATAAAAATAAAAATTATTAAAAAAATACAGCACCTAGGAGAGGAAAATCACTAAGCAGACAAACAATGAGAGTGCAACCCATTCCAGTGTGGTAAGTCATTTAAAATAACTATTGTTGTCTGTACTTTCTTCCTTGTAGCTATGATGTATTTTATGCTGAAGTATAAGCTCATTCACTCCTATTTTGTCCTCAGAAAAAAGTTAACCAGTTGCTGTAGAGTCAGTTCTAATTCATGACGACCCCACATGGACCTTCATAGTGTTTTCTTTCTTTGTTTTTTTAATTTTATTGTGCTTTGAGTGCAAATTTACAAAGCAAATTTGTTTCATATTTAGCAGTTTGTGCACATTTGATTTCATGCCTCGATTACTGTCCCCAACCATAACAAACTCTCCTCCTCTCCTGTCCCTGAGATTACCCTCTCCCTGTGCCCTTCTTAACTATGCACTCCTGTCTGTCTAGTTTTTCCTCTATGTGAATGCTGCCCCTCTGGTGTCTCATGGCCAATTGCTCTAAAGGGCGTATCTCCCTAGAGTAGGTGGGTGGATTCCCTGGGGTCGGTGTTCTGAATGTACGTCGTTCTACTGTTGGGCTGAGAGCCAATCCATCGGAATGAGTCCATGTCTAGGCCCAAAGGGTAACGTAGGTCCATAGTCTCCCACGTTCCACCAGACTCTATCTAACCAGTAATTCTGGTCATTTTTGTGTTTTTGAATTTTGTTCCACATTTTTCTTCTCACTCTGTCCAGGATCTCCAGTTTTGATTCCTTTCCCAGTGGTTGGCATTGGTAGCCAGGCACCGTCTACTTCTTCTGGTTTTGGGGTCATGAAGGCTGAGGTCCTTATGGTCCATCTTATCTTTGGACTAATTGTTTACAGATGCCTTTGATTTTCTCCACTTTTCTTTGTTTCAGATGAGAGGAGACCAATAGTTGCATCTGAGATGGCCACTCGAAAGCTTTTAAGACCTGTCACTATTCACCAAAGTAGGTTATAGAACAAGATTTTTATGTACTGTTGTTGTTGCTTTTGTTATGTGCCGTCGAGTGGGCCCCGACTCATAGCGACCCCTCCTTGGGTTTCAGAGATGGTATCACTACAGAAGTAGGATTGCCCAACCTTCCTTCCAAGGAGTGGCTGGTGGATTTGAACCACCAGCCTTCTGGTTAGCAGTCAAGTGCCTTAGGCACTGTGCTACCAGAGCTCTTTTTATGTACTATGTTGTGCCAACTGAGCCTGATGTCCCCCAAGACTACAGTCCCGAGTCTGTAGGTCTGGTGATTCTCTCTCTAAAGATGTTTGGTTGTCTCTGAGAAGTTACTCCGACTCTGCCTTCTGTTGTTTCTGTAATGATTGTGGCTAATTTTGTAGCACAAGTGCATATGTAAGATTATCTTCAGCCAAATCTATCCTTGGTCTAGTGTCCTGTTTGCCTACCCCCACCAGATCTTCTCACCTGTCTATACATTAATCATAGCTTGGCGTTTGGTGTTAGTGGTAATGCAGTATAGTGTGTATACTAGTATTTGCCTCTGTTGTCTATATCTTACGTGTGTGTTTCAGTGTCCTTTCTTTCCCCAGTGTCATCATGCTGGTCATAGACTCTTTCCATACCATCCCTCCCTTCACCCATATATATCAACATTCTAATTCATGAAGACCCCATATGTGACTTCATAGGGTTTTCAATGGCTGTTTTCTCTCACAAGCAGATCACCCGGCCTTTCTTCCAAAGTGTCTTCCAGTGGACTTAAACCTCTAACCTTAGGGTTAGCAGTTGGGCATCTTAACTACTTGTACCACCCAAGGGCTCTAGAAGAAGGTTATCACTCTCTGTATGAATACCAAGGTGTTTGGCTTCCATTTCCAAAGACCACAGCCTTTCCTTTTCCGGACTGGCATTTGAGACCCAGACCTGGTCTCCCAGGGAGGTGGAACAGCCTTCTGTTTGCAGTGGCCTGCACTGACTGCTGATTTTTGAAGGCTTTTCTGTCTTTATGAATCTATTAATAAAATGCAAATTATTCTTTGAAGAGAATTCCTAGTTTAAGGTAATTGGCCAATGCTCTCGGATGTAGGGGTTAGTTGAAGGGCAGCCAAGAGCTGGGAAAATGGAGAGAGGAAGAGAGAGGATTAGGATGGAAGGAAGAAACTGAGCAGGCAGTGAAAACGTAGTTTTCTCTGAGGTAGTTCTCTCGCAGTAGGCTTCAAAGACGTGTGAGAGACCTGCGCCAAGAGCAAGGTCTGCTACAGGTGACTACTTCGTTGGATCTGAAGGATCTTGATTTTCATTATTCATGAATTCCTTGGGACTCTTCTTCAACTTCTCCATATTTCATTCCCCTGAAGTGGTGATTCTCACCAGTCACACTAAGTCTCACACAATGACTGCTTATCATGGTACTATTTATGCACCACCTTATTTAGCTTGCTTTTTCTACAGGGGCTCAGCCTGGCTGATGGATTTCTATTTGAGATGGGCTGCTATCGGTACCTCCTTCTGCAGCCTTATTTTCACATAGCATAGTTACTTGAGTCTAGTCCTCCTTCTAGCCTGGTGGCACAGTGGTTAAGTGCTTGACTGGTAACCAAAAGGTTAGTGGTTCAAACCCACCATCTGCTTCTGTAAAGATTTGCAGCCTGTGTGGCCATTCTTCTTTGCCCTATATGGTCTTATGAGTCAGAATCAACTCCGTGGCAATGGATTTGTTTTTTTGGTTTAGTCCTCCTTCCAGGCATTTCTCCTTGCCTCACTTTCCTGATTTTACATGAAAGTATGTTGTTCCCCTTTCTCCTACCCTATTGCTTACTGCAGTCAGCAGGAACAGCAGAGTGACTCTCAAGGCTCTCTTGGAATAGAGCAAGGGTGCATGTGTGAAAAGAAAAATTTGTTGCAGCTTATTAAAATGTTTTTGTTGGGTGCCATGGATTCAATTCCAGCTCACAGCGACTCCATATGACAGAGTAGAACTGCCCCCCAGGAGGTTTTCTAGGTTGTAATCTTTATGGGAACAGATAGCCAGGTCTTTCTTCCATGGAGCTGCTGGGTGGGTATGAACCACCAAACTTTTGGCGGTTAGCAGCCTAGTGCTTAAACATTGTTTTACCAGTGCTCCTTATAATATGTTTTGCATTATGAATAAATTTTTATGCTTGTATTTAAAAATGTAGGAAAAGCATGCGTGCCTTTTAGAACTATCAGTTTTGAATGTGAGGTCACCTTGCTGGGGATGCTGGGGTCGGGGCTTACCAATGATGCATGCTTCTTCCCAGCTCTGTGTTCTCTGACCTCATGGAGACCTTGAAATTGGTAATGGTCAGATGCTGCATATCAGGGCTTCCTGCTCCCCAGAGCTGGTTGCTCAGCATTTACCAACACACCACTGTTTTGGAGGGTTGCAAGAAAAACTTGGCAGGGTCTTGGAGAGACATGGCAGAAACTGGGAAAGAGATTCTCCTTCAGAGAGTATATGCCTCAAATTCACACGTTATCACCTCTGGGCTCTAGCTGAGAAAAGAGATTTTCTGTTAGTGAGTGTAGCTGACAAGTCACTCTAACACGATTGTCACCACTGGAATCAGAGGCACAGAATAGCTAAGGCCAATTCTGAGTACAACGGAGAATGAATTAAGTGAAACGAATAAGCACATTCATAAAATAAGTGATGTGTTTAACAAGGGTAGGATTATTTTGAAAATTTTACAGTATGAGTTTCTTTTTTATTATGATAATTTACAATTGGCTTTCTGATTTTAGCAAACATGTAAGTTTTGTTTTTATTTTACCATTTAACAAGTCAGAGCTGTAAATGTACTTCTGAACCCCCATAGTTCTATTTCTGTGGCTGACAGTCTTAACTTTGAAAGCCTCTGTTTTACCAGGTGTGAGGATAAGTCCTAACTAGTGCCATAAAGCTTCAAGTCTCCAAGGTCATGTACACAGGGGTCCAGGCAATTAGGAGGGATACCGTTTGCTGCCGGTCAAAGGTCGTAAACGCCTGTGTACTGGTCTCTGTGCTGATGGCCTGGGGGGAGCCCCCTGCTCCTGGACTCTGTTGGAAGGATCTGGTTCCTAGATGAAGCAGCAACCGGACGTGGTTTGCTCATTCCCCTTTCTCTGTTTGAATGGGTGAGAGGAGAACCACTCCGATAAACATGGGGGAGAATGGATGGATGGCCATGCCCCCAGTCTCTCTCACAGTTGATGTAGTTCTTCTCCTTAGACTGAATTAATGTTTGCAGTGTGGTAAAGGTACACAGCGAAGCTTTAAAGAGGACTCTTATGTGAATTTACTTAAAATAGAACATTCACAATATAATTTTTGATTTTCTGTTTAGTTCAGAAAATTCACTGTAATGTCTTGCCATTCTTAGGTACCAAAACCACAGTGTTGAAGCTGAGAGCTCCACCCCCCACGCCTCCCCACGTGCACTATCCAGTCCTATAATTTTATACTTAAGGAAGCAGATGATCTGAGAGGCAAGGGATTTACCCAGTTCTCACAGCTAATTAGTGGCCATATAAGGACAGAGTTAGGAACTTGAGTTCAAGATTCTTTTAAGTTTTTTTTCTGACTCTGTATAATTGCCACGTGTGCGTGTGTAAAATAAGCACCTGGGTAGTCAAAGGAGTCCCTGGGTGGTGCAAACAGGTACTTGGCTGCTAATCAAAAGGTTCGTGTTTCGAGTCCACTCAGAGGTGCCTCAGAAAAAAGGTCTGGCAGTCTAGCTCCGAAAAATCCGCCGTTGAAAATCCTATGGAGTCAGAATCGAGGGCGGGTGGTACTGGTGGTTATTCAAAGGTGGCTTTGAGAGTAGAGATCTGGCATTCAGGTGATTTAAACGCATATTTTACTCAATATTTGTGTAAAGGGACATGTTGTTGTTATGTGCCGTTGAGTTGGACCCGACTCATAGCGACCCCTCCTTGGGTTTCCGAGGCAGTATCACTACGGGAGGAGATTGCCCCATCTTCCTTCCGAGGACTGGCTGGTAGGTTTGAACCGCCAGCCTTCTGGTTAGCAGTCAAGTGCCTTAGGCACTATGCTACCAGAGCTGCTAAAGGGACATATTGGACAAAAATATAATACATTGGATTTTCTAGGTATTCAGCAGTAGTAAAAGGCTACATTAAGTTTTTAAAAGTGTGTGCATGTAAGTGCTTGGAAATTTGTTTGGGATGAAACAAGTATTCTGAATGATCAACAGGTGGCAGTATTTCCCTGCCTTACACAGTCTGGTTAGCATTTTAAGGGGAGCAACGTTGTTCTGGACTCCTGGTTAAACTCCCGTCGAAGGGCTTCTTTGGAAATGCTGCTGGGTGGAATGGAAGAATGAGCACTGGTGGTATCCCCTTCTCTTCCCACATACAGCTGCCTGCCTGCCCCCTAGTAGCAAGCCTTACCTGGTGAAGTACCCTCCTCCACACAGGTCTGTTCTCATTAAGCTTTCATTAAGATTAGAGGAGGTGAGCAAAGCAGTGCTGTCCAGGCTGGGAGTGATTGTTCTCTTAAGTTTAATTTATAGAATGTTTTGAAATACTGTTTTTCCCATGTGCTTTTATTTAAAAACATAGAGGGACATACCTGAGGTAGGAGGTGAACCTTGGGGAGGTGTTCTCACTGACAATTTGCCTACTGTGGGCCACTGTCCATGATCAGGATGGATGAAGCAGGGACTGATAGAGGTCAGGCTGCAGGGATGCAGCAAGGGGAGCAAACAACACAGAAACACGCAGGCTTCCGCTCGTGCACCCCTGTCAAAGGGGCAGGGAGGCTGCATCTTCTGACCTCCTCTAACCCCACAGGAGGAAGACTGAATCACCATCAGCAGCCCAAGGCCTATCCCTGTGACATGCTGCCTCTTGCCAGCTCTTTCACCAGCCCTGACACCAACTGTTCCTCCCACAGCACCCACCACCTCTCTGGTGGGTTCGATAATTCGCTGCAATGGCCACACAGAACCCTCAGATTCTGGGGTTTATTAGGGAAGCAACAGTCTACAATTGAAGTTCAGGAACACACTCAGTCTTTCCTGGCCCACTGTCCCTCAGCCAATGATCTTTTTCATTCTCTCTCTCAGCACTGAGTGTCTCTCGGTGTCTCACTCCCAGCAGTGAGTGTCTCTTTCTCAGCAGCACGTGTCTCTCAGGAGCACATTTTTCTCAGCCAGCAGTCAGAGAGACTTCTGCTTCTAGGAGGGCTCCTTTTGAGGCTGAACCAACCAATCCCAACATCAGAATTCTATACACCTGAGAGAGAGCAAATTCCTAGAAAACTACTTTGTGCTGCTCCCAACAGAAATACCCCAAGTAGATGACTTTAACAATCAGGAGCTACTCAGTTTCTCACAGCAAATACCACTATGGAGTTTACAAAGACTTAAGCCATACCAGGTAATTTACTACACCGCAACCCCAAACCAAAGTAGTAGTAGTAGTAACAACAACAACAACAACAACAACAATATCTTAGTTTCTTAGTGCTGCTGAAGCAGAAATACCATAATGAGTGGTTTAAAAGAGCAGAAATTCCTCTTCTCAGTTTAGGAGGTTGGAAGTCCAGATTCAGAGCACCAGCTCTAAAGGAAGGCTCTTTCTGTCTGCTCTGGGGAAAGCCCTCGTCTCAGCTTCTGTCACCTGGCATTGCTAAGTTCCTCCACAAGCTCCACGTGGCTGATTGTGCTTGTTTGCCTGTGTGTCTTTGCTGCTCCCGATTTCACTCAGCAGTGGTTAGGTTTAGGGCACGCCCTACACTGATAGGACCTCATTAACAGAACACACCCCTACTCTCAAATAGGGTCACATCCACAGGAACAAGGGTTAGGATTCCAACACATACTTTTTTGGGACACAATTCAATCTGTAACAAACAATAAACATTGTAGATTTACTATGTGCCAGGCACAGTTGTAAGCTTTCCACGGGGACTGTTTAATTGGGTACCTTGATAAAAAAGCAGTGGTAGGAGCTCACCCCAGAGATCCTGATTAATAAATTCTGACGTGGACTATGGACATTTGCATTTTAAGAAGTTCCCAATGATTCTGTAGAAAGTGACCTGGTGACCTCACTTGGGGAATAAGGGTTTACCATCTCCAGCTACGTTTGAACTCTACTACAGCCTGGAACAGAGGGGGCAGTGGATTTTAAAAACACAAATATACAATTCTATTTTTATTTTATAATAATTTTTAAAACTAGTTCCTAAAGAAATTTTTTGTGCTGTCAAATTGATTCCAACTCATAGTGACCCTGTAGGACAGAACAGAACTGCTCCATAGGGCTTCTTTGGGTGTAATCTTTATGGGAACAAATCACAGGTCTTCCTTCTGCAGAGCTGCTGCTGCTGCTGTTGTTAGGTGCCGTTGGGTCAGCTCTGACTCACAGAGACCCTGTGTCCAACAGAACGAAACACTGCCTGGTCCTGTGCCATCCTCACAATCCTTGCAGCCACTGTGTCAACCCATCTCGTTGAGGGTCTTCCTCTTTTTCTTCGCTGACCCTCTACTTTACCATGCATGACATCCTTCTCCAGGGACTAGTCCCTTCTGACAACATGACCAAAGCAGGTGAGACACAGTCTGGCCATTCTCACTTCCAAGAAGCATTCTGGCTGCGCTTCTTCCGGGACATATTTGTTAGTTCTCTGGCAGTCCATGGTACTTTCAGTAGTCTTCACCTACACCACCACTCAAAAGCATCAACTCTTCTTCGTTCTTCCTTACTCATTGTTCAGCTTGTACGTGCATATGAGGTGATTGAAAACACTATGGCTTGGGTTAGGTGCACCTTTGTCTTCAAAGAGACATCTTTGCTCTTCAGCACTTGAAAGAGGTCTTCTGCAGCAGATTTGCCCAATGCAATACATTGTCTGATGTCTTGACTGCTGCTCCCATTGGTGTTAATTGTGGAACCCAGCAATATGAAATCTTTGACAACTTCAATCTTTTCTCCATTTATTGTGATGCTGCTTATTGGTCCAGTTGTGAGGATTTTCATTTTCTTTACGTTGAGGTGTAATCCATCCTGCAGACTGTAGTCTTTCATCTTCACCAGTAAGTGCTTCAAGTCAAGCCAGAGCTGCTAGGTGGGTTCAAACAGCCAACCTTTCAGTTAACAACCAAGTGCTTAACCATTGTACCATTGGGCTAGTGAACATTTAAAAAATAGATAGAGGGTAGGGAGAGCCATTTGTTTTGCTGAGCTGCCCCGGGGCCCTATTGGTGATTCAGGAGGCACAATAACCAGAAGCAAGGAAACCTTGTTGAAATCTCATTCCCATTCTGCACCCCCACGTGCCCTCTCCCTTCCAGCCTGCAGATGTGTGCTGTTGTTGACTTAGTTTGTTGAAGTTCCATTTCCTCCAACATAAAATATTTTGAAAAGAAAGGAAGAAAATGAAAAGCCAGGGAAAATGGGCTGTCAAAGTGGACTCAGGAGATTAAAAACCTTCCTATTTCTTATAAGGCTGAGACTAGTGGGTGGGGAGATTTGTTCCAGACATGTGCATCTTTCTCTCCTCCAATTGAGGACAGGGAATGTCTCTCATCTCAGAGTCATCCTTGCAGGGGGCGTACTTCCCCATTTTCACTGGGGCCATCCCCAGCCCTCACTTGCTCACTTGACATTGGATCTTGCCTTCTTTTTGAGGTCCCAACTACCCAAGCCCTATAAATCAATGTGCATTGTCCGTCTCCAAGGGAGACTCTTTGCTTTAACCACACAGCCCTCAAGTGCATTACGAACATGAAAGCTTCACTGTGCTAAGTTGCCTTTCTTGTACGTAATGGCTATTTGGGAAGGCAACAAGCAGAAAGCAGTACTGACCTTACCTAGTCAACTCATTTCGAATGGATTTAAATTGTTACCTTAGTGACACCCTGCCAGGGAATACATCCAGGTATAGTGAGACCTGAGGCTAATGTAATTTTGGAGGCCCTTGTAGAAATAAAAATGCCCCTTACAAAATTACGTATGAAAATGAGTTATTTATTTAGAATGAGAAAAAAGAAAAATCAGAAATATCACAAACACATAAATCAGGCAAATAGCATGCTATTATTGTTGGGTGCCATTGAGTCAATTCCAACTCATAGTCACCATATAGGACTGAGTAGAACTGCCTCATATGGTTTCCAAGCTATAAACTTTATGGGTGCAGATTTCTAGGTCTTTTCTCCCAAGGACTGGCTGGTGGATTTGAACTGCCCATCTTTCAGCTAGCAGTTGAGCACTTAACCATTGTGTCACTTTAAATAATATTTTTATTAACTGAAGCATCCTTGTAACACTTTGTTTCCTACAAGTTTTGGTTGCATACTCTTTAAAAAATTTGGGTATAAGTTTACAGAACAAATTCATTTTCCATACAGCAGTTCATACACGTTTTGTCCCATGACATCGACTGCAGTTCCTCACAGCGTAACAGCTCTCTTCCCACTTCCTCCTTGTAGTTACCTCTTCCCTGTGTCCTTCCTTCCCGTGTGCTTCTGCCCCACCAGCTGTCTCCCTGGGCAAACACTGCCCTTCTGTTCTCCCATGATTGATAACTTCAAGGAGTGTATCTACCTGATGTTCACCCCATATGCCTGTCTATTTGGCTGATAGCCACAGGAGTGAGCTCAGTTCCAGACGTATAGGGTAACTAGGGGCCATAGTCTCTGGGGTCTCACCAGGCTTTATCAGACCGGCGCACCTGGTCTTTTTTTATATTACTCTTTGATCATCTCTTCACATGACAGGACTTTGTAATGTTGTATTTTGGACAGAAAGTAAAAAAAACTTTTCTGAATCTGGCTGATCAAAATTTGTTTTTCAATATTATATATATATATTAGCTCTGGTAGCATAGTGCCTAAGGCACTTGACTGCTAACCAGGCTGGAGGTTCAAACCCATCAGCCACTCCTCGGAAGGAAGGTTGGGCAATCTACTTCGGTAGTGATACTGCCTTGGAAACCCAAGGAGGGGTCTCTATGAGTCGGGTCTGACTCGATGGCACATAACAACAACAACAACAAATATATATATATAATACATACAATATATAAAATAGTAATTTGTTCAACTAGTTTCCCTGTCCAGGGCCCTTCATTCCTTTCTGTAGTTCTTTGCTTCCATCAGGTA
>NW_006921659.1:2696405-2701025 GCF_000298275.1 Orycteropus afer afer
TCGGGTCTGACTCGATGGCACATAACAACAACAACAACAAATATATATATATAATACATACAATATATAATATATATATATATTACATATACAGTGAGTTATTTATTTATATATATATTATATATAACTCAAACTCACTGCTGCTGCTGTGGGGTCAATTCTAACTCCCAGTAACCCCTCCTTGTGTTTCTGAGGTGGTATCTCTATGGAAGTAGATTGTCCCATGTCCCTTCTGAGGAGTGGCTGGTGGGTTTGAACCACTAGACTTCAGATTAGTCGAAGGCATTTGACTGCCAACCAGAAGGCTGGTGGTTCAAACCCACCAGCCACTCCTCGGAAGGAAGGTTGGGCAATCTACTTCTGCAGTGATCCCGCCTCGGAAACCCAAGGAGGGATAGTTGTGAGTCAAATTCGGCTCGACAGCAGTGAGTTATATAAAAGTTTCTTCCAGCTTCACAACAAAGTCAGGTAAATTTTTAGGCTTGTTGTCACATGTGTGAAAACTGCTATCAGATTTTTCTTTGGATGAGCTTTAACAACTGGATGGATTTTCCACAGGCTTGCTTGTGGCTTCAACATTCCATGTCTTGCCTCCCCCTCTCCACTACATACCTCTAGAAGGTACTAGCATTGCTGCACAGCCTCTGGCCTTGTGCCTTTGTGCAGAGGCCACTGAGAATGCCCAGTGGTGATGGGAGACTTCCTGAAAGCCATTCTTCTGGGGGCTAACAATAACTTAGCAACACATGGAGGTGGCTGTGAACCACATAAAATGTTGCATGAAACCCAAACTAAATGTGTCCCTGATTCATTCCCCCCTTAATGTGACTCCAGAATGTCCTCTGTCATTCTACAAGAGGGGATATGTGATGGAGGGGATATCACAAGGCAGAAAGATGGAAGTCTTCACTGATTGAGGTTACAATATTGTTATGAATTACATTGTGACTTCTCAAAATGTGTGTTGAATCGCTGGCCCTTGTACCTGTGGATATGATCCTGTTTGGAAACAGAGGTTTTCTTTCACTAGTATAGGGTGAATCCTAAATCTAATCACTTCTGAGTTATAAAAAGACCAGAATAGACACAGATACTCACACAGGGGGTGGGGAAGACAGAAACCTTGTGAGGGTCATCTACACGCAAAGGAATGCCAAGGGTTTCTGGCAAGACACCAGAAACTAGGAGAGAGACTCACAGCAGGAATAGAGCCACCCGAGACCCTGATTTGGACTTTTAGTCTCCAGAATTATGAGAAAATAAATTTCTGTTCTTTAAGCCACCCATTTGTGATATATCTGTAGCTGCTGGACTGACGAGTTGATGTTGAGTTGACCTCAACTCATGGTGACCCTACGTGTGTCAAAACTGGGTTCCATAGAGTTTTCAATGGTTGATTCTTTCAGAAGTAGACCATGCCTTTCTTCCGTGGTGCCTCTGGGTCTTGAACTGCCTGGAGGTCAGCAGCAGAATGAATTAACCATTTGCACCACCCAGACTCTTCTACTGTAGCACTGGTGTTGTTACGTGACATCAAGTCGGACCTGACTCATAGCGACTACTCCTTGGGTTTCTGAGGCAATGTTACTACAGAAGTAGATTGCCCAACCTTCCTTCAGAGGAGGGGCTGGTGGGTTTGTACTGCCAGCCTTCTGGTTAGCAGTCAGGTGCCTTAGGCACTATGCTACCAGAACTGCTAACACACATTACTAGGCCTTTCTAAAACCTTGAAGTGAGGCACCCTAGCACTTCAGCCATTCACTTTGGGGTTAAAATCTGCCTCTCCTCCTGAGTTTGAGTAAGAAAAGCAGAAACACTATCTGAGCAGGGAAGGTCTTCACATAACTACCTCTGCACCGGCACATTTCTCAGTCCAGCTTTGGGGAGAGGGCAGAAAAGTCAAGATTTGCTTTTCAGTCCCCACCTCCTGAGATCCAGGAAATGAATGCTCTCATTTTTCCAGTTACAAAAATGGCTCTGGACGCAGCAGTTCCCCAAGTCTGATGATTTCTTCCCCAAGGAGAAGGGAGACAAATTCTGCTTCTCTTAAAAGATTCAAAGGAAGCGTGTGTGGGAGGAGGGGGACTGGAGAGTGGAGCGGGAACTAGTGTCACAGCTTTCCAATTCAAAGGCTCTGACCATTTGGGTGGCTTCTTGGGAAAGCTCCATGTGTCAGGAAATTGCTTCTTGTCAAATTAAAGGTGATAATAAGACAGTGCCTGGAAATGTTTGAGGGTACAAAGAAGGAAACGGGACACCGAGAGGAATTCTTGGCTGAACAAAGATATAGGTCAGCATGAACAACCTTGTTTATAAGGGAACTGGGGTGGGTAGTCACAGAAAGATAGTCTATTTAGGGGATCTGTATTAATTTTTAGGAGCTCTGGTGGCACTGTGGTAAGGCATTCAGCAGCTAACCAAAAGGTAGTCAGTTTGAGCTCACCAGCTGCTCCACAGAAGAAAGATGAGGCAGTCTGCATCCGTGAAGATTTACAGCCTTGGAAACCCTGTGGTGGCTGCTATGAGTTGGAATCAACTCAATGGCAGTGCATTTGTTTTGGTATTAATTTTTAATACCAGTGATCATGAAGATGACACAGGACCGTGCAATATTTCATTCTGTTATACATAAGATTGCCATGAGACAGAGGCAATTTGATGGCAACTAATAGTAACAACTAGTTTTTAAATTTTTATGAGGCTGCAAATTTGCCATTGGAGATGAGAGGATCAGTCTGGCTAGTCTATAAGTTACTTCCAGTTCTAACATTTTATAATCATTGTCATTGGCTTAAAGCCTATGTCCAATTATAGGGCAAGTGCCCCTGGGAGAGATAACACACCACCTAGTGTTTATCACACCATAGTGAGAATTTGCTCATCAGCTAATTCCAAGGACTTGAGGTCTGGGAGTATTAAGAAGGAGACCACCCTTGTAAAATGTTAAGGGGAAGATGTGGGAGAGTTCATAGCTCTGTCCTCATCCTCTCCCCTTTCCCTCTGGGTGAGATGGTCTAAGAAGCCTGTTGAGTAGCAAGAAAGTCCTGACATCAGGATTTAGGGATAAACTGAGGGAGAGTGAGCAGGAAAGTGGGAGAGTGTCAAGGAGAAACTTTAGCTGCTTCATGGATTGGTCTAAAGTTCATTTGGAATTTCTTGAGTAACAAAGACCTCTATTTCCAGAAGTCACATTGGTGGTCTGGTGCCAAATTCACTATATCTCAGGTCATCCCAAGTGGTAACAGTAAGGGGAACAACTACAGCTTGCTTCTTTTTCTTCTTTCCCTTCCTCCGCCTTTCCTTCCTCAAATAGTGACTGAGTGCCAGTCCCTTTCCTGGATGCTGGGATATAGACCAACTCCCTGTCCCCAAGGGCTTACATTCTAGTGAGGCTAAATTCACAAACAAATAATTGCCTAGTATGTTACCACTATACTAGAGTTTCAGGAGCTCTGGTGGTGTAGTGGTTAAGGCATTTGACTGCTAACCAAAAAGCCAGTGGTTTGAACCCACTAGCTGCTCCATGGAAGAAAGATGAGGCAATCTGCTTTCCTAAGGATTTACTGCCTTGGAAACCCAATAAGGGTCACTATGAGTCAGAATCAACTCAATGGTAGTGGGTTTTATACTAGAGTTTATCTTGAATTCTCCTAACAACTCTACAAATTAGGTTTATTATTCCTGTTTTACCAGCAAGGAAATAATACCGGGGCAGTCTGGCAGCCTATAATTATTTTGTAGAATGAGTGAACAAATTAACGAATGAATAAATGAAGGCACCAAGGAGTTAGTAGTTGACCCAAGACCACACAGCTCATAAATGTTATAGCCTCGATCTGGCTCCAAACCTGCACCCTGCTTTGACTCCCAAATTGGATGAAGTTGGGGGTGGGGTTGCTTCTTTGATTCTGGAAACAAAGGCAGGGAGGTGTCCCTCAGCTACCACCTTCTCCCAGTTTGTGGTGCTGTGAATTACTTACATTCTAGCCATGGTCCTCTATTTTGTGATATAGATCCTAGCCTCTATGCCTGTGGTTTTGGTCCATTTTGGAGTGAGTTATCCATTATGTGAACGTATCAGGATTAGAGTAGGAAGTATGTTGACTTAAGCCACCACCCTTAGTTTCTCTGAGGAAGCTGCATCCAGTATATGAATGCTCTGGCAAAGTTCTCTCTCTCGCCCTGGATCTTGCATCCGGTTCATCGTCATCTGACCTTCAGTTCTTGGGACTTGAGAGAGCAGCCAGTCATCTGTCCCGCCTATTTGGGTGTGCTGGCCCCTGCAACCATGTAAGTGAGGAGAATCCTCCAGATTGATGCCTGACCCATGGACTTGGGATGTGCCAGCCTCCACAACCACATGCGCCATTTCCTTGGTAGTTTGTGAATTCTGAGATATTACAGTGCATTGCAGAACCCTAAGACAGGAGAGAGTGTACTGAGGGGGGGAGGAGTAGTTGATGTTAGAGATGATGGAGTGGTACAGCATTTGGAAAAGTTGGACATTTGGGACATCTTTAACCTCAGCCTTGTGCTGATACTTCTAAAAGAAATTATTTGAGCACCAATGAACTCATCTTTGCTTTCACCATTTTTTTTCTCCTTTTTTTTTTTTTTTTT
>NW_006921659.1:2701125-2711070 GCF_000298275.1 Orycteropus afer afer
TTTTTTTTTTTTTTTATCTCTCCTTCTTCTTCTTTGCTCCCAGTGCCCCTTCATTTCTTCCTCTTCATTTCTGCTTCTCAATAAGCATGACAACCAATGGCATGGCTTCCTTGCCCAGGGGCTTTGGACCTGTAGACTTGCCTGCCTCTTAGCAATGGCATCACCTCTCTTACAACAGATGATGAGGGAGCTGAGGGGAAGGAAAAAGAACCCAGTCATCCTCACCTTGGTCCCACAACCTTCAGACAGGACTGGTGACTAACTAACAAAAAAGACCATTTTAAGAAGATTCTTGTTCTTACATCCTCAAAAAACTTAGTTTATTTTATCTGGAGAATTAAATGTCTGAGGAAATGCCCACTCACAAACACTCTGCTGAGGCAGTCAATCCAAGCAGTTACTACAAGCCTTAGAGACAAGGAGACAATCATTCTCATCTCAGCTTCAAATAGTTACATCAATGCTGCTCAAACATTAGCATGTGTCAGAATGCTCTGGAGGCCTTGATAAAGCTCAGATTGATGAGCAACACCCTAAGTTTCTGATTCAGTGGGTCTGGGATCCTAAAATCAGTTGTCATCAAGTAGATTCCAACTCATGGTGAACCCATGTCTGGTGTATCAGAGGGAACTGTGCTCTATAGAGCTTCCAATGGCTAATTTTTTTGGAAATAGGTCAATCACCAGGCCTTTTGTCAAAGGCAGGTTTGAGTCGATTTGAACCTCCAACTGTTCGGTTAGCAGCTGAGTGCCTTAACTGTACGACCTAGAGATTCGAAGTCTGAGACAGGGCCTGTGAACTAGTATTTCTACCAGGTTCCCAGGTAATGCTGATATGGCAGGTCTAGGAACCACACTTTGAGAACTAATCAATTATATTTTAATTCCACCATTAATTTCTAAGCAGTTTCTCTGTTTATGTCTAAAATGTCTCAGAGAATCCTTAGGAAGCTTCCTCCCCCATGTCCTCTAGTAGGGTTCGGGCACTGTGAGTCAGATGCATGGCTGGGTGGTCTGGTCCTCTAGTCACAGACTTCCTTTCCCCGTCTCTTGTCCACCTGGCCCTGCCCTCTGGGAAGACTGATGAGATCAGTGGCTATCTAAAGGGGCAGGGCAGCAGGACATGTGGGCCCAGGGGACAGAGTAAAGCACTGTCAGCATGCATGGCTATTTTGAGGCCTAGAATTTATGTAAGTGGAACACAGAGTCTCAACCCCATGGACCAGAGAGGGATTTGGGTCAAGGGAAAGTTTACAATGGAATTAAAGTGAGCCCAAAGTGAGCCCACTCACATGAAGCAGAATTTGCTTGGCCTCCGAGTGGACAGTGTGAAACAGGAAATAAAAAAATGTTCTTTGGTGTTCTTGCGGCCTGCAGAGTTGGGACATTCACTCAGAAGCCAACTGGAAACAGCTGTCAGCAACAGTCAAGTCCATTTCACAGAATTTATGACTAATTGAAATAATAATGGCTTGCTTAGTCAAGAACCAAAGCTAGCTTCTATTGGTTGCATGTGAAAAGCCCCTTCAAGTTAGAATCTTTTTTTTTTTTTTTTTTTAAATGAGAGGTATACTTGGGTGCTATAGTTGTGTCTCTCATTAGTAAAAAGTTAAATAATACAAAAGGTGATGGTCCCCCTTCAACCTTCATCCCTATTTCTCCCTTCCCCCAGGAAGCCACTTCAATTTCTTTCAGATTTTTTTTTTTTTTTAAATGCATTTGGTGAAACTGTCATCTTGGACGTTTTTTGCCAGGCTGTGAATTTCTGGAGGGCATAAGACATCTTACTTATCACGTGGGCCCAGTGCCTAGCACATAGAAGGTGCTCAATTAGTGTGAAATGGATAAATGAATGAATGGAATTTTCAGTATGGAGGACAGGGACAAGGCAAACACTCTCTGCAGAGGGACTGGGAACTATGGATACTTGCTCAAACTGAAGTTAACGTTGGTGTTTCTTTTCTTAAAAACAAACAGACAACAACAACAACAACAACAACAACAACTAATACTTGTATAGTGCTTCACAGTTTACAAAGCATTTCCATCAAAGAGCTTTGCCACCATCTCCAGGTCTCACAGTTGGCTTTGTTGCCAGCTTTTATGTGGTTCATGGGTCTGAAGGCTAACCATCAATCTATTCCTACTGTGAGTGTGTCTCTCCCTGAAGCAGTTGAGGGCTGCCTCTTCCAAGTGCTTGTCTCTTGGGGATGGAGCCTCCTGGTGACTTTACAGGTGAGAACAGAACTCTCATAGCCGCCACCACAGACCGGCTGTCACTCTTCACTCCGTGCTCAGACCTTCTTCGCCAACTGCTGTCTGTGGGGACCTAGAGGTTTCTGACTCAAGCTCCTGGGGGTTTGGACCTTTGATGTTCTATGTTTTAAAATATGGACAATCTTGAAAGTTTCCTCTCTGACCGTGTGTGTGTGTTTGTGTATGTGTGTGTGGTTTGTTATTTTCCTGACCCATTTTCTGTTGCCCCAACGGCCTATTGGCCTGGTTACCTTTTTTTTTTTTTTTGGTGATTTTATTTTATTTTAAATTTTTATTGTGATTTGGGTGAAAATTTACAGAGCAAATTCATTTTCAATACAGCAATTCATACACATTTTGTCTCATGACATTGACTGCAATTCCCCATAATGTAACATCTCTCTTTCTACTTCCTCCCCATAGTTTCCCTGTGTCCTTCCCTCCCATGTACTCCTACCCCCCGGGCTGTCTCCCTGTGCAAACACTGCCCTTCTGTTCTCCCACGATTGATCACTCCAAGGGGTGCATCTACCTGATGTAAATGTTCAGTCCATATGCCTGTCTATCGTTTGGCTGAAATTCCAGACCTAAAGGGAGGCTAGGGGCCATAGTCTCAGCGGTCTCAATTGGCTTTGTCAGACCAGCAAACCTGGTCTTTTTTTTTTAATGATTTTCAGTTTTGTTCCACATTGTTCTCCCACTCTATCCAAGATCTCCTGCACCGATCCCCCTCCAAGTGGTTGACAGTGGTAGCCAGGCACCATCCAGCTCTTCTGGTCTCATGATCATATAGGCTGAGGATCACATGATATACCAGTCCCTTGGACTAATTGTTTCCATGCATCTTTGGTTTTCTATGTTCTTCTTTGTTCTAGATGAGGAGAAACCCATTTAGATGGCAGCTTGCACGCTTTTAAGATCCCAGTCACTACTCACCAAAGTAGGATGTAGAACAATGTTTTTGTGTAGTGTGCCAATTGAGCTTGATGTCCCCTCAGACCATGGTCCCGAGCCCAGAGGTCCAATTACTTGCTCCCTCCAGGTAGCTGGCTGTGGCCAAGAAGCACCACAACTTGCCCTTTGTCAGCTTTAGTATACACACAGATATTGTTACAGCTTATACAAATATGCATGTAGAAACACTGTCTGCCAACCCTATACATGGTCATGGGCACATTATCCCCTGCCTAGACATACCTGATTGTTCAGCCTGTCCAGGCCTGGTTACCTTTAACTTCAGGTCAGGGCTTTGAACCATACTTTTTCCTATTCCGGTTACTTTTTTTGTTCACTAAAAATTTGGTTTAATTCTACTTATGCTTTGTTGACCATGACTGAACTAGTTAGAACCAGTTCTAACCTGTTTTTTACTTTTCAGTCTCAAATTTATATTCTGCAAGTGAATAACCTGGAGCAATTTCATCCGAAGAAATAAGGCTACCAAATTTGTTCCTTATATTGCAAATAATATTGTATTTTTATATTAACTCAAATTTTGCTCATCCCAAGATTTTGTAATTAGCTTTAAAAGTAGCAGTATTAAACTATTTATTTCTACACATCCATTAATAGCTAAATATAAAGTGACAATGATGTTCAATTTCAATCACTGTCTCAAAACATTTCAATAAAAAGAAAAACATGATGTAAATATATTATTTTTCTAAAACTTCTCTTTAAAATATACTAGAATTTACTACAGTGCTGAGTTACTTTTAGGCTGTGATAAAAAAAAAAAAAAAAAAAAAACAACACCTAACATACTATATAGATATTAAATTGAAGATTCAAAATACTTTTTTAGTAGGAAATTCTCAACTTACTACTATAAAATACACTGAAAACAAATTTAATTTTGATGTAGTCAATTTCAGTACTAACATTTAAAAGTCACATAAAATTGATAAGAATTTTATTCAATGAATACTAGAAATACAAAGTGTATTTGCATACTTAATACATCGATACATAAAAGGAATATAAACTATTTAATATTTTAATATTCATCACAATTCTAAGCTAAAGAATCCCCATTGCACTGCATAAAATAAAAGGAGCCCTGGTGGCATAGTGGTTAAGAGCTTGGCTGCTAATCAAAAGGTCAGTGGTTTGAACCTACCAGCTGCTCTATGGGAGAAAGATGAGGCAGTCTGTGTCCATAAAGATTTCAGTCTAGGAAACCCTATGGGCCAGTTCTACCCTGTCCAATAGTGGTGCTGTGAGTTGGAATTGACTCGACAGCCACTGTTGTTTTTTTTTAAATAGAAAAGAGACATTTTATTAGAAATAGACATTTAATTCATACACAATTATGCAGTTCATTAAGAAAACTTTATTGCAATAAACTATAATTACCCCTATTTAAAAGAATGTTCTCTAATATTTTTTCATTTAAGATATCCCTGTTGTCTTGCAAGATGAATTTCAAACCTGAGAAAATTCTTTCAACACTGACCTGAGTACCTGGTGCACCCAAAGTTACTATAGCAATTTCATATAACTGGAGATAATTCTGAATGGTTTTCTTCCCAAAATTCAAAAATACTGTTTTTTTCTCAATTCTGTTTATACCATTAAAGCTTGTGATGTGGAATCAGTATTAACAGTACAGTCATTTGCTCTCAATTTAAAGTTTCTTCTTTCATTTTGAGAAATCATTCCATTCCATCAATATAATCGTCTGACATGAGAGTCTTTCCTGGATTGCTTCCCTTTGCTACACTTCCATTAGTGCTCCTTCTCAGGTCTTCTGTCCTTTCCCAAATGCTTTTTAAATGTAACATGGCTTCACTTTAAGTTCAGAACTAATTAGAATTTGATGATGGGATTCTAGATAAACTTTTCTTAATACTCTATCATTTCAATTATCAACTTTTTCCCTGACATTAATTTTTTTCAATCAATGTGTTTCCAAATGTATTATTAAGAGTTCTTAATTTTCACTTAATTTCCACTAACATACCAAAAACATCATTCATGTTTAATTGTTCCCTTTGGAATCTTACCGTAACTTTCTTTAAAAGTTTTAAAGTTTCCAAAATTAATGCAACATATGCCATTTGTCATTAGAAAAGTAATATTTCATGTAACTCTCAGCTAATACAATGCAGAGATTTTTGCATCCTAGAAAGGAGCTCTGGTGGTGTAGTGCCTAAGGCATTTGACTGCTAACCAGAAGGCTGGTAGTTCAAACCCACCAGCCACTCCTCAGAAGGAAGGTTGAGCGATCTACTTCCGTAGTGATACTGCCTCGGAAACGCAAAGAAGGGTCACTGTGAGTTGGATCTGACTCGACGCCAGTGAATTTGTTTGTTTGTTTTTAAAAAAGCTTTCTAACGTGCTATATGTACTGTTTCATCTTGTTGGGCAATCCAGTACAGGTTTCCTTATTTTCTGAAAATTTGGTAGATAATATCAGAATATGGAGTATTTTAACAAGTTCATGACATACTCCTACATATTCTTTCAGTTTAGCACCTTTTATTGCATCTTTAATAACTAACTGAAGTGTTATAAATCTTGTAACTTCACCACGCTCTGTGATGGTTAATGTCTTCATGTCAAAGTGCATGAAGTCAGAGTCTTCAAAATTGTCATCTTGTTCTGACATTTGCCAATTTCACTACCATTTCTGAGCAAATCAACACTTTTATTATATTAGAGCCATGGTTACAGAGAAATCTGTTGTAAATCAGTGTTGCACTTTTCTAAAATTTGATACACCATGGTTTTTATGTACAGAACTGTGTCTTTCTTTTCATTCTTTTATTGCCAGTGTCAGCGGATGTATTTGGCTGTCTTGTGAGAACTGAGTGTTAATTCCTCGGATTGAGTGACTCAGTCTACTAGCAACATCCACTTTCAAAGAAAATTTTCTTTTTCCTAGATTACAACTTTAAAGGCAAGTAAAGCATCATTTCCCTAATATTCTCTGAGTTGATTGAAAAATTTTGACCAATTGAAGCAATAATTGGATTTAACGTTTTATGGAATCTTGAATACTCAGTTAACTCAAACGAGCAACCGGCAACCATTTATAGTAACTAATCCAACACATGCACTGACAATTGTTTGTCTAATTTCACCTTAAGGCTTTCGGAATAGCAAACTCATCTAATGTTTTCTGTTGCTTATTTGGAACTCTTCTGACATGTTTCTCAGTCTTCTTGCTTTGCACTGCATTGTATTCACCCATATAGTGACACTTGAGAAGTCTCTCTAAATTCACTACATGGTCTCCAACAATAACTGTGTTGCAAATTTTACATGTGCTTTTATTTCAGTCTTTTCATATTTGAAAAGTTCTTGACACAGATTTTCCCTGGTTCATCCCATATTAGAATTCAAGGAATAAGAAATAATAATAACATCAGGACATATTTTATAGTCACTATATTACATTACCTGCTAACCAGAAGGCTGGAGGTTCAAACCCACCAGCCGCTCTTTGGAAGGAAGTTTGGGCAGTCTATTTCCATTGTGATACTGCCTCGGAAACCCAAGGAGGGGTCACTATGAGTCGGGTCTGACTCGACGGCAGTGAGTTTGGAGGAGCTCTGGTAGCGTAGTGCCTAAGGCACTTGACTGCTAACCAGGAGGCTGGTGGTTCAAACCCACCAGCCACTCCTCGTAAGGAAGATGAGGCAATCTACTTCTAGTAGTGATACTGCCTCGGAAACCTAAGGAGGGGTTGCTGTGAGTTGGGTCCAACTCGATGGCACATAACAACAACAACAACGTAAAGAGAATATTGATGTTGTTTGATACCAGTGAGTCTATTCCAACTCATAGTGACCCCATGTACAACAGAATGAAGCACTTCCCAGTCCTGCACCATCCTCACAATTGCAGCCACTGTGTCAATCCATCTCATTGGGAATCTTCCTCTTTTTCGCTGATTCTCTACTTTATCAAGCATGATGTCCTTCTCCAGTGACTGATCCCTTTTGATGACATGTCCAAAATACATTAGACCCAGTCTTGACATCCTCACTTCCAAGGACCATTCTGGCTATACTTTGTCCCAGACAGATTTGTCCATTCTTCTGGCAGTCCATGATATATTCAATATTCTTTACCAACACCGTAATTTAAATGCATTGATTCTTCTTCAGTCTGCCTTATTCATTGTCCAGCTTTCACGTGCACATGTTGTTGTTGTTAGGTGCTGCTGAGTTGATTCTGACTCATAGTGACCCCATGTACAACAGAATGAAACACTGCCTGGTCCTGTGCCAGCCTCACGGTCCTTACTATGCTTGAGCACATCATTGCAGCCACTGTGTCAATCCATCTTGTTGAAGGTCTTACTCTTTTTCACTGACTCTCTACTTTACCAAGCATGATATCCTTCTCCAGGGTCTTATCCCTTCTGACAACATGACCAAAGTAGCTAAGAGGAGGTCTGACCATTCTCACTTCCAAGGAGCATTCCAGCTGTACTTCTTCTAGGATAGATATGTTCCTTCTTCTTGCAATCTGTGATATTTTCAGTATTCTTCACCAACATCACAATTCAAAGGCATAAATTCTTCTTTGGTCTTCCTTATCCACTGTCCTTCTTTCACATGCATATGAGGCAATTGAAAATATCATTCTTGGGTTAGGCTTACTGTAGTCTTCAAAGTGACATCTTTGCTCTTCAATACTGTAAAGAGGTCTTTTGCAGCAGATTTGCCCAATGCAATACATCATCTGATTTTTTGACTGCTGCTTCCATGAGCATTGATTGTATATTGAAGTAAAATGAAATGCTTCACTACACTGATCTTTTCTCTGTTTATCATGATGTTGCTTATTGGTCCACTTGTGAGGATTTTTTTGTTTTCTTTATGTTGAGATATAATCCATACTGAAGTCTCTAGTCTTTGATCTTAATCAGTAAGTACCTCAAGTCCTCTTCACTTTCAGCAAGCAAGATTGTGCCATCTGCATATTGCAGGTTGTTAGTGAGACTTCCTCCAATCCTGATGATTCATTCTTCTTTATATTTTCCAGTTTCTGGGAGTATTTGCTCAGATGCAGATTGAAGTATGGTGAAAGGATGCAACATTGATATACAAATTTTCTCATTCTAAACTAAACCACCTCTTGGTCTGTGTATAGACTCTTCATGTGTGCAATTAAGTGTTCTGGAATTCTTATTCATAGAATCTCAAAACATAACAATAGATTGCATAAACACATTTGTAGAAATGAATTAGAGCCAGTATGTATTAAAGTGCTTCTGGCCATGTATTATCAATATGTTTTAAGAAACCAGAGTAACTTCGATTTTACATTTGCAGGGTTTGCCAATTCCATTCAAAGTTCCACTTTACAACATTTTTATACATTTGTGCAGTGCATTTTGAAGAAAAATATCACTTCATAGTAATGCCATCAAGTTGTTTCCAGTGAAACAATGGTATATTGTAATTGAAACATTATTTTTCTTACCACTAGTTGCTGATGTTTGTTAACAGTTAGATTTGTGAGTTAAATACCAGAAATACAATGTGTGATAGTATATTTAAATTGAGATTGAGTACAAGAATGGAATCATCAAAAAATTATACACTATTTTCTACTTCTTGAATTTAAATATCACCCTTTAAAATGTGAATTATGTACATTTAAAATGTTTACACTCACCTAAGAAATTTCTGTTCATATGAAACTCTATCAGAACTCGAGTTCTGGTAAGATGGCGGAATAGGCAGACAAGCTACACAGACCCTCTTCAACAAAGAAAAGGGGAACCAATTAACACAGATACAGATGATAATCCTGGAGCCCTGAGATTTGAAGGAAAGGATATAGAAGTGGACTAAACTCCAACTAGTAGAAGAATTTGCATGAAAACACCAAAAAAGGAGACATATGGAGCTGCAGTCTGGTAGTGATCCTAACAGCACAGACAGCTTGGATATTGCTGAGTGGTGTTAGGATCCAAGAATTAACCTAAAAACCAGCCCTGCTAGCCAAGGACTGCATGGAGGACCACAATGGTGGCTGGTGAATAAAAGGGGAAGCATCCAAGAGGAAGGTGGGCTGAGCTGTGGACTTTTCCCTGTCCCGAGGGTACAGCCATTTTGAATGTTTACAAGCGGTTTAACCATTTTGGATATTTAAAGCAACAGTGTTCTTTCAGATTCCAGGGACTTAAGAATAGGCTCCACTTGCTGGGAACCACAAGGACATTCTGGACAAAAACAACTGGAAAGGTGCGATATTCCCCTTGTTACTCTTATACTCCACACCCTCTTGGTGAACAGAGGTCCAGCTATCCTTCACTCCCACCCACCTTCTGGGCCAGTAGGAATTCCATCACAGTCTGTGCGCTCAGACAGAGCTGGGGTTCCCTTCTCTGCCCTGCCCAGATTTTTTTGTGGTCTGTTTTTATTTTTTTCAGTTAGTTTGTTTTTTTGTCTGTTTTAAAATTATTATTATTATTATTATTATTGTCCTTGTTATGATTCTTCTTTATTCTT
Source organism: Orycteropus afer afer (assembly GCF_000298275.1). NCBI lineage: Eukaryota > Metazoa > Chordata > Mammalia > Tubulidentata > Orycteropodidae > Orycteropus > Orycteropus afer. The sequence continues at coordinate 2,710,853 of NW_006921659.1, forward strand.
CCCTTCCCAGGTTCTAGTTTTAAGCTTTTTCTCTCTTCCCTGTTCCTGGTTCCAACTTTTTTCTTTCTTGAGGTTAACACCACTCCTTGTTTTTCTTTATGCATTTTTCTCATTTTTTCTTTCATTGTTCTCCTACTCTATCTTTTTTCTCTTATTTCCCTCTCCCCAGATATTGTGCTTTTTTTCTTTCTTTTTTTTTTTTTTTTGGTTGTTTTCCT
>NW_006921659.1:2711170-2713135 GCF_000298275.1 Orycteropus afer afer
TTTTTTTTTTTTTTTGGTGTTGTTCCTGTGTGTTTGTGCAGTGTATTTTTTATCTGCTTACTTTTAATTTTTTGATGGTTTTTCAACTGTTTTTGTCTGAGTGAGAGATAGTAACTGTGCCCATACAACACAACCACACCTGCACCTCCTGCAGCTCCACTTACTGAGTGAGAGCCATCACTTCCTTCTCCACCAACTGGCCAACAATAAACAACCACCATGAAGAACCTGACTCACCCTTACTGCTCTTCACAAGCAGCTTACAGAGATATAATGTCACAATGTCTCGGAGACAACAGACCATCACAGTCCATACAAAGAAGCAAGATAAAGCAGGAGAAAGAAGGTAGCAGGATACAGACCCAGACACATCCCTGAGGAAGAAACAGCATTGGAACTCCCTGATAAGGAATTCAAAGGAATTATATTTAGGTATCTTCAAAGGATTGAGAGACAGATCAAGGAAAACACAGACAAAATCTGAGAATAATTTCAGAAGAAAATACAAGAACAAAATAACAAAATAAATGAAAAATTAGAAATGATTCAAAATCTACAGATAGAAATCCAAAAGATTAATACTAAATTTTCAGAAATAAATAACACATTGAAAGGGCAAAGGAGTAGAATTGTTGCAATGGAAGACAGAATTAATGATATTGAAGACAAATATCTGAATACTTCCTTGGAAAGGAATCGATCAGAAAAAATATCAACACAAAATGAAGAAAGTCTAAGGTTCATGTGGGATACCATCAAAAGGAATAACTTACATGTCACTGAAATTCCAGAAGAGGAATATAAAAATAAAACCACTGAGAAAATTGTGCAAGATTTGTTGGAAGAGAACTCCCCTGATGTGATGAAAGATGAGAATATATCTATTCAGGAAGTCCAACAAACCCGAGACAGGATAGGCAACAAAATAAAATCACTAAAAGACATATCATCATCAAACTCATCAATACCAAAGACAAAGAAAGAATCCTAAAAGCAGCATGAGAAAAGTGAAAAGTTACTTACAAAGGAAAACCAATAAGAATAAGTTCTGATTTCTCGACAAAAACCATGCAAGCGAGAAGGCAATGGGATGGTATATATAAAACCCTGAAAAAGAAAAATTTCCAACCAAGAATTATATACCTGGCAAAATTGTCCATCAAATATGATGGTGAAATTAGGAGATTTCCAGATAAGCAGAAGTTAAGGGAATTTGTTAAAACCAGACCAACCTTACAAGAGATACTAAATGGAGTCCTTTGAACAGAGAAACAATAATAGCAAACAACAAACAACCATTAATATACAAGATGACATAACCCAGAAACGAATACAACTATGGACATACCCGAAGTAATATAAGCTTACAAGATTGTAAACAGGGAAATAGAGACATCATCTGGCAAATGAGGACAAATACAAACCAAAAAGAGGAAAAATACTGTGTAGTTAAAGAACTTCTAAATGGTGAGGAAGTTAAGAGAGTTGTAAGATAGAATGGACTATTCTAAACTTGGGGAAAAAATCATAAATCACAGGGTAACCTCAAAGAAAATGACAAAACTTCACATCACAACAAAAAAGAGGACAAGCACAAACATGTAGCAAATACTAAAACAACAGTAACAAAGGAAATGATAACATGATTCATAAACATAATGCGCTCAGCATAGAAAATAATATGGAACAAAGAAACCAGGGACACCACGAAAAAACACATAACAAAATGACAGCAACCAACTCATATTTGTCAATAATTATACTGAATGTTAATGGATTAAATGCACCATTCAAGAGATGGAGAGTTGCAGATTGGATAAGGAAACAAAACCCATCAATATTCTGTCTACAAGAGACACACCTTGGAGACAAAGACAAAAATAGACTAAAAATCAAAGGTTGGAAAAAGATATATCAAGCAAATGGCAACTGTAAGAGAGCAGGAGTGGCAATATTAATTTCTGA
>NW_006921659.1:2717410-2721664 GCF_000298275.1 Orycteropus afer afer
GAGAGCCATGACAAGAACAGACATATGCACACCCAGGTTCATTGCAGCACTATTTACAATAGCCAAAAGATGGAAACAACCTAAGTGTTCATCAACTGAGGAATGGATAACCAAACTATGGTACATACACACAGTGGAATACTATGCAACCCTAAAGAATAACCTAGAATCTGCAAAACACCGCATAACGTGGATGAACTTGGAGGATATTATGCTGAGTGAAATAAGTCAATCACAAAGACAAATATTGTATTAATCTGTTATTGTAAAAGTCAAGGAAAGGTTTAGATATGGAAGGAAATTTTCTTTGTTGGTTACTGGGGTGGGAGGGGAGGAGAGGGAACACTGTTAGATAGGTAGAGATAAGTATTGATTTGGGTGAAGAGAAAGGCAATGTACTAAATGTGAGTGATCAACATGGTGGCATTGAGGAAGAGAAAGACATAGAGGGGTACATGGGAGGTACAGACAACAAAGATGAACCCTTTTGCACATACAGTACTCCATTGTCAGTGAAGGCAAACATGGGTAGATAGATGGGTAGATAGGCTGAACTATTAGGTATGTCTTATGAAGCAAGGAGTGTACCCAAGACCATGTATAGGGTTGGCAGACAATGGTCCTAGAAGTGTATTTGTATGATCTGAATTACCAGGTGTATAGTAGAGCTGACAAGGAGCAAGGTTGTAGTCACTTCTTGGTCATAGCCAGCTACCCAGAGGGACTGAGTAGTTGAACCTGTGGGCTCAGGACCATAGTCACAGGGGGACATCAAGCTCAATTGGCATAACATACTACACAAAACATTGTTCTACCTCCTACTTTGGCGAGTAGTGACTGGGATCTTAAAAACTTGCAAGCAGCCATCTAGATGCAACGATGGGTCTCTCCTCATTCAGAGCAAAGAAGAATGAAGAAAACCAAAGATTCATGGAAAGAATTAGTCCATGCGATCCACAGCCTATATGACTATGAGACCAGAAGAACTAGATGGTGCCCAGCTACCACTGTCAACCACTTGGAGGGGATCTATGTAGGAGATCCTGGATATAGAGAGAGAACAATGTGGAACAAAACTCAAAATCATTTGGAAAAAAAATGGGGGGGGGTAGGGGTGGGGACCAGGTTTGCTGGTCTGATAGAGCCTGGTGCAACCACTGAGACTATGGCCCCTAGCTGGCCTTCAGGTCTGTAATTGAACCCACACCTGTGGCTTCCAGTCAAACAAAAGACAGACATGTGCATTGAACATTCACCTGAGCTGGATACACTCCTTGGAGAGAACAATCATGGAAAATAGAAGGGCTGTGTATGCACAGGGATACAGCTCAGGGGGCAGGAGTGCATGGAGGGATGGACACAGGGAAGAGGTAACTTTTGGGAGAAAGTGAGAAGGGATCTGTTGCATTGTGGTAAATTATAGTCAATGTCATGAGACAAAGTGTGTGTGAACTGCTGTATGGAAAGTGAATTTGCTCTGTAAATTTTTACCTAAATCACAAATAAATAAATAGAGAGAAGGCAAATACCAAAGTTATCATTCTCAAATTTTTAGCTAAGGTACAAAATAAAAAATGATATAGATAAAATTCCTCAAAAAAAAAAAAATTTAATTGGAATTTTTTCTATATAATACCTTTGGGAAGCAGAGAAAGGAGAACAAATGTGAGGTAATTTCTGTATGATAATTACAGTAAAAAAAAATTGGCTTTTAGAACCTCTTATTGATGACAACTTATCTTTAAGCTTAGAATGACTTTCAACTCACCATGTACACTACCATCTAAACTCTGCAAACTACCCCCAATCCACACATTATTCACTTCCAAGCACTGTGGGTTTTAAAGCTCTTCATCTCCAAGGAAGTATTTCTTATTGTAGTAGAGGCCCCTATAGGAGCAAGCCAGATGTATTAGAAAGAACAAAAGCAGTTAGGTACCAAAAATAATTAGACTGTTAAAAATACAGATCAAAACCCATATTCAGTTCATATCAGCTTCAGATGATTTGAAAGATGAGTAGAGGGAAGGAGAGAGAAGAAATCATAATCTTAAGATCTTAAATGATCTATCATTTAAAATAGAAAGTACTTTCTTTTCCTGCATTGAGCTGGCAGCCCCTAACTCGCCTCTTGGAGAGTTTGGCAAAAAGATGATTTCTGAGGAGCAGCAACAAGCCTAATGCATGCACTGTCACAAAGCCCAAGATTGCATTATATTTCTCCTAAATTGGTCACCTAATGAGATTGGCTCCAGGTAAAAATCAAAAGTGTGTCCTCCTGCTATCTTTAGCTCTTGTTAAGGAAATGTCTGTCTCTTGCCTTTCAGAACAGTCACAAGGCCCCTCAGCTTATAGAATTATACTCAGCTTCTTTCTGGCACTTTCTAAAATTTAGCACTAGCATTATAACATCAACAAAGATAACAAGGATTCTGGCTGGGTCCATGTGCAGACTGCTTTAGCCAGGAGCCTGTGTTTATGTCCATGGCCCATGGAGATAACCAGACATGTGCCAGCCCTTTAGTGTGGGAGTCTTTGTTGATGAGGTTCTCTGTTAGCCACAGAGCTTGTGAAGACAAAAATCAAAACAAAGTGTTTGCGACTGTTATGGATTCAATGGTGTGTCCCCCTCCCAAAAATATGTAAATTACCCTAACACCTAAACCCGTGGCTATAATCCCATTTAGGCATGGGTTTTCTTTGTTACATTAAGGAGGCAGTGTTAGTGTAGGGTGTGTCTTAACTCAATCTGTTTTGAGATATAAAAGAACAGATGAAGCAAGCAAGCACAAATGGGAAGATACATGCCATATGATCACCAAGGATAGAACCTAGAAATAGAAGCTGAAAGGAGACAACAATCTTCCCCCAGAGTGGACAGAGACAGAGAGCCTTCCCTAAGAGTCAGCACTCTGAATTCAGATTCTAGACTCCTGAACTGTGATAAAATAAATTTCTGTTCATTAAAGTCACCCACTTGTGGGATTTCTGTTATAGCAACTCTGTATAACTAGGGACAGAATTGAAACAATCTCTTCCTTGTTCTTCTCTAGGCATCTGATGTCCCTCCTCACTGTTCTTCCCCTTCCTCCACTCCAAAAAGAGATTTGTCTGGTTAGTGTGAGGTTTGCTAGCCTCCAGATATGCACTACCTGTCCTCTCATCTGTGCAGGAACCCATTCCACACTACCACCTGGCACATTGCTTAAGAATTCTGGGTAAGAACCAGAGAGAAAGACACTTACACATCAGAATCACCCAGAGATCTTACTAAAAATATCGTTCTTTAGTCTCACTTCCGACCTGTAGGACCAGAACTTTCCAAGGTGGAGCCAAGGCATTGCAGTTCTGTCAAGTGCTTCAGATCTGCAGATTTCAACTCAGGGTGTGTTTCTCAGTTTTGGGTCTGTTCTTATCAGAGACTTCTCCAACTCTTTCAGCCCACACAGTTTTCATTTCTCTTGCTCTCTTTGTGCACGAATGGTCAGAACTACATGTGCATCTATATATCTGTTTGCACTGTCCTGATTACTATGTTGTTGTCGTTGTTATCTGCCGTCAAGTTGCCCCCCCAACTCATAGCGACCCCTTCTTGGGTTTCTGAGGCGGTATCACTACGGAAGTAGATAGCCCAACCTGATTACTATAGCTTTGTATTAACTCATGAACTTAGGTAGAATAAGGCCTCCGAATTTGTTGTTTTTCATCAAAACTGTTTTGGCTCTTCTTGGTCATTTGCATTTCCCTATAAATTTTAGAAACTGCTTGCCAATTTCTATAAACTCCTTCTAGGGTTGTGATTAGAAGTGCATTGAATCTATAGATCAGTTTGGGGAGAACTGACATTTTAATAACATTGAGCCTTTCCAGCTATGAGCATGATATAGCCCTCCATTTATTTAGGCCTTCTTTAATTTCCTCAAGCAGTGTTTTGCATTTTCCATTGTACAGGACTTGCACATATTTTTTAAAATTTTTCATTTCCAATAATTCACTGATTTTTTTATATACTAACCTTATATCTTGCAACTAAACTCATTTATTAATTCTAATTTGTGTGTGTGTGTGTGTGTGTGTGCATGTGGATTTCTTAGGTTGTTTTTTTTTATTAGGATTTGGGTGAAGATTTACAGAGTAAATTCACTTTTCATACAGCAGCTCACATACACCTTGTCTCATGTCATTGACCAAAATTTACAATGCAGCAGCTCCCCTCCCACTTCCTCCCCATAGTTACCTCCTCCCAGTGTCCAT
>NW_006921659.1:2723480-2728830 GCF_000298275.1 Orycteropus afer afer
TCTTCTGTGTCTGTGTTAATTGGTTTCCCTTTTCTTTGTTGAAGAGGGTCTGTGCAATCCTTCTGCCTAGTCCGCCATCTTGCCCCGCCTCCCTCTTAGGTTGTTTTTGACATACACCATCATCTCATCTGTGAATAAAGACAGTTTTATTCATTTATCTCCAATCTGTATGTCTTTTATTTATTTTTTATTTTTTGCTTGTTTCATTAGATTGGTTAGGACCCACAATACAATGTTGAATTTAAGTGGATGAGAGTGGACAACCTTATTTTGTTCCCAGTCTTAGGTGGAATGCAGTCAGTCTTTCTCCATTTAGCATAATGTTAACTTTGGGTTTTTTGTAGGTGTGCCTTATCTAGGTGAGAATATGTCCTTTATTCCTAGTTTGCTCATAGGTATATTTTTTCTGAATTGGTGTTGAATATTATCTATGCTTTTTATGCATCTATTGAGATGATCGGGAGCTCTGGTGGCTTAGTGCCTAAGGCACTTGACTGCTAACCAGAAGGCTCGTGGTTCAAACCCACCAGCCACCCCTCAGAAGGAAGATGGGGCAATCTACTTCCGTAGTGGTACTGCCTTGGAAACCCAAGGAGGGGCGCTATGAGTTGGGGCCGACTCCACGGCATATAACAACAGCAACAACACTGAGATGATCATATAGTTTTTTTTAATTTTTAGTCTGTTTAATAGGATGGATGGTATTGACTGATTTCTGCATGTTAAATCAACCTTTTATCCCTAGGATAAATCCCACTTGGACCAGATGGTCCTTTTTGTATATTGCTAGATTCAATGTGGGAATATTTGTTGAGGATTTTTCCATATTTGTTCAAGAGAGATATTGCTCTTGTATGCTTTTTTTGTGTGCCAGGCCTACTACATTATCTCATTTTGATGCTCACAACACTCCTACAGAGATATATTTATCCTCAATTTTTAGATGAAGCAACTGAGGCTCAAGAATTGAGTAACTTGTCCAAGTGTTAGAGGTGGGATTCAAACCCAGGCCTGTCTGGCTTCCAAGTTTCTGCCCCCTCCATCCTTCCTTCATGCTGATTTAGAGGGAAGTGATTCCTTTACACCTTGTCTGAGGATTTTGTATCAGTTATAATAAGTTTGGCTGCATGAAACAGGAAACTCAATTTACAAAGACTTATTTACAAAATCCATACTTAGGAAGTCTAGACTGACTCCTCAGTGCTACCAGAGACCCAGACTCAGCCTCTTTAGTTTTTGCCTGTTGTCATGAGCTGAATTGTGTGCCCCCAAAATATCATGTCATCTTGGTTAGGCATGATTCCCAGTATTGTGGGATTATCCTCTATTTTGTGATATGTTGCAAATCCTAACCAATGATGTTGATGAGGCAGGATTACAGGCAGTTATGTTAATGAGGCAGGATACAATCTACAAGATTAGGTTGTATTCTGAGTCAATCTCTTCTGAGATATAAAAGAGATTAAACAATCAACCTTTACTCAAAAGAGATTAAACAGTCGAGACACCTACTACTACCAGAAAAGGCAAGCCAGGAGTGGAGTGCATCCTTTGGACCTGAAATTCCTGTGCTGGAAGCAGATTGCCACATCTTTCTCCCACAAAGTGGTTGGTGGGTTCAAACCACAAACCTTTCAGTTGGCAGCCAAGCACTCAGCCATCACTCTACCACAAAATCCCCATCAGTCAGGCACTTACGGTGGGCTTTTTTTTTTTTTTAAAGTTTTTTTGCTATTACTTGTTGCATTTTTAAAGCCCTTATTTTGCAGCTGATGAAAAGGAGACTCATCCAAATTAACCATCTTGCCCAGGGTTAATGGGCATGCATTAATGACAGAGCCTAGAATTGAACACACTGCCAGTGTATAACACTTGCCAAGGGGCGTGGGGAATCTGTGTTTTTTGTTCCTTTTGAGTTTCTGTAGTGATTATGGTGGGTTTAACCTAGTGTAGTTTTGGACTCTTCTCTCTGTTCCTTTTTCTTATATACAAGGATAGAAGGATTTCTGCATTATTTTACCTTGAATAGTCTTCTTGGGAATTGTTTAAAGAGATGTTTATGCTCCACACTATTTATTAAGATCCACTCCTTCCCTGGAAAGAGAAAACGAAGAGGTCTTAATTACTTCCATCTCTCTAGGCAGCAGCAGTACTTTGATTTCCACTATGGCTCTGGTAGCATAGTGCCTAAGGCACTTGACTGCTAACCAGAAAGGCTGGCGGTTCAAACCCACCAGCCACTCCTCGGAAGGAAGGTTGGGCAATCCTACTTCCGTAGTGATACTGCCTCGGAAACCCAAGGAGGGGTCGCTATGAGTCGGGGCTGACTCGACGGCAAATAACAACAACAACAACAACATGGTCCCAAGAGGTACTTCACTTGGAATGGGCAATCAATAAATGTTGCTGACCAACTGATTTGTTTGCAGCCAAATGTATGTGCTTGTGGCCAGAATGCATAATTAGCATCTCCCAAGGAATTCACACAGGAGCCCTGGTGGCCCAACAGCTAAGCACTTGGCTGCTAACCAAAAAGTTGGTGGTTGGAACCCACCCAGTGGCTCCACAGGAGAAAACCTGGCCATCTGCTTCCATAAAGATTATAGCCTATAAAATCCTATAGGGCAGCACTATTCTGTCCTATGGAGCTGCTATGAGTCAGGGTTGACTTGACAGCACCTAACAACATCAGCAAGGAATTAACACAGTACACATATGAAATGCAGTGTTCCCTTTCCTAGGATGTGGGTTCGTGGACCCACTCTGGTTTTCCTTGGTTAAACAGGTTCCTGGTGCTATTTCTGATTGATCATATAATGTCTTTCATCACCCTGCCCTTGTCCCATCTTTTCCCAAGGCCTCTAGCCACACTTCCTGGAAAACTGTTCTTGCTGTAACATGAGACAGTAAGAAAGGAAAATAACTTATGTTAATATCTATGTCACCAAGAAAGGTATGAGCAAGACTTGAGTCGAGGAGGGGTGAGTTTTGAACCTGGTGTAGGCCTGCAATTTATGGAAGTTAAAACAGACTTTAACATGCCAGGGGTGCCCATTACCAAAGGAATTTTGTTATGTAATCTCAGCAGGAACAACTCCACTCACAATAGCAACAAAACTCAGAATATACTTATAAATAACCCTGCATTATGTGTGTACCAAAACCAAACCAAACTCACTGCCGTGGAGTCAGACCTGCCTCAAAGCCACCCCTCCTTGGGTTTCCAAGGTGGTATCACTATGGAAGATTGTTCAACCTTTCTTCTGAGGAGTGGCTGGCGGGTTCTGGTTAGCAGCCAAATGTCTTAGGCAGTATGCCACCAGAGCTCCCCCATTACATGTAAAGACCTGTAAAACAAAAACTAAAAAGCTTTATCAAGAGACTTAAATGAGCAAGGGCATTGTATAAACCTTGAGGAACAGAGTTTAATTCTCCTGGAATCCAGATTTCTGGAGTGCATGAAGTTTGCATGACCCACCCAGGCCATAGGCCTATTTTCTTTTGAACTTGAGCCTTGAGAAAACTATTTTCCCAAAGTCATGTTTAAGTCAAACAATAGCCTAGTGAGTAGTTTAATAAAGATCACTTTCCCTTAAGCATTGGGCTCATTTGAAGAATTATTCATGTGGAGTCAGTTTCAAGGAACAGAAACTCCAAGGTCAGACCAGAAGCTGTGTTTCAGGGTAAATTGTTATTATATGAACATAGTTTTGGCCCTGTTTCCATGGCAATGTTGATAACATGGGCTATAAGAATCTTTGGAAACTCTTTAATCTTCAGAACATTTTTGAGTCCCTCATCAAAATGTGGGAGCTCTGGTGGCTTAGTGCCTAAGGCACTTGACTGCTAACCAGAAGGCTGGTGGTTCAAACCCACCAGCCACTCCTTGGAAGGAAGATTGGACAATCTACTTCTTTAGTGATACTGCTTCTGAAACCCAAAGAGGGGTCGCTATGAGTTAGGTCCAACTCGACGGCAGTGAGTCATCAAAATGTTACCCCAATTTGCAAATTGTATACTCAATAAATTTCAATAAATTTCTATTATTTGCTTAATGATTTTTGTTTCAACAGTCTCAAGCATGGAATCAGGGCCTAAGAGAACTCCTACGTAATGGATAAAATGCCAAATTTCCTCTCATTACTTTATAGATCTAAAACAATTCCATTCAAACTAAAGATAGACTTTCTTGGCATCTGCCAAAATTCTTATATTTTGACTCCCTACAAGAGTAGACGGATGAGTCTTTTAGCTTTAACTATCTGACCTTTCACAAGTTAACTTCTCTAAATAGTAGCTCCTCATCTCAAGAATGTAGGTAAAAATATATCCACCTCATAGAACCGTGGTGAAGGTTTAAGTGGAATGGTGAAAATGGAGTGCTGTTACGGATTGAATGGTGTTCCCCCAAAATATATGTTGAAGTCCTAACCCTGGTACCTGTGAATGTGACTCCATTTAGAAAGAATTGTTATGTTATGCTGTTATGTACTGGATTAGGGTGGGTCTTAAACCTAGTATCTAAGTGGTGTCTTATAAAAAAAGCAGAATGGGTACAGAGACACACAAATACCACCAAAAGACACATCTACAAGCAGCCAAGGAATGTCTGGGGCCACAGAAGCAGAAAGATCTTCTCCTAGAGCTCACAGAGAGTGAGAGAACCTAGCCCTGTCGATGGGCTCCTAGCCCTCAAAACTATGAGATGACAAATGGTTGTTCTTCAAAGTCACCCACTTGTGGTGTGTTTCATTACGGCAGCACTAGATAACTAAGACAAGGGCTTAGCACAACACCTGACACAAAGTACGTACTCATTAGCTGTTACCAAATCCAAAAAAACAAACTCACTGCCATCGAGTCGATTGGACTCATTGTGACCCCTCCCTGGTTTTCTGAGGTGGTATCTCTACGGAAGTAGATTGCCCAAACTTCCTTCCAAGGAGCGGCTGGTGAGCCATTACGATTATCAGCTAATTTTAACAACAGCAACAACAAAATTTTCTTAAAGGGAAGCCATGGAAAACTACTTCTAGATATTTAAGCATGATTAAAACAATGAGTAAAAGCAACAGGCTACTGACAAAAACATGGACATGTAAATAAATAGAAGAGAATAGGTAGCCCCTGACTTATGATGGGGTTCCGTTCTGATGACTGCATAGTAAGTCGTTCTGACGACTGCACAGTAAGTCGTTCTGACGTAAGTCAAATACCTCTTTTTTATAAGTTTTCATTATTATTGCCTTTTATTACCAATATCTTTATAAGTCCAGTCTTTATTTGTCTTGGGAGTTGGGATAGTACATATAAACTTACAGATATATTTTAATATATATACAAGGATACA
>NW_006921659.1:2729194-2732717 GCF_000298275.1 Orycteropus afer afer
TTCCTCTTCCTCGTTATTTCTTTCTACGACATTTCTCACCTCTTCAAAATCCAGTAAGTCCTGATCTGTCAGTGCCCCTTCTTCGTAATCTATGAGCTATTCCACATCGATGACATCAAGTCGTAAGTCAGCACTCTTGCCATATAGACAATTTTTCCATCCATGTCTTCCATCTATTATCCTGATCAAATACTTGGAGCAAGTTCATGTGATGCAGCAATTTTTCCATATCCCCTGCATGCATTCTCTCATAACTTCCTTCCAGGAAGATGCAATGTTCCAGATACACTGAGGGTCATAAATGTGGTTCATTGTAACTCGAATATGCTGTAAGTCAGAGACTACATGAACTTAATAATTTTGAGAACTGTCACAAAATGAGAAAAAGAAATATTAAAAAATTATCTTGGGATAATAATTAAGCTATTTGGAAAAGCATAATTTTTTTCAAAATATACACAGAAAAAAAATCCCATGTGTATAAAAGGGTTAAATATTTTTTTGTAAAATACAAGGAAAAGTAGAGAAAAATAAAACTGAGCTGTTATCAGGTTATTGGTGGGCTAATTAGCTTAAAGCCATGAAGTGATCAAAGAAAGTGCAAAAGTAAGGATTAATATAAGTGATTACATAAAAGTGTAAAAGTTCGACAACAAAAACTGAAAAAAATAGAGAAAATATTTTTATTAAAAATGCATAGGATGGCTATTTATATTAATATGAAAAACACATGAAGATTTATATGCACATACACACACACACACACTCTCTTCACTTATTGACATAGTTAGGTTCCAAAGATCAAGTTGTTATGCAAAAATTGGCATTATTAAAAAATGAACGATGACTACATCATTACATAACTGTCAAATCACTGAGAATCATGGACCATCCAAGTTGACACATAACCTAACCAGCACAGCTAGTGTTACTCTACCCTCAAAACCTGGCATTGGTTACTGCCAAACATATGTCATTAATGCACAAAATAGTCGCATAGTAGATTTTTTTAGTATTGCCATAAATGTAAAATGTTGGATAATGACATAGTTGATAAGTGAGGGATAAGTGTATATTGCTTGTTCATTTTCTATTTCATTGATTTTAGATGTTATCTTTATTATTTCCATTCTTATATTTTTTTATATATTAACTTTACTTGGGAGCTCTGGTGGCGTAGTGCCTAAGGCATTTGACTGCTAACCAGAAGGCTGGTGGTTCAAACCCACCAGCCACTCCTCAGAAGTAAGGTTGGGCAGTCTACTTCCGTAGTGATACTGCCTTGGAAACCCAAGGAGGAGTTGCTATGAGTCGGGTCCAGTTCCACAGCAGTGAGTGTGGTTTGGTTTTATTTACTTTACTCATGTATTTCTAGCTTCCTAAGCTGGAAGTTTAAATCATTCATTTTAGACCTTTTTGTTTCCTAAATATACATATTTAAGACTGAAAATTTCCTTCTAAGCACTGCTTTATCAGCACCCTACATATTTTAATATATTGTATTTTCATTAAAATTCAGTTCAAAATATTATCTAATTTCCTTTATGATTCATTCTTTGGGTTATTTAGAAAAGCATTGCTTAATTTCTAATATTTGGAGATTCTCCAGATTTCTTTTTGTTAGTGTTTTCTAATTTAATTTTCTTCTGGCCAGGGTATATCTCTATATACATTTCAATCCTTTTAAATTTCTTGAGATGTAATGTATGGCACGTATAGAGCCTACCTTAGTGCATAATCCACGGACACTTGAAAAGAGTGAATATCCTGCTGAAGTTGGATGGAGTGCTGTTTAAGCTGTGGCAGGGGGTTCTTCACTGGGAAGGCAATGGTCAAACTACATAAATAACTCAAAAATAAAAAAAAAAGCAACCAAACGAAGGAGTCATCAGGCAAAGACTGGGGTAAAGGGCAAACTAGACAGAGGGAGAAACTGATGGAAATGCCCTGAGATGGAAAGATGCTCAGATGTGAATAACATAGATATTACAGATTTAATTGTGTCCACCCCCCCCCCCCAAAAAAGCTATGTTGAAGTCCTAACCCCTGTACCTGTGAATATGAGCTTGTTTTGGGAAAAGAGAGTCTTTTTTATTTTTTTTTTTTGAAAATATTATCAGTTAAGTTAATTAAGTCATACCAGAGTAGTGTGGGTGGTAATCCTGTATGACTGGTGTCTTATAAAAGAGAAGACACACAGACACAGAGTGCACATGGGGAGAAGGTGCCATGTGAAGACACACCTACAAGCAGCAAGGGAATGCCAAGGACTGCTGGCAACCATTCAGAGCTAAAGGAGAAGCATGGAACAACCTCTGGCCTTTGCCCCAATTATGATTTCCAGGCAATTACCTTATTCCCAAGACACACTGGAATAAATGAAAACAATTCTAAAATAATAATAGCAGTTACCATGTATTGTATAGTGCCAAACATGTACATGGCAGATTTCCCTTAATCCTCACAACTACCTTATGAAGTAGAAATTATCATCTCATTTTACATACAAGAAAACTGAAGACGAGTGAGGCCAATGAACTTGCACAAATTATGCAGCTGTTAAGTGGCAGAGCTGGGTTTTAAGCCCAGAATGCTCTGGACTCCAAAGCCTATGCTCATAACCTTTAGGCAACAGTGTCTTTATTCGCTCACTTCATCTATATCAGTTATGATACCTGAATTCCTCTCTTAGTTCCTGTCTTAACACAGCAAGTTTCTCAGCACACTGAACTCTGGGTCCTTGCCTTGGACACAATCCCATGACCAGAACCCTGCTGCCTCCCTCACTGGGTTCTGTGCCTGCACACCCTGTGGTCACTTCAGGGGCTGTGTCTACCTTGCTGTACCAGTGGGAGTCCAGTTTCTTTCTTTTAGCCTTGGCTTCTTTCCAGTCTCTCCAGTTGAGCTTCCTCTCAGGGCATCTTGAGCAGGGAGTGGGTCCAGTTCCAGGTCTCAACAGTTCACCATCAGCCTCTCGGCTCTGTGGTTAACCAGAGGCCCCAGGGACTGAGGAAGTTTACATTGCCCACCTGCTTGACATCCCATATATTTCACAGCCCTTATTGGAGACTCACTTGCCCTTCACACCCTGAACATCATCTTCAGCAGCAGGTATTTTTATCAGAAACTCATCAATGAAATATTTTACACCTATACCCTCAATATAAGGAGCCGTGGTGACACAACAGTTAGTGTTTGGCTGCTAACCGAAAGGTTGGCAGTTTAAACCCACCGGGCACTCCATGGGAGAAAGACCTGGCAATGTGCTTCCATAAAGATTACAATCTGGGAAACCCGATGGGGCTGTTCTACTCTAATACATGGGGTCGCCTAGTAACAACATTGTAAGGAGCCCTGGTGAGGCAACGGTTAAGAATTTGTGTGTTAACTTAAAGATTGGTGGTTTGACTCAATTGGCATAACATACTACACAAAACATTGTTCCACCTACTACTTTGGCGAGTAGCGACTGGGACCTTAAAAGCTAGGAAGCTGCCATCTAGATGCAACAACGGGTCTCTCC
>NW_006921659.1:2733299-2738081 GCF_000298275.1 Orycteropus afer afer
AAAAAAAAAAAAAAAAAAAAGATTGGTGGTTTGAGGCCCCCCCCCCCCAAGTAGCTCCACAGGAGGAGGACCCAGCAATCTGCTCTGTGAAGACCACAGCTTAGAAAACTCTACAGGGCAGTTCTACTGTACTACGTGGGGTCACGGTGAGTTGGGATCAATTTGATGGCAGCAACATCAACCCCTAATACATGTATATTTAAGTGTATATGGATCATAGACCTGTGTTACCACACTAGTATATTAAGGAGCTCTGGTGGTACAGTGCCTAAGGCATTTGACTGCTAACCAGAAGGTTGGTGGTTCAAACCCACCAGTTGCTCTGCGGAAGGAGGAAGGAAGATGGGGCAATCTACTTCCGTAAAGATTTACCACCTCAGAAATCCAATGGGGGTTGCTATGAGTCAGAATTGACTTGATGGCAGCGAGTTTATTTATTTTTTAATATATACCTGTATATTATATACTTCATAAAGCACAAAAAACAGACACTGTGAAAGCACAAGATAAAATAACTCCCTGTCTCTGATATATATACTGTTTTCTTTACCAAGGATTTTTGTGGGGTTCACTTGAGGTGTGTGCCCCTTCTTTGGAGACACTTTAACCACAGGAAAAAAGCCAAGCCTCTGGGGTAGGAGCTTTCCCAGCTCTCTACAACCTGAATTCCTTTCCCTAGAGGCTTACCACCTTCACCCCTCCCCAGACCTTTCCCTCTGGTCAGATAGCTCCCCTACCACTCCCCTCCACCCTAACACTTGCTTTGCAGTCAGAGCACCTGGGCTAACCTCCAGGAGGTCACTTACCAGCTGCGTGACTGTGGACACTGTATAGAACCTATCTGGGCCTTAGTTCTCATCTGTTAAACTGGGATAATAGCACCAACTTTTCAGGGTAGTTTTGAAGATACAAAGAGGAAATGCCTAGCAGGTGGCCTGGCCCAGAGAGAGTGGTCAGTGAAGGATGACTGTACCATCCTTTTACCAGGTGGGCCCACTCCTTTCCCCGGCCCTGATTCATGCTGGTCCATCTGCCCTGCTGCGGCTCCACTTTCCCTCTCCATGGCTCCGGCCCCTCAAGGCTGGAGGTTCAGGGCCTAGTTCAAGCTTTTCTAACCACTTCGCCCACACTGCCACAGACATTCTTTTCTCCTCTAGGACCTCCTGACCTTTTGCACTTAAGCTCAGACAGCCTGAGTTTGCCAATTTACCATTTTCTGTCTACTCTCATTTCCCCGGCAAGCTTCCACACGCCTCCAATGCAGAGACCACATAAAAAAATAAAATAAAAACCAGTTGCCTGTTGAGTCGATTCCAACTCATAGTGATCCCACATGTGCAGAGTAAAACCGCACATAGGGTTTTCACCAGTCACTCCTCAGAAGGAAGGTTGGGCCACCTACTTCCGTGGTGATACTGCCTTGGAAACCAAGGAGGGGTCGCTCGATGGCACATGACAACAACAACATGGGGTTTTCAAGGCTGTCATCTTCAGAAGCAGATCACCAGGCCTTTCCTCCGATGTGCCTTGGGGTGAATTGCCAACCTTTCCGTTAGTAGCTGAGTGTTTAACTGTTTGTATCCCCCAGGGACTCCAGGGGCCATGTTGTTGTTGTTGTTGTTGTTGTTTGCCATCGCGTCGGCCCCGACTCATAGCGACCCCTCCTTGGGTTTCTGAGGCAGTATCACTACGGAAGTAGGATTGCCCAACCTTCCTTCCGAGGAGTGGCTGGTGGGTTTGAACCGCCAGCCTTCTGGTTAGCAGTCAAGTGCCTTAGCCACTATGCTACCAGAGCTCCCTGGGGGGCCATGTAGGTCCATGTAGGTCCTGCTTTTTTTGGTGCCAACCACATGTAGTCCTCAGGTTGTTGAAGGGCACATGTCCCCTCAGTCACATGGATCTAAAGTCTTCCTAAACCCTCATCCTTGGCGTTTTACCACCCTTTGCCCATATGATGAAACTGCAAGTTTGAGTCTGTTGACCAGTGAAATCCTGCAGCT
Source organism: Orycteropus afer afer (assembly GCF_000298275.1). Lineage (NCBI taxonomy): Eukaryota > Metazoa > Chordata > Mammalia > Tubulidentata > Orycteropodidae > Orycteropus > Orycteropus afer. The sequence continues at coordinate 2,735,300 of NW_006921659.1, forward strand.
TTCTGCAGAAAGGGCCACTTCAGCCAGACACTCCAGCAGGTTCTGCCAAGCTTGGATCAGCATCTAATCACGTTTCCATCACAACACGGTGAGAAACGTGTGACTAGCCCTTAGCAACGGTTTCTCAAGAAAGCTACCCCTATAGAGAACTCATTAAGTTAGCTGAACACACGTGAGGCAAAATCTAAAAACAGTCCTGTGCTGTCTGAAGCCTCATGCAGCACGTGGCAGGAGCTGGGAAGGGCCAAGGACAGAGCCTTACAATGAGTGCAGGGAAAGAGAGAACCTCTGCTGGGCAGGCAGCCCCTGCGGTGGTCCAGGTCCCTGAGAAAGAGAGCGCTGGGCCTCCTCACTTACCAGAAGCCAGACTAGCCACATACACATATTGATTAATCACATATTGATTAAGAGATTAAATGAGAAGGTATTAGGAGAGCCTAGTTATTGTCTATGTCTGCTTGCTGAAGGTAGCCTTGAAATGGTTACAGCTTCTATTGTCTTTGGTGAATCAATGGAAAGAAACTGGAGGGACTGAGACCTGAGAGAACAGACATCAAGGACCCTGCATCCTTACATCTTTTGCTAGCCCTCCCCCTTCTTTATAGAGGCCATGAGGGTAAAACAAGCTGGTTGGCTCACTTTGGTATAAAACAGGAAAGCCAAATGGGGCAGCATTGGACAGTTACTGCTTTTTAGATAGTTTTGAAAACAAAGACAGAATCAGCTGCCTTCACAAAATGCTAAGTGAAATCATCACAAAAGGTTAATAATAGCCTCTTTCTTCAGAGTATACAAAAGACAATCTTTCTGAATTAGGGAGTTCTTGGATGGTGCAAAAAGAGGAGCTCTGGTGGTACAGTACCTAAGGCATTTGACTGCTAACCAGAAAGTTGGTGGTTCAAACCTCCCAGCCACTCCACTATAAAGATTTACCTCCTTGGAAACCCAACAGGGGTGGCTATGAGTCAGAAGTGACACTCGATGGCACTAGGTTTTTTTCTTATCCCCCCCACAGGTGGTGCAAAAGTTAACAAATTAACATTCTGAGCTGCTAACTGAAAGGTTGGAGGTGCAAGTACACCCAGAGGGGCCTTGGAAGACAGTCTTGGCAATCTACTTATGAAAAATCAGCCATGGAAAACTGTGTGGAGTACAGTTCTACTCGGACACATACAGGGTCACCAGGAGATGGAATGGACTCAATGGTCCTTTTTTTGCGTTCGTTCCTGTCATTGGACATTCCTGGGTGGTGCAAATGGCTGCTAAGCAAAAGGTTGGCAGCTCACATCCACCCACAGGCGACCTGGAAGAAAAGCTTGTCTATCTATTTCCAGTAAAACAGCCACTGAAAACCCTATGGGGCACAGTTTACTCTCACCTGCATGGGGTTGCCATGATTCAGAATTAACTTGACAGCAACGGCCTTCTGCACTAAAGCAGCAGCAAGCCTGGAAAAAGAAGGAGAGAGAGACATGTGTTTACTCCTGACATTTTAAAGAGAACACAGGAGAGCAGAAGGATCATTAACCTGAAGCAGGGCTTCAAACCAGAATGGAACCAAGAAACAAACCCAAAATTCTCACTGGAGTGAAACTGAACTGCTATTTAAAAAAAAAAAAAAAAAAGTTTTTCAGAATCAGAACTAAAATAGAAAACCATTGTTTTGTTCTTGTTTTTTCTACTTTGCTGTTTTTGGTTCAATTATAATTTTTAAGTTGTAAGCAAGACCAGGGAGCTCTGGTGGCGTAGTGCCTAAGGCACTTGACTGCTAACCAGAAGGTTGGCAGTTCAAACCCTTAAGCCACTCCTTGGAAGGAAGGTTGGGCAATCTACTTCCATAGTGATACTGCCTTGGAAACCCAAGGAGGGACCACTATGAGTCAAGATGACTCGACTCAATGGCACATAACAACAACAACAACAAGCAAGACCATTAGACCATTTATGTTTGAATGTATCTGGCATACATATATACCAACTGCTTCTTTGGTGAATGGCTGGTAAGGGCAAGTTCATTGATTTAGCAAGCCACAGCTGACAGCTGTGACGTGGGACCATACACAGGCCAGTCAGAGTTCACTGCTTCCACTCGTGCCTGACTTTTCTCATGTGAGCTGTGCCTATAGATGATGTGAGAAATGCTTGGAGATTGAGAATACTTGTAGTCAGGAATCTGAAAGAGATGGTTACATTGCCTTGAGTTCTGATAGAGTTTCATTTTTCTGCAAATGGATATCCACTTTTGTCATCACCATTTATTAAACAAATATTCTCTTCCCCATTTAATGGATTTTGGCCCTTTATCAAAGATCAGCTGACCATAGGTCGATGGATCTATTTCTGGATTCTCAATTCTATTCCACTGGTCTATGTGTCTCTCATTATAACAATACCAGGCAGTTTTGACTACTGTGGCTGTATAGTAGTATTAAGATCCAGGAGTGTGAGACCTCCTACTTTGTTCTTCTTCAATACTACTTTGCTTATCCGAGGTCTCTTTCCTTTCCATATAAAGTTGGTGATTGGTTCTTCCATATCCTTAAAGAATGTTGATGGAATCTGGATTGGGATTGCTTTGAATGTATAGATTGCTTTGGGTAGAACTGAGGTATTCACAAGGTTCAATCTTCCTATCCATGAGCATGGGATGTTCTTCCATTTTTGCAGTTCTCTTATGGTTTCTTGAAGTAGTTCTTTATAGTTTTCTTTGTATAGGTCTTTTGTGTCCCTGGTAAGGTTTATTCCCAAGTATTTTATTTTTTTGGTAGCTATTGTAAACGGT
>NW_006921659.1:2738919-2741335 GCF_000298275.1 Orycteropus afer afer
TTTGCCTGGTTTTGGTATCAAGGTTATGCTTGCTTCATAAAATGAGTTAGGGAGGATTCCATCCTTTTCTATGTTTTGGAATAGTTTGAGCAGGAATGGTGTCAGTTCTTCTCTGAGTGTTTGGTAGTATTCTCCGGTGAAACCATCTGGGCCAGGACTTTTTTTGTTGGTAATTTTTTGATGACCTGTTCAGTTTCTTCTTTTGTTATGGATCTGTTCAACTTTTCCACATCCATCTGTGTTAGTGTAGGTAAGTGGCATGTTTCTAGAAATCTGTCCATTTTTTCCAGATTTTCAAATTTGTTGGAGTACAGTTCTTCATAGTATCCTGATACTATCCTTTTTATTTCAGTTGGTTCTCTTGTGATGTCACCCCTTTTGTTTCTTATTCATGTTATTTGTATTCTCCCCTTCTTTTCCTTTGTGAAATTTGCCATTGGTTTGTCAATTGTATTGATCTTTTCAAAAAACCAACTTCTGGTTTTGTTGATTTTTTTCTATTGCCCTTCTCTTTTATCTGTTTCATTGATTTCTACTTGAATCTTGATTCTTTCCTTTCTTCTGGTGACTGTGGGCTTTTCTTGCTGTTCTTTTTATAATTGTTGGAGATGTGGGTTTAAAGTGTTGATTTTGGCTCTTTCTTCTTTTTGGATATGTGCATTTATTGCTATAAATTGGCCTCTGATCACTGCTTTTTCTGTGTCCCAAAGATTTTGGTATGTTGTGTTTTCATTCTTGTTTAAATCAAGGAATTTCTGAATTTCAATTTTGATTTCTTCTCTTACCCAGTCTTTCTCAAGGAGGGTGTTGTTCAGTTTCCATGTGTTTACTCTTTTTCCATTGATCTTCCTATTGTTGATTTCTAATTTGATAGGATTATGATCTGAGAAGATGCTTTGCAGTATTTCTATGTTTTTAAATTTATGAAGACTTGCTTTATGGCCTAACATATAGTCTATCATGGCAAATATTCCATGTGCAGTGCAAAATAATGTATATTGTGCTGTTGTTGGGTGAAGTGCTCTGTAGATGTCTATAAGGTCAAATTGGTGGATTGTATTGTTTAACTCTTCTGCACCTTTGTTGAATTTCTTTCCAGTTGTTCTATCTTTCATTGAAAGTGGTGTGTTAAAGTCTCCCACTATATCTATGGAGTCATTTCTTCGACTTTTCAACTCTTTTAAAGTCTGACTTATGTATTTTGGGGCTCTTTCTTTGGGTCCATAGATATTTATTATGGTTATATCTTCATGAAAAGAACTAACAGATCTGTCCTGGAGGAAGTGCAGCCAGACTTCGTCTCATCTACTTTGGTCATGTCAGAAGGGACCATTCCCTGGAGAAGGATGTCATGCTTGGTAAGGTGGAGGGTCAATGAAAGAGGGGAAAGCCTTCAATGAGATGGATTGACACAGTGGCTGCAACAATGGGCTCAAGTATAGCAAGGATCATGGAGCTGGCATGGGATCGGGCGGTATTTCGTTCTGTTGCGCATGGGGTTGCTATGAGTCGGAAATGACTTGATGGCACCTAACAACAACAACATATCTTCATGTTCAATTGATCCTTTAATCATTATATAATGTCCTTCTTGTCTTGTATGGTGGATTTTGTTTTAAAGTCAATTTGATCAGAAATTAATATTACCACTCCCGCTCTTTTACAGTTGCCATTTGCTTGATATATCTTTTTCCAACCTTTGATTTTTAGTCTATTTTTGTCTTTGTCTCTAAAGTGTGTCTCTTGTAGACAGCATATTGATGGGTTTTGTTTTCTTATCCCATCTGCAACTCTCTGTCTCTTGAGTGGTGCATTTAATCCATTCACATTCAGTATAATTATTGACAAGTATGAATTGCTTGCTGTCACTTTGTTATGTGTTTTTTCGTGGTGTCCCTGGTTTCTTTGTTACATATTATTTTCTGTGCTGAGCTCATTATGTTTATGAATTGTGTTATCATTTCCTTTGTTGCTGTTGTTTCAGTATTTGCTGAATATTTCTGCTTGTCTTCTTTTTTGTTGTGATGTGAAAAATTATGTCATTTTTCTTTGAGGTTACCCTGTGATTTGTAATTTTCTCCCCAAAATTCTATCTTGCAACTCTCTTGACTTATCACCATTTAGAAATTCTGTAACTACACAGTATTTTTTTCCTCTTTTTGGTTTGTATTTGTCCTCACTTGCCAGTTGATGCCTCTGGTTCCCTGTTTACAATCCTGTAGGCTTATTTTACTTTGGGTATGTCCATAGCTGTGGTTTCTGGGTTATGTCATCTTGTGTATTAATGGTTGGTTGTTATTTGCTATTTTTTGGTTCTCTGTTCAAAGGACTCCCTTTAGTAGCTCTTGTCAGGTTGGTCTGGTTTTAACAAATTCCCTTAGTTTCTGCTTATCTGGAAAACTCCTAATTTCATCAT
>NW_006921659.1:2741435-2764148 GCF_000298275.1 Orycteropus afer afer
GAACGCTGGCAGTTCAAACCCACCAGCCACTCCTTGGAAGGAAGATGGGGCAATCTACTTCCATAGTGATACTGCCTCGGAAACCCAAGGAGGGGTAGCCATGAGTCAGGTCCGAGTCGACGGCATATAACAACAACAAGAACATATAATTCTTGGTTGAAAATTTTTCTCTTTCAGGGTTATATATACCATCTCATTGCCTTCTCGCTTACATGGTTTCTGCTGAGAAATCAGAGCTTATTCTCAGCGGTTGCCTTTGGTAAGTAACTTTTGTTTTTCCCATGCTGCTTTCAGGATTCTTTCTTTGTCTTTGATTTTGATGAGTTTGATGATGGTATGTCTTGGTGATTTTCTTTTGGGGTCTATCCTGTTTGGGGTTCGTTGGACTCCTGAATGGATATAGTCTCATCTTTCATCATATCAGGGAAGTTCTCCTCCAACAAATCTTGAACAATTTTCTCAGTGGTTTTATATTTATCTTCCTGTTCTGGAATTCCAATAACACATAGGTTGTTCCTTTTGATGGTATCCCACATGAACCTTAGGCTTTCTTCATTTTGTTTTGACCTTTGTTCTGATTGATTCCTTTCCAAAGAGGTATTCAGGTATTTGTCTTCAATCTCATAAAAATATGGAACACTTCACGAACTTGTGTGTCATCCTTGTGCAGGGGCCATGCTAATCTTCTCTGTATCGTTCCAATTTTAGTATATGTGCTGCCAAAGCAAGCACCTCTCTTAGTTTTTAAAATATATTTTTATTATTACTTTTTTATTGTGATTTGGGTGAAAGTTTACAGAGCACATTGGTTTTCCATTCAACAGTTCATACACATTTTGCTTTGTGAGATTCACTGCAAACACCAAGGGTAACAGCACTCTTCCACTTCCTTCCTGTGTTTATCATTTCCTTCATCCTTCTTTCCTATCCATTCCTGCCTACTGAACTTTATCCCTGGGAAAATACTGCCACTTTGATCTCATATGGTTGATTGCTCTAATGAGTGCATACCTCCCTGGTATTATTGTTCACCTTATAGGTCTGTCTATCATTTGGCTGAAAGTTGAACCAGGGGCATGAGTTCAGTTCCAAGCTTGAAGGGTATCTAAGGGCCATAGTGTTGGAGTTTCCATTAGTCTATATCAGACCAGTAAGCCTGGTCCTTTCATGATTTTGAGTTTTGGTCCACATTTTCCTCCCACTCTACCTGGAACTTCCCATTGTGATGTCTTTCAGTGATAGCTGGGCACCATCTAGTTCTAAGTCTCAAGGCCATGGAGAGTGGGGTTCATGTGGTCCATTAGTCCTTTGGACCAACTGATTCCTTGGATCTTTGATTTTCTTCACTCTTCTTTACTCCAGACTGGGAGAGACCAATAATTGCACTTTACATAGCCACTCATAAATTTTTAAGGCCACAGTGGCTGCTCACCAAAGTACAATGAGCCTTCTACCTTTTTTCTTGTGACACTGCTCCATGTTTGTAGTACCCATTCTAGCCCTCTCCAAGTTGTACCCTATTTAATGGGCCTAATAAGAATAGAAGGAACTCTGGTAGTTCAGTGGTTAAAGCATTGGGCTGCTAACCAAAAGGATGGTTGTTTAAACCCACCAGCCCCTCCACAGGAGAAAGATGAAACAGTCTGCTTCCATTTACAGCCTTGAAAATCCTATGGGGGCATTTCTACTCTGTCTGATAGGGTCACTATGAGTCAGAACCAACTCAATGGATCATAAGAATGGAAGGTTCCCCTGCCCACCTCCACCCCCCCCCAAAAAAAAAGAATAGAAAGTCCCTGGATGACACAAGCTGTTTGCTCTTAGCTACTAACCAAAAGATTGGTGGTTTGAATCCACTTGTGGCACCATAGAAGAGTATGGTGATGTGCTTCCATAACGATTACAAGCATGGAAACCTTATAGAGCAGTTCTGCTTGGTAACATATGGTGTTGCCATGCATTGGAATCTACTACAGGGCAATGGGATTGGTTTGATTTGGTTTTAATGAGAACATAATTATGGTTTTCTCAAGTTTAGGAGCTCTGGTAGCATAGTGCCTAAGGCACTTGACTGCTAACCAGAAGGCTGGCTGTTCAAACCCATCAGCCACTCCTTGGAAGGAAGATGGGGCAATCTACTTCCATAGTGATACTGCCTTGGAAACCCAAGGAGAGGTCACTATGAGTCAGGTCTGACTCAATGACACATAACAACAGTGAACTCTCAGATTCCCTTCAGAGTTTGATACTCTTTATGTAAGCCTTTCATGCTTGGGCACTCCCATCCCACCCCCAGGAAGCTCTGCCTCTCCTAACAGTTGTCTCTCCTGAGCTCAGATCTCAAGCTCCGGCCCTGGCCTCTCTCACAAGCCTAGCTCTGTCTTTAACTCAAGTCCTGCAAATCTCCATTTCAATGTCTCTGGAACTTGGCTATGTTTTTGTTATTGTAAAACTCTAACAAGAGGGAATCTAACTCTCAAAGGACACCTAACTTGTCCTTCTCAAGGAAACCCAGGGAAAAATGGTGCTGGGGTCCTTCCCCAGGACGAGTCTGATCATTCATCAAGATCAGAACACCACAGTCTTCTGTGCCCTAGAATTAAAGAAAAGCCAGAAGCACCATTCAGACAGGAAACCAGGAACTTGGTGATGAGCCTGAGTGGGCTATATGGACTTCAAAATAGGAGGAGAGCTATTCTGTCCTTTCTGGCAATTGGGAAGGGCTGATGAGAAGCAGCCAGACTGCAGGGACAAAGTGGTTCCACACTTAAAATCCTGGGCCAAGAGACACCCAAGAAATGGAGCTACAGACAGTGAACATGCTTCAGACAGACTTAAGTGAAGATAAGTACAGTGGGGGAAGAATGTACCCCATCATCCTAAATGCATTTTCTGGCATATTCCTGTCCTATAAGAAGTAGACAGGTCTCCTTTGGAAAAATAGTTTGGGGAAAGCTGGGCCAATAAAGTTCAATAGGCTTCTTTGCTGCAGGAATTCTCAGAGCCATTAACAAGTGAAAGTGCTTTGTAAAAGGGGATGGAGTGCAGGTTCCCAAAAGTACTAGGCCATATAATACTTTTTGCTCTCTTCTCCCTTCCCTTCCTCCCTTTCCTCTACCTGTCTGTTCCTTCCCTTTGCCTCTCTTCTCCCCACCCCTTCCTCTTCCCTTTCTCTTTTTGTCTCTCCCCAACCTCCCTCCTCTGCTTGTTCCTCTCCTCTCCTCCCTTCTTCCTCCTCCTCTTTGTACCTCTCTCTCTGTTCCTCTTCTCTCTCTCTGAAGAAAGAAGCTGTGGAATGCTAGAATTTTATATGTAGTAATTAATGTTGTGTGTCAACTTGGCTGGGATATGGTTTTGAGTGGCTTGGCAGCTGGATGTAGTTATTCCCCATAAAGAGAGTATAATCATCTCCATGGTGGAATCTGTTGTGAGAGCCTAGGGAGTTGCTTTCAGGGTGTAGCCTGCTTCCAGTATATAAGGAGAAGCTTTGAAGAAAGTCTCTAGCTTTTTGGCACATGTGGATCCTGCATTTGGCTAGGTCTTCATCTTCAGTTCCTCAACTTGAACCAGTGGCCTGGTGTGTTTCCTGCCAATCTTGGGATTGTCCCATTTTACCCGCCAGTCTTGAGTTCATCAGCCTCAGCAGCCAGCAGCTGTGTGAATTAGGAGACACCTCCAGTTCCAGTGTTCCAGGAACAAAAGGTAGAGAGCTGAAGCCCAAGGTCAAGGAGCTTTTACCCAGCTCCTAGAGCAAGCACTCTAAATCTGGACTTCAAGCCTCCTAAATTGTAAGAGAATAAATTCCTATTAGCTAAAGCCATCCACTTGTGGTATTTCTGCTATCGTAGTGCTAGAAAACTATTCTGGTTACCTAGTTCCACTCTGACAGGAATATACCACATATGGGATTGCCTTAACAAATAGGAGTTTATTCTCTCACAGTTTGGAGGTTTTTATTCTGAGTTCAAAGTGTCAGGCTCTAGGGACTAGGTGAAAGCCCCTCAATCTTGGCTTCAGCTCTGCTTCCTGCTCCAGGCCCATTGAAATGAGAGGCTTTTCTTCACTTAGGTAGCTGTTGGCTGCTGAGGCTGACAAGCCCAAGGTTGACAAGTAAAAAGGCACAGTCCTGATGTTACCAAACCACATGAAAGGCCATTAATTCAAGTCCATTGAAGTTTGCAGGGCATGGGAGGCTCTTGAACGATGACACAGCTACATGCAGGGTTCAAGCGTGCCATAAAATAGAGACTATCCACAAGTCTTCTCCTTATATACAGGAAGTAGACCATGTCCCCAACACAGCCACTCAGCTGCTGACACTTGATTCCACCATGGAGTTGATTACCAGTCTCATCATGGGGAGTACTCCATCCAGCTGCCCAGCCACTCAACCAGGCCCAGCCAAGTTGACACACAAACTTAACTACCACAAGAACAAAACAGGATGGAACAGATAAATAATTGCTCCCAGCATGACCAGATAAAAACATGTTGGGAGGACTTATGTTGTTGTTATTGTTAGATGCCCTTGAGTTGGCTCTGACTCTTAGCTACCCTATGTACAACAGAACTAATCACTGCCCAGTCCTGGGCCAGCCTCACAATCCTTGCTGTATCTAAGCCCATCATGGTGGCCACTCTATCAATCCATCTCGTTGAGGGCCTTCTCCTTTTTCGTTGAAGTATGATATCCTTCTCTGGGGAATGGTTCCTTCTGACAACATGACCAAAAGCCAGACTTTGTCTGGTCATTGTCACTTCCAAGGAACATTCCAGCTCCACTTGTTCCAGGGCAGATTTGTTCGTTCTTCTGCCAGCCCACGGTACTTTGAGTATTCTTCACCAACACCACACTCAAAAGTATCAACTCTTCTTCTTTGGTCTTCCTTATTCATTGTCCAGCTTTCACATGCATATGAAGAGATTGAAAATATCATGGCTTGGGTTAGGCACACCTTAGTCTTCAAAGAGACATCTTTGTTCTTCAGCACTTTAAAGAGGTCGTTTGCAGTTGATTTTCCCAGTGCAATACATTGTCTGATGTCTTGACTGCTGCTTCCATTGGTGTTGATTGTGGAACTAAGTAATATGAAATCTTTGACAACTTCAATCTTTCTTCTTTTATCATGATGTTTCTTATTGGTCCAGTTATGATAATTGCTATTTTCTTATGTTGGGATGTAATCCATACTACAGACTGTAGTTTTAATTTCCATCAGTAAGTGCTTCAAGTCATCTTCACTTTAAGCAAGCAAAGTTGTTCCTCTGCATATCACAGGTTGTTAATGAGTCTTCCTCCAATCCTGATACCACACTGTTCTTTGTATAGTCCAGCTTCTTGGATTATTTGCTCAGAATACAGATTGAATAAGTATGGTGAAAGGGTACAACCCTGAGACACTCCCTGACTTTAAACCATGCAGTATCCCCTTGTTCTGTTTGAATGACAGCCTCCTGGTCTATGTACAGGTTCCTCATGAGTACAATTAAGTGTTCTGGAATTCCCATTCTTCTCAATGTTGTCCACAACTTGTTATGATCCACACAATCAAACGCTTTTGCATAGTAATAAAACACAAGTAAACATCTTTCTGGTATTCTATACTTTGAGCCAAGATCCATCTGACATCAGCAATGATATCCCTCGTTCCACATCCTCTTCTGAATCCAGCCTGTACCTCTGGAAGTTCTCTGTCAATATACTGCTGCAACCATTTTTTAATTATCTTCAACAAGATTTTACTTACATGTGGTATTAATGATATTGTTCAATAATTCCCACATTCTGTGGGATCATCTTTCTTTGGAATGGGTGCAAATATGGATCTCTGCCAGTCAGTTGGCCAGGTAGCTGTCTTTCAAATTTCTTGGCATAGATGAGTAAGTGCCTCTAGCATGGTATTCATTTGCTGAAACATCTCAATGGGTATTCTTCAATTCCTGGAGCCTAGTTTTTTGCTAATTTGTTCAGTGCAGGTTTGACTTCTTCCTTCAATTTCATTGGTTCTTGATCATATGCCACCTCCTGAAATGGATGAAATCAACCAATACTTTTTTGTACAGTGACTCTGTGTATTCCTTCTATCTTCTTTTGATGTTTCTGCATCATTCAATATTTTGTCAATAGAATCTTTCAATACTGAAACTCGAGGCTTGAATTTGTTTTTCAGTTTGTTCAGCTTGAAAAATGCCGAACGTTTTCTTCCCTTTTGGTTTTCTAACTCCAGGTCTTTGCACATTTCACTATAATAATTGACTTTGTCTTCTTAAGCTGCTCTTTGAAATCTTCTGCTCAGCTCTTTTATCTTGTCATTTCTTCCATTTGCTTTAGATACTCTCCATTCAAGGGCAAGTTTCAGAGTATCTTCTGACATCTTTTCCATCTTCTGGTCTTTTCCTTTCCTGTCTTTTTAATGACTTTTTGCTTTTTTCGTGGATGATGTTCTTGATGTCATCCCACAATTCCTCTGGTTTTTGGTCATTGGTGTTCAATACATCAAATCTATTCTTTAAAATGTCTCTAAATTTGGGAGGGATATAATCAAGGTCATTTTTTAGCTTTTGTGGACTTCTTTTAATTCTCTTCCGCTTCAACTTGAACTTGCATATGAGCAGTTGATGGTCTGTTCCACAATCAGCTCCTGACCTTGTTTTGGCTGAAGATATTGAGCTTCTCCATTGCCTCTTGCCACAGATGTAGTAAATTTGATTCCTGTGTACTCCATCTGGTAAAGTCCATGTGTATAGCTGCCATTTATTTTGTTGAAAAAAGATGTTTGCAATGAATACATTGTTGGTCTTATAAAATTCTATCGTGTGATCTCCAGCGTCATTTCTATAACCATATTTTCTAATTACCAGTGATTCTTTTTTGTTTCCAACTTTTGCATTCCAATCACTAGTGATAATCAACATGTCTTGATTGCATGTTTTGTCAATTTCAGACTGCAGAAGTTGGTAAAAATTTTCAATTGCCTTGTCTTTGGCTTTGGTGGTTGGTGCATAAATTTGAATAATAGTAGTATTAGCTGGTCTTCCCTGTAGACATATGGAAATTATCCTATCACTGACAGCCTTGTAGTTCAGGATAGATTTTGAAACATTCTTTGTGACAATGAATGCCACACCATTCTTTAATTTGTTACTCCTGGCATAGTAGATCATATGGTTGTCTGATTCAAAATGGGCAAAACCAGTCCATTTCAGCTCACTAATGCCTAGGATATCAATCTTCATGTGTTCCATTCCTTGTTTTTAACCTCCAATTTTCCTAGATTCATACTTTGTACATTCCACGTTTCGATTATTAATGGATGTTTGCAGCTGTTTTGTCTCATTTTGAATCATATTGCATCAGCAAGTGGAGGTCCTGAAAGCTTTACTCCATCCACATCATTGATGTCAACTCTACTCTGAGGAGGCAGCTCTTCCCCAGTCGTATTTTGAGTGACTTCTGACCTGGTGGGCTCATCTTCTGGCACTGTATTGGACAGTGTTTCAGAGCTATTCATAAAGTTTTCCAGTAATATATCAGACAGTGTTTCACTGCTATTCATAAGGTTCTCACTGGCCAAATCTTTGAGAAGTAGATGGCCCTTTCCTTCTTCCCAGTCTGTCTTAGTCTGGAAGCTCTACTAAAACCTGTACTCCATAGACCCTGCTGGTATTTGAAATACTGGTGGCATAGCCTCCAGCCTCACAGCAATGTGCAAGCCACCACAGTATGATCATCTGACAGATGAGTGGTGGAGAGGACTTACAGGAATCCAGAACTGTGGGGTTCTTGGGACAAATCAAGTGCATGTAGTCCCTGTGAAGAACAGTCAAAATATCTTGAGGCTAGGAGACAGAGTCTCTTGAGGCCAACAGGCCTGAAGTGAGAGAGCCTCATGGTGGATGCTCCTGGATGTGTGTATGTACACTTAGGCAACCACACACACCTAGCCAGGGCAGCAGATGAGCAGAAGTATCTCATTGTCCAGGCTGGTTATACATTCTGAAAGGGATTAAAGAGCCACCCACCACCCCACCCAAAGAAAAAGAGCAGAGAAATCTAGGACTTTTTTTTTTTTTTTTTCCATTTTGCTGGTTAATCAAGCCCAAGTCTTTGACTCAGTGGTGTAACCTTTTAAGAGCTCTTTCCAGGAAGGCACGTATGGAATGAAGGAGAGCCGTCTGACCTCAGAGAAAGCAGACTGAGTTGTCCTGGTACCTCCCCCTCCCAGCTGGGATCTGGAGCAAGCCTCAAAAATCTCTCTGATCCTCCACTTCCTCATCTCTGGAGGAGGGCAGTGAGCCCTCCTCACAAGGCTGTTGTGTGGAATAAACTAAGCAAGCATACCCTTCAGTAGACTTTAGAAGCAGAAAAGCACTATTTAAGTGCTTGGAATAGTCAGGGGCTATTACAAGGGATCATTAACCTGCAGGAAACTTGTGGCTGCAGGGAAACATGTGGAGAGCAGAGCAGAGGAGGGGGAGCAGCTGAGGGAGTAAGATTGTGTCTTGATGATACCTTGACTCGCCCTTTTAGTACCAGTCACCAGAGTAGTTCACTCCAGAGCCCGCCCTGGACGGGTGAGCTGGGCTTAAGAAACTTTGCAGTTTTCTGTCCTTGGTGCATGCCACTCATCAAAGAGTTCCTGCTGGCTTTCCAACTCAGCACTCCTTAAAAGGGGAGTGACTTAGTGGTTCTCCCACTTCAGTTGTTGTGTTGTAGTGACACTATAGGATAATAGAGTAGAACTACCCCAGAGGGTTTTCTAGGCTGTAATCTTCATGGGAGCAGATTGCCAGGTCTGTCTCCCATGGAGCAGTGGGGTGGTTATGAACCACTGACCTTTCAGATAGAAGTGAGAATGCTGAACCATTGCACTGCCAGGACTCCTTTCAACTTCAGTCCATCTTGTTAAAATACAAATTGCCAGGCTCCACCCCCGGTGCTTCTGATTAAATAGAAATTTGCATTTCTAACAAGATTCCAGCCAATACTAATTCTACTGGTCCCGAAACTGGGATTTGAGACACATTGTCTGTTTTAGGCTGAAACCAGGCTGGAAAGTTCTGGGAGCTTTCACTTTAGAGTTTAAGGATTAAAGCTATCTGCTGGCTTTAGGCGCCCTCCTGTAGCCCCTTCCCTGAAAACTTTATGAACTATATGTTTCAATTAGTGCTAATGGGACAATTGGGTCTTGTTGTCTGAGGCTTTAGTGAGGATGGGGGAGGATCCTGCTTGCTCTGCTATATACTGTATAATAATCACACAGCCCCCTTGCCACTAATAATGATGTTGGTGCAGTACATCTCTTTCATGCTGTATACTTTTCCTCAAAGGATGCACACATTTGTTTTGCAATTGAGAAAGTTAGCTAAGGTCTGACTCAGGCCACTGCTGTTTGATTTGGTCAGTTTTTGGTTCTTGCTTCTGTGGGCTCAGAGCATTTTGCTAAGTGCCAGCTGCTGCCCTGTGACCTGAAAAAGCCCTTCAACCACCAGATGGGCTTGTGCCTGGTGGTGGTTACAGCTGGGTGATCTAGTAATTGCTCCAGGCACTGTTTCCTGCCCTTACCCCCAGTCTGTCCTTGGCCCCTCCCCACACATGTTGCCAAGTTACCTGCCAGTGCTTACGTCCTATCTTCACCGCGCCTATTTGGAGCATGAGCACGTCCTGCTGCCTGGCCGTTCTCCCCATCTCTGAGGCGCTGACCAACCACTATTCTCATTTAGGCACCAATGTTCACATCAGTGACCTCCCAAGATCAGAAGCAGAATAAAATCTATGCTTATTCTCATGTAATTTTTTTTTTGTTTTTTTCTCACCTCATTTCTCTACTCTTCCACTCAGATTCTGATTATATCATTCCTGGGGTCCAGTTTTCCTCCAGGTTTTATTTTATTTTAACCCTGTGAAACTTACTTTATGTGAAATAATAATTTTTATCCATCTCATAAAGATATCTCGATCTATTTCCATGAGTTTGTTTCCTGTCAGAAATTTTGCAACTTATGAAAACTTGCTTTTTATAGACTTCTTAAGAAGCAGAACTACTACCCCTCTGTCAGT
This sequence comes from Orycteropus afer afer, assembly GCF_000298275.1. Classification (NCBI taxonomy): domain Eukaryota; kingdom Metazoa; phylum Chordata; class Mammalia; order Tubulidentata; family Orycteropodidae; genus Orycteropus; species Orycteropus afer. The sequence continues at coordinate 2,751,496 of NW_006921659.1, forward strand.
TTGTCATTCTGCAATGTTTTTTTGTGTTGCTCTGATTCTGGAAGCTACACCACTGATATTTCAAACACCAGCAGGGTCACCCATGCTGGATAGGTTTCAGCAGAGCTTCCAGACAAAGACAGGGTAGGAAGAAAGTCCTGGTGATCTGAAAATTAGCCAGCGAAAGCCTATGAATCATAACAGAGTATTACCCAATATACTGCGAGAAGAGGAACCTCCCAGGTTGGAAGGCCCCCAAAATACACAGATGTCACAACAACAGACTTGAGCACACCAACTCCCATGAAGCTGGCACAGGGCCAGGTGGTGTTTTGTTCTATTGTGTATGGGGTTGCCATGAGTTGAAGTTGACTTCTTGGCAACTAACAACACCAAAGTACCTGAAACAGAAATGGCATTGTGAGGTTGGAAACCCCAACCCTTTCTTTGACAGAAGAGGAGCTAAGACTTTGGAAAGGCAAGACTCTTGTCCAAGTTCACTCTTTGATTCCATGACAAAGCTGAGGACTGAACCCCAGCTTTCTGACTTCCAGGTCAGTAAGTGCCCCCCTCCCGTAGAAACAAGTCTGCCAGAGAAATCTAAAATATCACCCAGGATTCTCTTCAGCTATTATTGGTTTCATAAATGTTTTGGGATTCGCCCTTGCCCATCAGAAATGGTTGAAGGGAGTTAGATTTTTTTCTTGAAATCACAATCCTCCATATTGGAATCTTAAACATCTGTCTAGCAATTAAAATTCTATGATGAAATTGAATGAGGGTAGAGGAACTGCTGGCCACAGAGGATATATTGTCATGTTATATTTCATCATTTGTCTAGATTTACTTTAAAAAGGGCCTCACATTGATTTTATAAAACAAAAGGACACCTTGAATAGAATCAGACAGGACTCCTCTTGCTATGACTACCAGGTTCATTTCCCCCTGAAGGTGCCTCATGGTCCCCTCCCCTGTCTGCTCCAGACTTCACTGCCATCCCCCTCATCCTCATGCCCAACTTGGCCCCCTCATCTCTTCCTCCACCAAGCTTACCTGTTCCCCAACTCCCTAAGAGACCTCAAGAGTCCTTTCTGCTAGAAACAGCAGCTCTTCTCTCAGAAGGTCAGGGACTCTTGGTTTAACTCACAAGAGAACTTCTGGAAGGAAGTACCAGTTAATTAAAAGATGAGAGCAAGTGGCTTCTTGAGGGGAAGTTGCACTGGGTAATTTTCTTTTTTCTCCTACTACCTATAAGAAAACCAGATCAGTGAGCCGCTGAAGTGACCCAGTTCACACTGAGTAGCCTAATGACACACAGGAAGGCAGCACCATGTTATTTTGTGTTAATATGAACTCACACGGTTTAGAATGAAGAAAACAATGATCCACTCACACAAGTACCCTAAAAGTATGACTAGAAAAATCCAAAGGTGTTAGTAGTTATTTTACATGAAGAAGAGAAAGTAACATTGGAACCAGACTTTTTTAAAACCTTGTGGTGGTTGTTATGTGCCATCAAGTAGGACCCGACTCATAGAGACCTCTCCTTGGGTTTCCAAGGTGGTATCACTGTGGAAGTAGATTGTCCAACCTTCCTTCCAAGGAGTGGCTGGTGGGATTGAACCACCAGCCTTCTGGTTAGCAGCCCAATGCCTTAGGCACTTTGCTACCAGAGCTCCCCTTTTAAAACCCTACAGTTCCACAAAAGAAGAGGACTTGTGATCTGCTATTTTTTAGGTTACAACCAAGAAAACCCTATGGAATAACCTGCTCTCCACAGGAGAGTGACATGTGGGGATGCCAGGACTTGGGGCCAACTCCACAGCAGCTGACAACAACAAGAGCAACATTTAGGGCAGTGGTTCTCACACTTTACTTGTTCTCAAATCAGCTCCTAATTATCCTCTCTGACACCAGGAGGTCTTGTTAAAGTGCAGGTTACTGCCTACCGCCTCAGCACCCTGAATACGTCCAATCTCGTCTGAAACGCAGGTTAGTGAGCCCCATCCCCAGAGTTTCTGCCTCTGTGAGTTTAGGGTGGTGGATGATTTGCATTTCTAACAAGTTCCCAGAGGCTTCTGGTGCTGCTGATCAGAGGTCACACTTTGAGAACTGCTGGCTTAGAGACTTTTTCAGCCTTTGGCTTTCCCTTTGTCATCTCTGACATTTCCCTCTTTCTTTTCCAGTAAGAATATGTTAGTGAAAGCAAAGAACATGGCTTTTCCTTTGCATTGGCTCTATAAAATTATATACAAATGCTTTCCACCCCAATACTTAAAGGGACTCATTGCAAGAAAATACAATTTCAAAAGAACTGTCACCAAAATGTTTTTTAGTAGAGTTAACACCAATGGAATCTGTTTCAGCCTCTACTAGAATTTGAACCATTGGATATAGATTGTTCAGAGAATATCAGTAAAAACAAATAAAACTTATTCAGTCCAATTACTTTATTGGCCCCACTTATATTTAGTAAGTACCTTCCCTACTTCTAATGAAGTCCCTGGAGTACAGGGGCTGCATATGCTAATTAGTCTCTACCCTGATTTCTGTTGGCATCTTCCTTTGAACTCAAAGCAAGTGGGAATTAAGCAAGGCCAAGGATTTAGAGTGTGGTTCTGGGCATGTACTCGAAGACATGTGTTGGGGAGGGTGCCAGTCTTTTATCATTTCCAGTTCACTGAGTGTTTCTCTTCCCAAATCCAAATACAACGGGAAAGAAAGTGTTTGCATCAGCATTGAAAGAATTTATTTTGTTTCTGTTACAACTCAGAAACCCTAACTTGCTGTCATTTATTTATTCATTTAAGAGAGGGTAAAAGGACAAGGAGAACCTGGAGAATGGATTTTTCTCCTATGTCTTGGAGGTGGTAACAATATAAGGTTACAGTGAGTCCTCAGTCCAGAAAGTTGACTGCTTTCTGGTTCCTCGACCTCTGGACAGGAATGCACTGCATGTGACCTTGGCAAAACAACAAGAACAAAAACTCCACACACCTATTTAACCCTATTAAAAAAAACAAAACAGAACTTCATGGAAAGAATATCATAACCTGAAACAGGAACTCATTTTGGTCTGAAAAAGTAAAATGTGCTGAATCTTAGCCCTATCCCATTCCACCCTACTCCGCTCTCTACACATATACACCTGTTGGTGTCCCACCAGCATGGGATGGTCCTGGGGTAAGTGGGTCGTCACACTATCTCTGCTTTGAGCTTGACTTCATAGTTCTCAAAGAGACAAGCAGGAGGCATTCACCCCTGACAAAAACTGAAGGCAGGGGAGGCTTTGTTGGTGATGCAGCTGTCACATCCTATTAGTGCATGAGTGGGTCTCACCAGGTACAGGAGGGATGTCATTTATAGACAGAAATTGCATAATTAAGCTTGATAGAATTTTGACATTTTCTTGGCAGTGCAATTTGTTCATCACGTAAAAAAGCTTCTTTTGGAAGCCAGTCACATGGAATTTGGAACTCTGGAGTTCAAGACTAGGTATCTGTCACAAGTGGAACTCAGAACTTAGAGCTGATTTGATTTAGAGCAAAGCTAAAGTCTCCATGAAAGACCTGCTTTTGCCTCTATGCTTCTAGCCTCACACACCCTGGTATGAAAGGAAAAGAAGATGAAGATGAAGCCAGATGTTTTTCCTCAGATTATTTGAGAATATGGACTTTATGCATTGCCTTTCTATTCATTTACCTATTTTTTTAAATTGTGAAATATAACTCACATATGGAAAAGTATACCAAATACAAATATATAGCCCAGGTAATGACCACAAAGCAAACACCAGGGTATCCACCATTGGTACAGATTTTTGGACTTTATACAAATAGACTCAATATCCTTTTGTGTCTGGATTCCTTCATACAACACTATTTTTGTGAGGTTCACCCATGTTGTTATGCATAGCAGTTCTTTTCCATTTCATGTATAACTGTAGTTTTTCATTTTCATTATTGTATAGAATTCTATTGTGTGACTAGACGACCACTTGATAGAGTTACAAAGTGCAAGTTCCACCTTGGAAAATTCTGATTCATGGGAGTGAAATTGCTGAGGTGTAGAGAGAGTATGTCTTTGTCCAACTTTAGTAGATGATACAATACTGTGTTCCAAAGAAACTGTAACATTCAATCACCCAGTGAGGTAACAGGATTCATGACATCTTTTTTACTAGTCATGTCATCATAGCCTCTCCACCTACAGATGACCCCTGATTAAACATCTAAAGGTGTGTATGAAAATTCTTGCTCAGTGAGAAGACTCAGTTCTGTTTGCTTCTTCTGATCACAGGACTTTAGAATATGGACCTTTGTTACAGAAGCAAACAGGAAAAAAATGGTGATATTTGCTGCTTCACCAGGGATTTAAAATGTCTTTCAGGCAAATTTATATTTTTCTATAAGTCAATGAGAAAAAACAGCCTTATTTTGAATTATACTTAGAGTAGAGAAAGGACAAATATCTGGCAAAATGACATTCTGTAACACTGTGTGGAACACCACACTGGGCCTTTTTTATACCTTTGTGTGTATTTTATCAGACCAAAGTGTTTTGAAATGAAGAGCAGTAGAGCTCCGTGTATGCCTGGCCCCTGGGAGAGCTGTCACCTATTTTGGGGAAAAGACATCAGGAGCCCTTGTCTTCCCCATACTCTTTCCGAACAGATTGAGATATTGACGCTGGCAATGATGGATTCACACAGCATTTCTGCGCAGTTAACCAAAAACATTCATTTCGCATTAAACAAGTGTATATGTGAGTGGTAGAGAGTCAGCAAAAGAGAGGAATACCCCCCACAAGATGGACGGACACAGTGGCTCCCACAATGGGCTCAAACATAGCAACAATTATGAGGATGGCACAGGACTGGGCAGTGGTTTGTTCTGTTGGACATATTTGACTTGCTACAAGTCAGAACTGATTCAATGACACCTTAAAACAACAACAACATGTGTGTGACTTCTCCAAAATCAGCTCCTAACCTATCCTCTCTGATGCCATCTGCAAGTGCAGTTCTTCTGACTCGAACCATCTGGAGCTAGCTTAGATCTCACAATCCTCCTGACTGCTAAGTCTACCCAAGTACTTGAGACACCAGCCACCAGCTCAGGGTCTTCTCCATACTTATGACCTGCTGGCTACAATTTTTTTTTTTAATTATTATTTTTATTTTAAGAGCTTGTTTTACATTCAATGTCATGTATACATTTAGTTTCATTCCCCATTTGCCATGCCCAACCCTAACCCAGTTTCCTCCCCTCCCTACCCTGCAACCCTCCCCCTGTGCCCCTCATATTTATGCACTCCTGTTTGTCCTGCATTTCCTCAGTGTGAATGTTGATCCTTTGGTGTCCCATGGTCTATTGCTCTAAGGGATGTATTACCATTGAGCGTGTGGGTGCGGCATCCTGGGTTGAGTGGTCTGTGTGGACATCTTGTTAACTATTGAGCTGAGAACCTACCCCTGGGGGTGAGTTTTATTCCAGGAGCTGAATGAATTTCAGGGCCATAGTATTGGGAGTCTCACAGATTTCATTTGACCAGTAATTCTGGTCATTATTGAGTTTTTGGATTTTGTTCCACATTTTCCCTCCCACTCTATCCAGGATCTCCAGATTTGATCCTTTCCTGAGTGGTTGGCATTGGTAGCTGGGCACCATCCAGTTCTGGTCTCGAGGGCCACCGTGTCCTAGGGCTGATTGCTTCTAAAAGCCCCCCCCCTTTTTTTCTCATGTTCTTCTTCACTTCTGATGATAGGAGACCATTAGCTGCATCTTAGGTGGTTGCTTGAAAGCTTTTAAGACCCAAATCGCTACTCACCAGTGTAGGATGTAGAGCAATGCTTTTATGTATTTTCTTATGCCATTGAGTCTGGTGTACCCCAGTACTATGGTCCTGAGGTAGTAGATCTATTGGATCTCTCTTCCATAGTGTCGGGATATCTGTGAGGGATTACTCTGTGTCTGTCTTCTATTGTTTCTGTAAGGTATTTTGTATCACTGGTGTCTATCCTTGGTCTAGAGTATACCTCTATTCACTGACCACTGTCTGATCATCTCAGGTGTTTATGTGTTTATCTGTATAACCTAGTGTTTGGTGTTAATGGCAATGTGGTATTGTGGACACACTGGTTGGTTTTAGCATCTGTCGTCTATCTCTTATGTGCACAGTTCGGTGTCCTCTCATTTCCCAATGTTATCATGGTGGTCATATATCCTTCCCGTATATCCCTCCCCCTACCCTTGTCAGCGTGTAAGCCCCAACTAGCCTTAAGTTAATCCCTCCCATTTCCTCCCCATCCCAGTAACCTACTAGGTGAGTTCCCTTTCTCAAGCAAACCCTTCTCTGTCTTTTTACAGTAATGGGCTCATACAGTACTTGTCCTTCTGTGATTGACTTATTTCACTCAGCATAATGTCCTCCAGGTTCATCCACGTTGCGAGATGATTCGCGTATCCCTCATTGTTCTTTAATGTGGCATAGTGTTCCATTGTGTGGATATACCATTCTTTGGTTATCCACTCATCAGTTGATGGGCAGTTAGGTTGTTTCCATCTCTTTGCTACGATGAATTGTGCTGCAATGAACATAGGTGTACATATGTCTGCTTGTGCGCTCTCTCTCACCTCTTTAGGATATATTCCTAGTAATGGAATTGCTGGGTCAAATGGTACTTCTGTTTTCAGTTTTTTAAGGAAATGCCATACCGTTTGCCATAATGGTTGTACCATTTTACAATCCCACCAGCAGTGCACAAGAGTTCCAAGCTCTCCACAACCCTGTCAGCATTTGTTACTATCTGATCTGTTGAACTTTGCTATTATTGCTGGGGTGAGATGATATCTAATTGTTGTTTTGATTTGCATCTCTCTAATGACTAATGAGGAGCTCTGGTAGCATAGTGCCTAAGGCACTTGACTGCTCACCAGAAGGCTGGCGGTTCAAACACATCAGCCATTCCTCGGAAGGATGGTTGGGCAATCCTACTTCCGTAGTGATACTGCCTCGGAAACCCAAGGAGGGGTCGCTATGAGTCAGGGCCGACTCCACGGCAAACAACAACAACAACAACAACAATGATTAATGATCATGAGGAATTTCTCATGTGTTTGTTGGCTGCTTGTATTATCTTCTTTGGTGAAGTGTCTATTCAAATCTTTTCTGGCTACAAATTTTGGGGTTCCCATGACTCTTTCTGGTTTGAAAATTTTCTAGAATTACAGAGCTCTAGAAAATGCTATTCTTATGATTATAGTTTTATTTCAGTAAAAAGGACACAGATGAAGAGACTCATAGGGTGAGGTATGGGCGGGGCTCAAACACAGAACTTCTGTGTCCCAAAGATGTGTTACCCTCCTATGCATCGATGTCTTTAGCCAACCAGGAAGGCACTTGGGCTTCAGTGCCCAGAGTGTTTATTGGTGTTTCATTATGTGGGCGTGACTGATTGACTCATAACCCACATGACTGAACTGAACCTCCAGTCCCCGCCCCCAGCCAAGATCAGACTGATTATCACATGGTGAGTTTTTCTTATAAGTTGCCTCATAAGCATACACTTTCAGGTAATGTCTGGGGCCCTTATGGAAAACAAAGACATTTTGATCACTCAGAAAATTCTAAAGGTTTAGAGGTTACTTCCCAGGAACCAAGAACAAAGACTAAATTCTTTGGGTAAAGGCAATCGTACATCCCACACACTTCTACACAGACACACTCTCAATTGTATGGACAGTTGCAACAATTGTATGCCAACATCAAACCAAAAAAAAAAAAAAAAAAAGTCAACATCACTTCTGTATTTTCAGGGAACTTGTACTCTTTTGTCTCTGCATCATTTTAGACAAAAAGGCTGAAGATTTGTTCCATGGCATCCTTGCTTGACGCCAGTGATCTCCTAGTAGCAGCAGCACTCGCCACATCCACGTGAGCTTTTGGCATGTGACTATGTGTGCAAGTCTTCCAGCTGACATTTCAATGTGAGACTGCATACCAGCCAAGGTGGGGAAGAAATCCAAAAGTCAGACTGTGGAGAAGGAGGAGGAGGAGAAGGGGAGGAGAAGGAGGAACAGAAGTAGAAAGACACTTCAGAGGACTTTCAACAAGTCAGCAGGTCAACCATGTGGTTCTAAAGCTGGGTAAGACTATGAAGGAATCTTTTCCTGTGCTGTAAGAGGTATCAGATAATCAGATTGTTACAAAACATCCTAGTGTATGTGAAGACGACACTACTGTCATAGATAAATTAATTGAACTCCCACATTCTTCAAAGAGAAAGTTAATAAAGCTTCCCAAAATAGGTTGCCAAACTACAGGAATTGCAGCTTTTAAATATTTAGCAAATCCATTTGGGCTGGAGTGGTTAGGAGGAAAACCAATAACAGTGTGTAAGAACATTGTGCAGGATCTCAGAGAACAGGCTCTGGAGTCAAATGCATATCCTAACTGGGTGACTTTGGTAAGTTACTTAACTACTGTGTGCCTTAATTTCCTTACCTAGAAGTAAGGACAACAGTAATACCTGCTTTATAGGGTTGTTGTGGGCATTAAGGGAGCTCTGGTGGCATAGTGCCTAAGGCATCTGACTGCTAACCAGAAGCCTGGTGGTTCAAACCCACCAGCCACTCCTCAGAAGGAAGGATGGGCAATCTACTTCTGTAGTGACACAGCCTTGGAAACCCAAGGAGGGGTCGCTATGAGTCGGGTCCAACTCGAGGGCAGTGAGTTTAGTTTTTGGTTTGGTGGGCATTAAACACTAATGCATAAGTATGTGCTTAAAGAATGTTAGCTATTGCTGTTTAAGGGGGCATTGGTGGTCCAGTGGTAGAATTTCCATCTTCTGTGCAGACCTGGGATTGATTTTTGGCCAATGGACCTCACTTGCAGCCACCACTCGTCTGTAAGTGGAGGCTTATATGTAGCTCTGATGCTGAATGGATTTCAGCAGAACTTCCAGACTAAGATTAGGAATACAGATCTGGTGATCTACTACCAAAACTTGGCCAATGAAAATGGAACACATCTGATCATGGGCATGATCAGCAGGGTGGGGCAGCATTTTGTTCTGTTGTGCAGAGGGCCACCAAGAGTTGGGGGCTGAGTCCCGAGCACCTAACAACAATAGCATTATTGTCAAAGATGCTGTAGGCACTAAGGAGGCATTGGTCATAGTGTAAGGGATGACTTTTCTATGTCACTTAGCCTGGATCCTTCAAAGTCAAGTTCATTGATGAAACAGGGCCCAGATGACTTATAAACACTGTATAATTTCTTGGCATATTCCTGAGATGTCTTCAAACATCCAGTGACTTCTTGGATGATTAGTCCTGTGACTGTACACAAAGAGACCACTAGGGATATGGTAATGCCCAGGTCAACAAATCTAGGGAGACTATTAACCTTTTACCACTCAGAAAAAGACCCCAACCATTTTCCTTCAGCCCTAGGGCATGATGTCTTCCTTCTCTTAACTCTGATCTCTTTAATTTTTAAAATTTCTAATCTTCCCTCTTGCTTTGCTATATGACCTGTTACCTATTCATTTATGTAAAAATATTTATTAAACCCCAACCATGTTTCAAGCAGAGTGATAGGTGCTGAGTATATAATAGTGGGCTTGGCATTCTTGTGAGGGAGACAAATCAAACCCAAGGAAACAGACAAATAAATAAAATAATGATAAGTGATGAGAGGCATTAGCTATGAAGGAATTTAGCAAGGGATTGAGAGAGAGATTAACAGAGGAAAGGAAATTAGGGATGCTAATTTGGTCTGGATAGCCAGAAAAGGCCTCCTTGAAGAGGTGACTTAGATCTGGGACATCTCCAATCAAGGCAAGTAGTGCCTGAGCAAGGGCATTGGGAAGGGTATTGAGGCAGAGGGACCACTTTGTAAAGTTCTGATGCGGAAACAAGCTTGGTACCAGGGAAAAGCAATAGAGCCACTGAAGTGGGAGCAGAATGAGCAAGGGAGAGAGTGGAAGGAGAAGTCAGAGGCATGGCAGAGCAGTTCAGGTAGGGTATTACAGGCTATAGAAAGGAAGTGGGCTTTTTCCTGATGCATCAAAATTTAATGCCACTTTAACAGATGAGTTCACCAGGTCCTGCTTCAGAGGCTGGTAAACTCATCTGTTAAAGTGACACTAAAATTTGATGCATGAGGACCAGCATTTTAACAACTATTTTCCTTTTAAAACAATGTATTTTTTTTTTTATATATATACTGTGTCCACATAAATAACACACACACACACACACACACATAGCCTGCATAATGTGAATAGGAAGTAATGTGTGAGGGGCTTGTGTAGTTTACAACAACATAAGTGCATGCATTATTTGCATATACATACAGTAATGAAACTCCTTGTTGAAACCTTTGCTTGGAATCAGAAAAACTTATGTGAGAATCCTAGTTTCAGCCCTTAACCAGTTGCTGCTGAGTTGATTCCGATATGGTGACCCCATGTGTGTCAGAATAGAACTGTGCTCCATAGGAATTTCAATGGCTGATTTTTCATCAGGCCTTTCTTCCCAGACACCTCTGGGTGGACTTGAATCTCTAACCTTCTGGTCGGCAGCTAAGTGTTTTAACAGTTTGCACTGTAGTTCCACTCCTTAAAAAACCCAAAACCAATCTTAAAATCTTGAAAGCAACCATCTAGATGCAACAATGGGTCTTTCTTCACCAGAGCAAGGAAGAGTGAAGAAAATCAATGATACATGGAAACAATTAGTCCAAAGTACTGATACACCATGCAATTCTCACCGTATATGACTATGAGACCAGAAGAACTAGATGGTGCCTGGCTACCACTGTCAACCTCTCAGAGGAGGATCTATGTAGGAGATCCTGGATAGAATGGGAGAACAATGTGGAACAAAACTCAAAATCATTTAAAAAAAAAAGTGGGGAGGGACCAGTTTTGCTGGTCTGATAGAGTCTGGTGGAACCCCTGAGACTATGGCTCCTAGCTGACTTTCAGGTCTAGAATTGAACCCACTCCTGTGGCTTCCAGCCAAACAAAAGACAGGCATATGAGCTGAACATTTACATTAGGTAGATACACTCTTTGGAGAGATCAATCATGGGAGAATAGAAGGGCTATGTATGCACATGGAGACAGCTCAGGGGGCAGGAGTGCATAGGAAGGAAGGACATAGGGAAGAGGTGGATATGGAGAGGAAGAGGAAGAAGAGCTGTTGCGTTGAGGGAAATTGCAGTCAATGTCATGAGACAAAGTATATGTAAACTGCTGTATGGAAGATGAATTTGCTCTGTAAACTTTACCCAAATCACACACACACACACACACACACACACACAAAACCAAACCCATTGCCATTGGGAAAAGCAGAGAAAAAGCCAGGGCAGGACAAGGACAGAGCAAGGAGGCAGTGGCAGGGATCCAGGTAAGGCCCAGGACGCAGGCCATGCCCCCAAGTGGCAGGAAAGAAGCAGGTTAGGGGAGGGTGGGGAGGGTGGAAAGATTTTGAACAGCTAAGTGTGACAAACTTGTCTGTCAGTTTGTCCTACTCTGGTGCATGTTGCTGTGAGGCTTGGGTCTGTGCCACTGGTGTTTCAAATTCAGCGGGATTGCGCATGGTGCACAGGTTTTAATAGCTTGCAGACTGAGATAGACTAGGAAGAAGGAGGAGGCCTTCCACTTCTCAAAGAATTGGCCAGGGAAAACCTTATGAATAGCAAAGAAACACTGATACATTATGTGCAACTTTATGAATAGCCCAGAAACATTGTTTGATATAGGGCAGGAGGATAAGCCACTTAGGTCGGAAGGCTCTCAAAATAGGACTGGGAAAGAGCTGCATCATCAGAGTAGAACCAGCCTTACTGATATGGATAAAATAAAGCTTTCGAGACCACCATTTGCTGACGTGGCATGACTCAAATTGAGGAAAAACAGCTGCAAACATCCATTAATAATCAGAACATGGAATGTATGAAGTATGAATCTAGGAAAATTGGAAGTTGTCAAAAATGAAATGGAATGCATAAAGATTGCCATTAGTGAGCTGAAATGGACTGGTTTTGGCCATTTTGAATCAGACAACCATGTGGTCTACTATGCTGGCAAAGACAATTTAAAGAAGAGTGGTGTGGCATTCATCATCACAAAGGATGTTTCAAGATCTGTCCTGAAGTACAATGCTGTCAGTGATAGGATAATATCCATACGCCTACAAGGAAGACCCATTAATACAACTATTATTGAAATTTATGCACCAACCACCAAAGCCAAAGATGAAATTGAAGATTTTTATCAGCTTCTGCAGTCTGAAATTGACTGAACATGCAATCAGGATGTGTTAATTATCACTGGTAACTGGAATGCAAAAGTTGGAAACAAAGGAGAATCACCAGTACTTGGAAAATTTGGGCTTGGTGACAGAAATGATGCTGGAAGTTGCATGATAGAATTTTGCAAGACTAACAACTTATTCATTGCAAATACCTTTTTTCAGCAACACAAATGGCAGCTATACAAGTGGACTTCGCCAGGTGGAACACACAGGAATCAGATTGGCTACATCTGTGGTAAGAGGCAATGGAAAAGCTCAATATCTTCAGCCAAAACCAGGCCAGGAGCTGACTGTGGAACAGACCATCAACTGCTCATATGCAAATTCAACTTGAAGTTAAAGACA
>NW_006921659.1:2765153-2810107 GCF_000298275.1 Orycteropus afer afer
AAGGCATTTGATTGTGTAGATCATAACAAATTGTGGATGACATTGAGAAGAATGGGAATTCCAGAACACATGATTGTGCTCATGAGGAACCTGTACATTGACCAGAAGGTTGTTGTAACAGAATAACAGGACCCTGCATGGTTTAAAATCAAGAAGGGAGTACATCAGGGTTGTATCCTTTCCTCATACTTATTCAATCTGTATGCTGAGCAAATAATCCGAGAAGCTGGACTATATGAAGAAGAACATGGCATCAAGATTGGAGGAAGAATCATTAACAACCTGCAATACGCTGATTACACTACTTTGCTTGCTGAAAATGAGGATGACTTGAGACACTTACTGATAAAGATTGAAGAATACAGTCTGCAGTATGGATTACTTCTCAATATAAAGAAAACAAAAATACTCACAACTGGACCTATAAGCAACATCCTGATAAATGGAGAAAACATTGAAGTTGTCAGTGACTTCACATTGCTTGGTTCTACAATTGACACCAATGGAAGCAGCAGTCAGGACATTAGATGATGTATAGCACTGGGCAAGTTGGTTGCAAGGGACCTCTTTCAAGTGCTGAGGAGCAAGGCTGTCTCCTCCTTGAGGACTAAGGTGAACCTGACACAAGCCATGATATTTTCAATCTCCTCCTATGCATGTGAGAGCTGGACAACGAATAAGGAAGACCGAAAAAGAATTGATGCTTTTGAGTTGTGGTGCTGGTGAAGAATGCTGAAGGTACCATGGACTGCTAAAAGAACTAACAGATGCGTCCTGGAGGAAGGGCAGTCGAAGTGCTCCTTGGAAGCAAGAATGGCCAGACTTCGTGTCACCTACTTTGGTCATGTTGTCAGAAGAGACCATTCCCTGAAGAAGGATGTCATGCTTGGTAAGGTGGAGGGTCGATTAAAGAGGGAGACGCCCTCAATGAGATTCACTGACACAATGGCTGCGATGATGGGCTCAAGTATAGCAAGGATCATGGAGCTGGCACAGGACAGGGCAGTGTTTCATTCTGCTGTGCATAGGATCACTATGAGTCGGATATGACTCAATGGCACCTAACAACAACATTGCCATTGAGTCAATTCTGACTCATAGCAACCCTATAGGACAGTATAGAACTGCTCCATAGGGTTTCCAAGCCTGTAAGTCTTTACGGAAGCAGACTGCTGCATCTTTCTCCTATGGAGCAGCTGGTGGGTTCAAACTGCCAACCTTTCAGTTAGAAACCAGGCACTTAACTACTGCACCACCAGAGCTCCTTTCTCTAAGTCTACTTCTACCTCTGAATTTCATAAATTTTCTAAGCCTATTCTCTGGTAGCATAGTGGCTAAGGCACTTGACTGCTAACCAGAAGTCTGGCGGTTCAAACCCACCAGCCACTCCTTGGAAGGAAGATAGGGCAATCTACTTCTGTAGAGATACTTCCTTGGAAACCCAAGGAGGGGCTGCTATGAGTCGGGTCTGACTCGACGGCACATAACAACAACAACAAATTTCTTCCCTTACAGAATGTAAAACCTAAAAATCAAACTCACTGTTGTCAAGCAGACTCTGAGTCATAGTGACCCCCACTGGGTTTCTGAGGCGGTAAACCTTTATGGAAGTAGATTGTCCCATAAATCTTCTAGAGATGGAAAATTCTGACTTTACAGGATTGTTTTAAAGATTAAATGAGGTTACACATAGAAAGTACTGCCTTTAAACTTGGCTGCTATTGGAATCACCTGGGGAGATTTTTAAAAATACTAACATCAGGATTTCACCCCTAGAAATTCTGATTTAATTAGCCTGGGGTTCAACCTAGGCATGAGGATTTTAGGAGTTTTAAGCACTTGCAATGTGATTCTAATCTGCAACCTAGAGGAGAACTAGTGATAATCTCTAAAGGGTCTGGTTGGTGCCTGACTCATTAAGTGGACAATCAAAAAGTCTGATGAGAAGGTGTTTGGAAGCAGAACTGAAGTTTAATGTTCGACAACTAATTTGGAGAATTATCTTGGTCTGCATGCTTTAAATGGAGCTCTGGTGACATAGTGGATAAGGCATTTGGCTGCTAACCAGAAGGTCAGTGGTTCAAACCCCTCAGCAACTCTGCAAAAGGAAGATGGGGCAATCAACTTCCTTAAAGATTTACAGCCTTAGAATCCCAATGGGGTTAGACATGAGTCAGAATTGACTCAATAGCAGTGAGTTTGGTTTTTTGGTTGCATGCTTAAAATTAATTTTCTAGGTTATTCTGAATAGCTCTTGAGGGATCTTTGTTCATCAGTGACCATATTTACTAACTTTTCATTACCCATATGGATAAATCTATTAAATGTCCCTTAGCTCATATAATGAGAATTGATTCTACTGATAGGATAAATTGAAGACCTCCAGGGTGACAGTGAGGGTGGGAACTAGGACTTAGGCACCCTTGAATTCTCAACACATAGTTAGTGCCTAACACAGATAACTTCTTGGTAATGTCAAATGGGGGGCGGGGGAAGGGTATTGTAATTCCTGATTCTAGGTTAACGTGGTCTGAAATGAAGTCCCAAAATTTCACTCCCACAAGAGTGTCATGCATAGAGTATGCCCTGAACGTTTGTCTGTGTTATCTATGCAGGTCAAACTCTGAATGCCTGCACACTAGCAGGATTCAAATAATATTCAACTTGCACACCGATTATAAGTGGATGTAATGGGGTAGTATTCCTGATTATGATGCTCAAACAGAACATTGTACCGCAGCTTAAGCCTTTGAATTGTAAAGTCATCTTTGGAGATTTAGCTTCCTTTTCTCTCCCTTAGCAAAGAAATTTCTTCCTGCATTTTGATTATGAGATTTTTTATAATGGGTGATGAAATGCAGACTAGTTTCCAGAAGAAAGTGCCTTTCTGTACAAGAGATATTAGAACAATTGTACTTACAAGTGTAATTTACAAGGTGTGGACTCCTGGTTTCCTGAACAAAAACAATCTGAGGAATCATGAAATAAGAAATGGAAGTGGATGTCATTGAGGAAAAGCAAAATGCTTAACAGGATAACTATTCTGATCCTAACCACATTTCAGTCACAAGCAGATCTACCATTCTTTACATAAGTAGGAAAGTCTTTGATCACGAGCTTGAGTGATGTGAGCCAGCAGAACAAAGGGGCCTCATGACAAGGTATTTGCCTTCCTGGGGTTTTCAATGCACATATAAGATAAATATTCATGGAGCTTTATTTTAGGGAGAGAAATTTTAAACAGCAAAACTAATTTAAGATAAATTTCATTTCACATGTGAACCAGTATCTTAAATTTTTGGGAGAACAAGGTAAGGATGTAGTTAGACATTTTTAAATGTGTAGGTATATGTGTGCATGTATGGACATGCCCATTTTCGATGAGAATCAAGTATTGAATCATGGTCAAGTCCCATCCTATAAGGGAGTCCGATGGCTTAGAAAATCATAAAATAATTAATATACAGAAATCATATAGTTGTTACCCACGAATTCTTTTTAGTCCTAATTACATCTGAAGAAGCACTGGTGGTATGCTGGTTAAGGCATTTGGCTGTTAACCCAAAGGTTGGTGTTTTCCACAGCCACTCTGTGGAAGATAAGGTAGACTGTTTCCATAAAGATTTACAGCTTTGAAAACCCAAACGGGGTCACTGTGAGTCAGAATCAACTCAGTGGCAGTGAGTTTGGTTTTTGGAGTCACATTTGAGTAGTAGGTGGGTCAGAAGTTGGCTAGGGACACCTGGAAACTTGAGGAATGGGATCCTAAGGGCCGAGCATTCTGAGGACTCTGGTCCAGGCTCTTGCAGGTAAGTCCAGCAGACCGAAGGGCTCAGTCCTGGACAGAACTATATG
Organism: Orycteropus afer afer; assembly: GCF_000298275.1. Classification (NCBI taxonomy): domain Eukaryota; kingdom Metazoa; phylum Chordata; class Mammalia; order Tubulidentata; family Orycteropodidae; genus Orycteropus; species Orycteropus afer. The sequence goes on from NW_006921659.1 coordinate 2,769,009, forward strand.
AACTCTCTGTAGATGTCTACAATGTAGACATTATTAAAAATGAAGCTGACAATAATTCAGTCTCTTTTCTTGTCTTCTGATGTGAAGCTGGTAGTTTGTGTTAAGGCACTTGACTGCTAACCAGAAGGCTGGTGATTCAAACCCACCAGCCACTCCTCAGAAGGAAGATGGGGCAATCTGCTTCCATAATGATACTGCCTCGGAAAACCAAGGAGGGGTCACTATGAGTTTGGTCCGACTCCATGGCACATAACAACAACAACGACAGTCTTCATTCAGCACAAATGCTTTTCTTTCTTTAATTTTTATTATGGAAAATATCAAGCATGTCAAAAGTAGAGAGTAGAGTAGAGTGAATCCCTGTATACCCTTACCCATCTTCAACAGTTATCAACTCGTGGCCCATCTTGTTTCATCCATAATGATGCACCTCCATGCTTGAATTAATGCAAAGCAAATTCCAGATATGACATTATTGCATAAAAGCTTTTTGTTTTTTAACCCACATTTAAATAACCAATAATTTAGAAATCAAAAGTATTAAATGATTACTATCTAGTTATAAAGTGTTGGATTGATCAAATTCAGTTGCTGTTGTTGTGTGCTGTTGATTCCAACTCATAATGACCACATGCGACAGAGTAGAACTACCCCATAGGGCTTCTTAGGCTATAATCTTCATGGGAACAGGTTGCCAGGTCTTTTCTCCTGAATAGCTGTTGGTGGGTTTGAACCATCAACCTTTTGGTTAACAAGTGAGCACTTAACCGCTTGTTCTGGTTACCTAGTGCCACTCTGACAAGAATATACCACAAATGGGATGGCTTGAACAAACAAGTTTATTCTCTTACTGTTTGGAAGGCTAGAAATCTGAGTTCAAAGTGCCAGGCTCTAGGGGCTGGGTGAAAGCCCCTCTACCTTGGGCTTCAGCTCTGCCTCTTGCTCCCAGCCCACTGAAGCTAGAGGCATCTCTTCACTCAGGCAGTTACTGGCTGCTGAGGCTGACAAGCCCAAGGTCAACAAATAAAAAGGCACAGTCCCAATGTTACCAAATCACATGGCAGGCCATTAATTCAAGTCCATTGAAAGTCCCAAGGTTAGCAGAGCATGCCAGGCTGCTGAACAACGACATGGCTACATGCAGAGTTCAAGCATGCCATAAAATAGAGACCGTTCCCAAAGCTGTTTCTTATATACGGGAAGCAGACCACATACCCAAAGGCAGCTACTCAGCTGCTCACTGTAGATTCCACCATGGAGTTGATTACCAGTCTCATCACGGGGAATATTACATCCAGCTGTCCAGCCACTCAACCAGGCCTAGCCAAGTTGACACACAAACTTAACCACCATGCTACTGTACTACCAGGACTCCTTATTTTGTTACTAGAGCAATAAAAACAATTATTTGGCTGGATTTAATTTCTTTTTCTTAAATACCAATTCTTTGTAGCTTACACAAAGATGTCGTTAGATGCAACTATTGTTTATAAAGTTTTGTGAGCATAAAGTATCAAAATGCATGATCAGCTTTAAATGAGATAATGTTAAATATAACCCTAACTCTCAGGATACATCTTCCAGCAGAAGTGTTTCCACTTGTAGTTAAATGAGAGACTAAGAGGTGTTTGGTCATTTCACAAAGACATTCAGATTTCTCTTCAAGTCTGCAAGTTCACTATTTCATCTGTTGGTCATGATTTTTGTGATTTATGGAATATGAACATTGTTATACCAGTGTTTTGAAGTAAGACTGTAGGGGAGGGGTCACTATAAGTCAGATCCGACTCAACGGCAGTGAGTTTGGTTTGGTTTGGTAGGAGAAAAATCTCGAATTGGCAACCATCTGTGAAGCTTCTGTATGTTTTTCTGGGTGTTGACTATATTAGAGTACTTTTCCCAACTTAAGGTTTGATCTTTTCAATTTAACAAAGAAAGCCTTTTTAAATATAATGTATAACTTGAATTGTGGTTACAAATGGTGATTGTAGCTTTAAAAAATCTTATTTTGCTTAAGTAGTATTCAAACTATTTAGTCATCAAGTCATCACTGATTAATTAAAATAAAATGCACAAAGTGAGAATTCTCATTAATTAGGATAAACTAAGGCTGTCAAGTCTGAATTTTAAATATGTTTAAAGAAATGCTTTTTTTTTTTTTTTACTGTATTCAAGTAAATTAACTGAAACTTGTACTGAAAATATTCCCACATTAACAATAATGAACAGTATAAATGCATTTGAAATGCGCAGCTTCTATTTGCATAGAAACATTTTCAAAGGACTTTATTTATAATTTTGATAAGCAGATTAAATATAGCCCCTTTGAGCCTTATTTCTATTATTAGTTAACCTGCTTTTCTTTGTAGTTTTTTTCCTCCAGTTGCCACTGAGTTGATTTTGACTCACTGAGACTATGTACCTTAGAGTAGAACTATGTTCTGTAGGGTTTTCAATGGCTGGCTTTTCAGAAGTAGATCACCAGGCCTTTCTTCATCAGTGTTTCTGGGGAGACTCCAACCTCCAACCTTCAGTCAGCAGCAGAATGCTAACTAGTAGCCCCTGGGTGGTAGAAAGGGTTAATGTGCTCCGGTGCTGAGAAAAGGGTTGGAAGTTTGAGTCCACCCAGACATGCCTTTGAATAAAGACCTGGTGATCTACTCACAATAAATCAGGCTTTGAAAACCCTTGAAGCACAGTCCCACTCTGACACCAATGAGAGCATGATCAGTCAGTTGACTCCATGGCAACTGGTTATTGGTAGATAACACACACACACACAACTCACTGCTATGAGTTTTTTTCCGACTCATAGCGACCCCTCCTTGGGTTTCCGAGGTGACATCACCATGGAAATAGAGATATGAATTGGATCCGACTCAATGGCAGTGTGTTTGGTTTTTTGGTTTGGTATCTCTATGGAATTAGATTGCCTAATGTTCCTTCCCAGGAGTAGTTGAGTGAGTTTGAACCTCCAGCCTTCTGGTTAGCAGTCAAATGCCTTAGGCACTCTGCTACCAGAGCTCCCAGATAACACAAAGGTAACATTTTAGTTTTTCCAATTGGTATAGAATTATAAAAAATTCTGAATGAGCAGAATGCAAGTTAATAAAAATTTAATATACAGAAAAATCATGTTGTTGTAGTTAGGTACCATCAGTCAGTTCCAACTCAGAGTGACCTATGTACAACAGAATGAAATGCTGCCGGTCCTGAACCACCCCACAATCATTGCCATGCTTGAGCCCATCGTTGCAACCACTGTGTCAATCCATCTCATTGAGGGTCTTCTCCTTTTTTTTTGATCTTCTACTTTACCAAGCATGGTATCCTTCTTCAGGGTCCAGTCCCTTCTGACAACATGGCCAAAGCAGGTGAGATGAAGTCTAGCCATTCTTGCTTCTAAGGAGCATTCTGACCACACTTCTTTCAGGGCAGATTTATTCATTCTTCTGGAAGTCCATGGTACTTTCAGTATTCTTCACCAACACCAAAGCTCAAAGGTATCAGTTCTCCTTGTTGTTGTTATGTGCCCTCGAGTCAGACCCCACTCATAGAGACCCCTCCTTGGGTTTCTGAGGCATTATGGGTGGATTGCCCAACCTTCCTTCTGAGGAGTGGCTGATGGGTTTGAATCACCAGCCTTCTGGTTAGCAGTCAAGTGTCTTAGCCACTATGCTACCAGAGCTCCCTCAGTTCTCCTTGGGTCTTCCTTATTCATTGTCCAGTTTTCACATGCATATGAGGCAATTGAAAATACCATGACTTGGGTCAGGCACACTTTAGTCTTTAACGTGACATTTTTGCTCTTTAACACTTTAAAGAGGTCTTTTGCAGCAGATTTGCCCAGTGCAATACGATGATGCTTTATTTCCAGACTACTGCTTCCATGGGTGTTGATTGTGGATTCAAGTAAAATGAAATCCCTGACAACTTCAGTCTTTTCTCCATTTATCATGATGTTGCTTATTGGTCCAGAAAAATCATAGCTACCTGAAAAGGAAGAATAAGTCATTCAGAGGATTCAAGTTTGCTGGATGGCTGAGGCTTTACCCTTTCAAGTAAATTAGGGATTAAAAAAAAAAATTATAAATTTTTTTCTAAAGTAATCCATATACTTTCTTGTTTCTTAAAGGGAATTGAAACATCATTAGTCCTGCTGTTCAGAGGACTCTGTCGGTGCACAGGATTTTTTTTTTTTTTTTTTCAATCTGTTAGAATCAAATCTCAGAAAACATGTATGTGTATCTATCTGTGTTTGTACCTCTCTCAGTGTGTGTAATAGTAGTAGTAACAGAAGTATCAAGGCATACAGGCAGCCTTTAGAAGATGGACAAAAGCAAAGAACAGATTATCCTCTAGAACCTTCAAAGGAACCAACCTTGTAGACATCTTGATTTTAGCCCATAAGACCGATTTTGGACTTCAGACCTCCAGAACTATAAAAGAATAAATTTGTGTTGTTTTAAGCTTTTCTGCTTGTGGTGATTTGTTACAGCAGCAATATTGTTTTTGTTGTTAGGTACTGTCAAGTTGGTTCTAACTCGTAGTGAGTCTATGTCCAACAGAATGAAACACTGCCTGGTCCTGTGCCATCCTCACAATAGTTGCTGTGTTTGAGTCCATTGTTGCAGCTACTATGTCAATCCATCTCACTGAGGGTCTTCCTCTTTTTTCATGGCCCTCTACTTTATCAAACATGATGCTCTTCTCCAGGGATTGGTGAGAACAGGTTTCACCTTCCTTGTTTCTAATAAACATTGTGGCTGTACTTTCTTTAAGATAGATTTGTTTGTTTTTCTATCAGTCCATGGCATATTCAATATTCTTTGCCAACACCAGAATTTAAATGCATCAATCTACTTTGGTCTTCCGTATTCATTATCCAGCTTTTGCATGCATATGAAGTGTGCATGCATATTAGGTGTGATCAATAAATTAATATATTTATTAGAGATAGAGCAAATGTGAGAAAAATATTTTATAGATAGAAGGCATATTGATAATTATGAAATAAATCATAATTTAGTGAGTTGAAATCACTTGTTTTAAGTTAAACTAATCATCAATTCAACTCATTCAAGGTCTTTTTGAATTCATTCATATGCTAGACTGAGGGCTAGAAGTGAAATTAGTAAGAGTGCTATAGTTAATATCCAATACTATGGATTGGATCAGGCACAACTTAGCCTCAAAGTGGTATCTTTACTTTTTAACACTTTAAAGAGGTTTTATGCAGCAGATTTGCCCAATGCAATAATACATCATTCGATTTCTTTCTTTTTTTTTTCTATTTTTTATATTTTTGTAATGTTTCCTCCCTTCCCCTCCCATCCCTGGTAACCAACAAATAAAGTTTCCTTCCATTTATAAACGTTTCCTTGACTTTTTTCAATTCATTTGATTTCTTGATTCCTGGTTCTATTGTGGATTCAAGTAAAATGAAATCCCTGACAATTTCAATCTTTTCTCCATTTATCATGATGTTGCTTACTGGTCCAGTTGTAAGGATTTTTGTTTTCTTTATGTTGAGGTGTGATCCATATTGAAGGCTGTAGTCTTTGATCTTTATCAGTATTTCAAGTCATCTTCACTTTCAGCAAGCAAGGTTGTGTCATCTGCATATCGCAGGTTGTTAACGAGTCTTCCTCTAATTCTAGGCCCTGTTCTTCTTCATATAGTTCAGCTTCTCTGATTATTAGCTCAGCACTCAAACTGAGTAAGTACAGTAAAAGGATTCAACCATAATTCACACCTTTCCTGATTTTAAACCATTCAGTATCCCCTTATTCTTTTTGAACAACTGTCTCTTGGTGTATGTATGAGTTTTGCACGAGCACAATTAAGTGTTCTGGAATTCCCATTCTTCATAGCAGCAATAGGGAACTAGTATATTATAGGAAATAAACTTAAAGATGAGCAGACATAACTAAACATGACAATCTTGTAGTTAATTCAAATTTTACTTTCATCTTCCTATTTGCTTTTAAACAGGACAATAAATAAGAACTTTCTTATCTTTTTCAACCTCCAAATGAATTTGTAATTTAAAATTAATTAACCTAAAAGAAACAAATGTTCTTTTTAAGTCTTTACAGGCCTCTGTGGATAAAAGCTGGTCTCTAACTTCAGTGGGCGCTTTGTACCCTGGCTTCCACTATTTACTGGTATGAACTTTCTATAAAACCCTATCAGCAAGCATATTTTTGAGTGACTCATCCTTAGTCCTGAAACGTGTTGATGGACAATTGTTCTTATGGAGAGATGATTGCTGCAAGCCCATGCCATCCCAGCTCCTTGCTACGATGATTAAGAGTTGATTAAGAGTTGACCCTGCTACTGTAATGAGAATCCTGGCAGGAAATTGAACTAGGGATTTGGAACAGGAGGCCAAATAATACATTTATAACTTTTATAACAAGGTCACAATACTATCTTGTCTTTACTACTAGACAATAAACCTTCCATTTATACTTTATTATAAATTAACCTTCTCCATAATTAATGTGCCATATCACAAATAATTTGGAATGCAAAGAAAAAAAAGCAACCCAAACACCACTATCTTTGTACAGTGACTGTCAGCATTTGAAGCATTATCTTGTAGTTTTTATCCCCTTCAAACAGCTTTTCAAAAAACAAATGCTATCAATATACGTATGTTTCAATGCAGTGTTTTGTATTCTTTTTCTTTTTTAACTTAACATTGTGTTATAAACTGAAAATAGTGATATCCTTTAAATTTAAAATATCCTCAGGTAAGGCTCTGAGGATGTACCAGGATTCTTTATGTAAACAACAGAAACCAAATATGGCCACTGTAGGCACAAAAACACTATATTTTAGGGATATTGAAGAGCTCACACAATGGCCAGGAGAGTTGGTGAACAGAAGGAGAAGACCAAAATCAAGCACAGCTCTGGGCACTGAAGCAGCAGAAAATACACAGCCTTATTTTCTTGGGCACTATTTCTAGAATGCGTGAGATCTTTTTCCTGTTCTTGAGGCACTGCATTCAAGATATAGGGTCTTATGGTCACAGGGGACCTCAAGCTCAATTGGCTACACAAATATACTACACACACACATTGTTCTACATTCTACTTTGGTGAGTAGTGACTGGGATCTTAAAAGCTTGCAAACGGCCATCTAGATGCAACGATTGGTCTCTCCTTGTCCAGAGCAAGGAAGAATGAATAAAACCAAAGACATAGAAACAAGAAGAATGAAGAAAACCAAAGATGCATGGAAACAACTAGTCCAAGGGACTGTTAGACCATGCAATCCTCATCCTATATGACCATGAGACCAGAAGAACTAGATGGTGCCTGGCTACCACTATCAACCACTTGGAGGGGGATCAGCGCAGGAGATCCTGGATAAAGTGGGAGAACAATGTGGAACAAAACCCAAAATTATAAAAAAATTAAAAGACCAGGTTTGCTGGTCTGATAGAGCCTGGTAAGAGCCCTGAGACTATGGCTCCTAGTTACTCTCAGGTCTGGAATTGAACTCATTCTTGTGGCTTCCAGCCAAATAATAGACAGATATATGGGCTGAACATTTATATCAGGTAGATAAACTACTTGGAGCGATCGATCATGGGGAAGCAGAAGTGCAGTGTTTGCACAGGGAGACAGCTGGGGGTGGAGCAAGAGTGTGTGGGAGGGAAGAGGTAGGAAGTGGGAAAAGAGCTGTTACATTGTGGGGAATTGCAGTCAATGTCATAAGACAAAATGCGTATGAACTGCTGTGTGGAAAATGAATTTGCTCTGTAAACTGTAAACTTTCACCCAAATCACAATAAAAAAAAATTTAAATAATAATAAATTACAGGGGAAAGAAAAAAGCTTTAGGGTCTTGAGGTAGAGAGCCCAACTCATGGTCAAGGGACAGGACACCATGGAAGTCAAGGGGTCATGGGAAGAGGGAGTGGAACCTAGGTGGCCTCATACATGCACACTCAAAATCCGGGTCAGAAGATGGCTTGGGAGAACTCCTGACAATGGAGTTGCTACTGAGAGCTGAAGGAAAGAAGCTAACAGGAATGGCTCCCTTCTTTGTTCTTTAGACATCTTCTTTGAATGTGATTACAGCACTTTGATGAGCAAAGGAACTGCTAGAACATGAAATTCCACCAAGTTTCAAAGCATTTCTGCCTTAGTCAAAACCAAAAAGCACAGAGCTATCTCTGGAATGAACTCTATACCAAGATATTTTGGGAAGGGAGCCCCTGAGATCCTGAGGAATGAGCTAGTTCTCAGTGGACACAACATCTCTCCAGGCTCCAACAAAGGACTCTGCTCTGTCAATTGCTCAGAACAGAGTGGCAGGGCTAAAAAAGAACTGAGCTCATCTCAGACAAGCCCCTCATTTTTGTCAATCTCCTCGATTATTCTTGTGTGCTATCTACAGTAAGGCAGCAAAATAGGTTAAATATTTTCTTAGGAACTATTTGGTTATTAGCAACTTAGCCATATGAGCTAGTATGTTGTTGTTGTTATGTGCTGTGGAGTAGGCCCCGACTCATAGCGACCCCTCCTTGGGTTTCTGAGGCAGTATCACTACGGAAGTAGATTGCCCCATCTTCCTTCCGAGGAGTGGCTGGTGGGTTTGAACCTCCAGCCTTCTGGTTAGCAGTCAAGTGCCTTAGGCACTATGCTACCAGAACTCCTATGACCTAGCATAAAGTCAATTTTTTTTTTTTTAAAAAGGCTACATCAGGCAACTCACCTTTTAGATATCCAAAAATGGGAAATAAAATTCAGTTGGGCCCACAAGGTCCGGGTCCAGAGAGTCAAGAAAATAAACTGCCCTGTCCTTTGATGGAACCACATCCTCCCGATGCTCTCTCTTGACTGATTCTCCTTGCTTCATCATCAGTGTGCAAACTTCTTATGGTGGCTGAACCAGCCCACTTCTGAGTTTATATAAACTTTCAATTCATGTTTCCAACATCGAACTGGATCTTTCAGTGTCCTCCTTCCAAATTCTTAGAAGAAGGAATCTGATTGGTTCAGCATGTGTTAGGTGTCCACTATGGTCCAGTCATCTGGCTTGTGAGGTCCAGTTCATGTGGGAAAACTAAGAAGCCAGACCAGGAAGCAAGTATGGGGTGTGAGAAGACATTAATTGCCATTACAACTGTGTCTCTTCTGCTATATGGAAAATGCCAAATACTCACTCTGATGTTAGAAAATTAATATATAGGTAAAGTCATTCTGGAGAGCAGTATAGAGTCCCTGGGGGTCCAAAGTATTACCATGCTCAGCTGTTGACCAAAATGTTGGCAGTTCAAGTCAACCCAGAGTGTCCATTTGCAAAAAATCAGCCGTTGAAACTGTGCCTATGAAGCACAGTTGTACTATGATGCACACTGGGTCGCCATGAGTCAGAATTGACTCAACAGTAACTGTTTTTAAAAGACATTCTGGAGAACAATATAGTGCTACTTAATCAAATTTAATAGTTATTTGAGTCAGAAATTCTGGGTCAAAACACCCAGTAAGACTGCAATTCTGTTCCTGGGTACATAGTTCAGGATGGTAACCCTTTTGTCATACTTGTTTTAAATAGTTTTGCTACTGTGTGGTTTGTCTTTTACCTTTGTTTATGGCAGTTTTTTTTTTTTAAAGCATACATATTTTTGTTTATTTATATTTTAACATTTTGTTGTGATTTGAACGAAAGTTTACAAAGCAAATTGGTTTTCCATTCAACTGTTTATATACGTTTTCTTTCATGATATTGAATGCTGTCGTCATAATGTAACAATGTAACAGCACTCTTTCCACTTCCTCACTGTGGTTATCATCTCCATTTATCCTTCTTTCCTATCCCTTCCTGCCTTCTGATCTTCATTCCTGGGAAAATGCTGCCCTTTTGATCTTGTATGGTTGATTGTTCTAAGGGATGTGTACCTCTCTGGTGTTATTTTTCACCCCATAGAGCTGTCTATTGTTTGGCTGAAAGTTGAGCCGTGGGGATAAGTTCAGTTCCAGACTTGAAGGGTGACTAGGGGTCATAGTCTCAGGGGTTCTACCAGTCTCTATGAAACCAGTAAACTTTTTTTTTTTCTTTTTTAATTTTGGGTTTAGTTCCACATATTCCCTCCACTGTATCTAAGACCTGTTATTGTGATCCCTTTCAGAGTAGTCAACAGTGATAGCTGGGCACTATCTTGTTCTTCTGGTCTCAGGGTCGTGGTGGTTGAGGCTCACATGGTCCACTAGTCCCTTGGACTAATTGTTTCTGGGCATCTTAGATTTTCTTCACTCTTGTTCACTTTGGACAGGGAGAGATCAATAGTTGCTCCTTAGATGGCCACTCACAAGCTTTAAAGACACTAGTCACTACTCACCAAAGTAGGATGTAGAAATACCATCTGCCAAACCAATGTATGTTCGTGGGTATAGTCCCATTTGCCTACCCTTACGTGAGCTCTGGTAGCATAGTGCCTAAGGTACTTGACTGCTAACCAGAAGGCTAGCAGTTCATATCCACCAGCCACTCCTTGGAAGGAAGATGGGGCAATCTACTTCCATAGTGATACTGCCTCGGAAACCCAAGGAGGGGTCGCTATCAGTTGGGTCCGACTCGACGGCACATAACAACAACAACAACAATGTGATCATCTTGTTTGTCTACCTATCTATTCACTCTTAGATTAATGTTTGTTATTACTTATTTTCGTGATTGTGTATGTAATGGTATTTACCTTTGTTAGCTATAACTTTTGTACACCTCACTATGTCTTCCTTTTCTTCAGTGATATTGTGCTGGTCACCCGCTTTTTGTATATTGCCTTTCTCTTTACCCAAATTAATATGTGTTGCTTACCTAGTTAATGATTTTCCCTCCGTCCCATCCCTGATAACTATCAAATAATGTTTCTCTTCATGTGTAAACCTGCCCTTGATTTTTATAATAGTGAATTCATATAATATTTGTTCTTTTGTGGTTGACTTCTTTCACTCAGCATAATGTCCTCCAGGTTTATCCAGAGTGTGAAGTGTTTTCACACATTCTTCATTATTCTTTAACATTGTATAGTATTCCTTTGTGTGTAGGTACCATAGTTTGTTAATCCATTAATCTGTTGATGGGCACTTAGGTTGTTTCCATTTCTTTGGTATTGTGAATAGTGCTGCAATGAACACAGGTGTACATATTCACGTTCCAGGTCTCATTTCTTCAGGATATATACCTAGTAGTGGGATTGCTGGATTAAATGGTATTTCTGTGTCCAACTTTTTAAAGAAGCACCACACTGTTTCCCACAGTGGTGTACCATTTTACAGCAGTCTACGGGAGTTCCAATATCTCCACACTCTCACCATTATTTGTTTTTTTCTGTTTTGTTGAACTTGGTTGTTATTGTTGGGCTGAGGTGATATCTTATTATTGTTTTGATTTGCATCTCTGGTAGCATAGTGGCTAAGGCACTTGACTGCTAACCAGAAGGCTGGTGGTTCAAACCCACCAGCCAGTCCTCAGAAGGAAGATGGGGCAATCTACTTCCATAGTGATACTGCCTCGGAAACCCAAGGAAGGGTCGCTATAAGTCAGGTCCGACTCGATGGCACATAGCAACAACAACAACACTGGCTAATGATAGTGAGCATTTCTTCATGTGTTTGTTGACCACCTAAATATCCTCTTTGGTGAAGTATCTATTCATGTCCTCTGCCCATTTTTTGGCACACATATTTTATTTTCCAAGTCTATATACCAATTCCTTTGAAACTTTGTTCATAGCTTTTAAGCTTAAAAAGTTATTCCCACTCCAGAGTATTGATAGATAGGTGCTCACTTGTTTTTTCTTCTAATTTTTCAATAATCAGAAGGTTGGTGGTTCAAACCCACCAGCCACTCCATGAAAGACCGGGCAATCTACTTCCATAAAGATTTACCACCTCAGAAACCCAAAGGGGGTCATTATGAGTTAGAATTGACTCAGTGGCAGTGATTTTTTTGGTTTAATCTATATGACACTTAATTGAGGGAGACAGAAAATTCTTTTAATTCATTAAGCTAAAAGCTTTACCTACACTCCTTAAGATGGCCAATTGCACAATTTTCTTGTTGACAATGATGCTGCAAGCAAGACATGGAAGAAACCTTGGGCTGAATTACAAGGCACAAGGCAATCTGGCTTTTGACTGAGGACTTAGTTTGTCTACGAATTCACTCCAGAAGAATGAAAGCTTAACCAAAGATTGGAGTCAGAAGCTGCCCCCAGCTTCTGCTTCTTGGGTGATGTCATGGATCGAGCTGTGTCTCCCTTAAATTTGTGCGAACTTGGCTGGGCCATGATTCACAGTGGTTTAGAAGTTATGTAATGATGCAATATGGCAGATACAGAATGCTACTCCATGATGTGATCTGATGTGATAAGCTGATTAGGTGTAAAAGGATTTAGATTAAGGGTGGGTTGCCAGACCCTTAGTCCAATTACAGCCCTAATTCAATGTAAAGGGGACTTTCCTGGGCTGTGGCCTGCAACACCTTTTATGTTACAAGAGATAAAAGGAGAGAGAAGGGAGCAGAGGAGGAGACCTACTACCACCAAGAAAGAGGAGCCAGGAGCAGAGCACGTCTTTTGGACCCAGGGCCCCTGGCCTGGATCCTTCTAGGGACAAAAGACACACAGAGAGAAAGTCTTCCCCTAGAGCTAGTACTCTGAACTCAGATGTCTAGCCTCCTAAACTGTGAGAGAACAAATTCCTGTTTGTTAAAGTCACCCACTCATGGTATTTCTGTTAGAGGAGCACTAGAGAACTAAGACAGGTGGTGTCACTTTATATTATGGAGCTCTGACAGAAAGGAGAAAAGAGATGGCGAAAGGAGAGGAGAGGGAAGGGGAAGGAAAAGGAGGAGGGGATAGGGGAGGGGAGGGGAGGGAAAAGCAGGAGGGGAGAGGAGAGGGGAAGAGAAGCGGCTAAAATGTCTCTCTGCTTTGAACTTTGAGAAAATGGTAAGTAGAGTTGGGGGTCAACATCCCCTACCCCTACCACACCAACAGGTTTGGACCCTGGAGAAGTGTGACCACCTATGAGGAGCTTGGGTTTGCAGTCCAGAGGAGAACATCAAGCTTTTCAAACAACTCCATTAGCACTCTCCTTGCTAAAGGTATGCCATACGTCACCATACCTAAAGGCATTCAGAGCTCAGTCTGGACACCAGGCTTGGTCATGAAATCTTGGTCCAACTGTTTCATAGGATGTAAAGTAGGGACAGGGACCCCTCATGGCCCAACAGTTAAGAGCTTGGCTGTCAATCAAAAGGTTGGTGGTTGAAACCTATCCAGTAGCTCCCCAGGAGAAAAGGCCTAGTAATCTGCTCCCACAAAGATTACAGCTTAGAAAACCCTATGGGGCAGCTCTGTCACACAGGGTCTCTATGAGTCAAAAACTGACTCAACAACAACACTAGGAACATTTCCAAGAGTGGAGCGTCGGTCAGAGAGAGGTGAGTAAGACAGATAAGACACACTTGGGTCTGTATGGTTTGGTGGGATGCCAGATATCTCCTGGGCTAGAGAAGAAACCAGGAAGTGGTTTTGGGAAAGTGGCTCATTTCCTCTGAGGCTAATATCTTCATTTGCAACCCAAGGGAGTTGGACAAGATGACCTCTGGGGTCCCTTCCAGCCCTGACTCTTTCTGATGCTACAACCACAGTACCATGCAGATCCAGCTAGCTTCCTGGACAAAGAAGATGACCCTTATGAGAGAGGAAAGGAGTCACTAATAGCAACATGCTCTCTGGAGTTAAGTGCAATCAGCAAAGCCCAGCAGATTGGTTTTCACATGCATGCTGCATGGTAAGGAAAGTCATGCTGGTTTTATACCAGCTTGTTCAATGACACATGTCACACATTGATAAGATCGCTCTGCCACAAAGGCTAATGTTATCAGTTGTTAGCCATTTCAGTAATGAAGTGGGATATGTATCCACAATGGTAGAAACATGATTTATCAAAATGTAATAAAATATATCATTAATCATTTTTCCATTCCACCACCATTTTCATAAGTACCTTTGTGAGCATATTTGCTCAAATTTAAAACACTTCTAGCAAAAAAGAAGAATGTAGTCTCATGCTTATTTACTGTGTATTCCCCTTAATAATATTAATAAAAATATTTAGGGGCAATTATTCTTTTCGTACAGTACTTTTTCAATATTATAAAAACATCCCTTTAAACGGCACTGTAATTATTCTTGGGTTTGTTTATAACACAACTTAACCCACTTTTCCAACACACACAGGGAGGCTTTCAGGACATGGCTCTCACCTGTACACTCATACAGCCTATAATACATAGACCCTTTTCCCCAACACAACAACCCAAGGGTCCCACTGTCTGCAGGGACTGATAAGTGTCTGTCCTCAGAAGATTCTCTTAGTGAATGCAAGTCCTCCTATCTCCTTCCTTCTACCTGCATGTCTGATTTCAAATATGTACATGCAGCCACTACTCTGGCAGGGAATGTTGGCTCTGCTGGTTATATAAATATTTGGAGTTTATTCTATTGAATTCCTTTCTTATAGCTGCATTTATCTAGAAAATAATCCAGTTATTCAGGGCATCCATGAAATCAAACTGCTCCTGGGCATATAATCTATCTTCCTAGTGAGTGAGCTCTGGTAAATCACAGGAACTTCCAGGTACATGCACATGCATGCACACCTATGTGTGTGTATGAGAGAGAGAGAATCTTTGTGTATGTTTTCTAGTTGGTTAATATGTTTTTCTGTGCAAAGAATCTAGTTTGGAGGAGCAGAGTGTACATAATCGGTGTTAATGTTATTCTTCTCAGGTATTTTTAAAGATTAAGATTTTATTTGAAAATGAAAGACCAATATTTTACAGCAAATAAGGAGATGTCAATTGCAGGCCACTGGAATATTGATTTAAATTGCTGTTTTAGAGATAAATCAGCAAAGAGAAGTTTTTCTTAACTGTGTATCAAAAACTGTGATATAAATATCATGTTGTATCCATCTTATTTTCAGAATAGTAGCTAAAGATAATGAAATGACAATTTGCAAGGAGAAAAACAGATTTTCAGATTACTGAAAATTTAGGGAAAACATGAGAAATATTTTATGGGTGCAGTAAAGGGAGGCTTGGAAATAAAATGCACTTAAGACTGAAACCTAGACCATGAAATTCAGCATTTATAAAGTCTGCTTAATAATACTCTTAATAACAGCAGCTAAGATAATGCTACCATGTGCTGGGTACTATTCTAACTTTATACATTATTCATTTAATCCTCACAACAACCCTAAAGTTGCTATTATGATCCCCACGGTACAGATGAGGATTTATCCAAGATATCACAGCCATTTAAAAGAATAAAATCAGAAGACAGCAAACTGCAAGGCACTGTTCTCCTTCCCTCTCCATCCGCCTTTCCACTCCACCTTTAAATGGCAGGAGTGCTGCTCCGATTGGTCTGGCCGGCCACCACGGTAATTGGCAGACTGCTATGCTCCCTTCTTCCTGGCTAGAGTGGAAGGGAGAAGCAGTGCTCCTTGTCTGTTAGGAGTCTTGACCAGTTCCTTCTGGCTCTCCTCTTCCGAGGCAACCAAGTCTCTGTTTGATTTTCTTCTCTCCAGTCTGGAAGTTTGATGTTGCTTTGGCTTGTTTTGTAACTATTAGTGATAGGATCTGAGACCTGGTTTTGGGTATTGAGAGTTTACGTAAAGTCAAACTTTGAACTGAGGTTCTTTAGACCTGACTGGCTTAAGAATGACCATGATCCAAAGATGGTAGAATAGGAAGAAAAGCTAACCAGACCCTCTACAACAAAGAAACAAAAAACCAATGGAAACAGATACAGATGATAATCTTAGAACCCTGAGCTTTGAAATAAAGGATAAAGAAGTGAATCAAATACTGACTAGTAGAAGAAACTGAATACAAACAATGAACAAGAAGAAAAACAGAGTCATGGACTGTCAACTGGCCACAGCCATTTTGAACATTTGCAAGTAGAATTCCAATCAGAGCAGCAACCTGATAATCACCTTCACTTTCTGAGGACTGCAGGGGCACCACATTGGTGGCTGATGACCAGAAAGGTGCATATTTCCCTTGTTCCCCTTTACCCAACACCCTCCCACTGAATGGAAGCTCCCACTCAGCTTCTGGACCAGCAGGAATTCCATCCTGGACCAAGTACCCTGCCTCCAGCTGCTTTCTGGGCAGGCAAGAACTGATCCTGGGACCAGATGCCATGCACCCAGTCACTTTTTGGGCCAACAAGAACCCTAGTCCCACCACCTTTTGGGATGGGAGGAACTTCTTCTGAGACCAGATGCCCTACCCCCAGCTGCTTTTTGGGCCACCAGAATCTCCTTCTGGAACCAGGAACCTTGCTCCAAGCCACCTTTTTGTCTGGCAGTAACTTTTTCTGGGTCAAGACACCTTGCTGACAGATATCTACTGGACCAGAAAGAATTCCATATGGGATCAAGTACCCTTCCCCCAGCTTCCCTCTGGGTAAGTAGGAACTAATTCTGGGACCAGGTGCCCTGCTCCTAGACACATTTTGGGCTGGCAGGAATTTCTTCTGGCATCAGGCACCCTATAGCCAGCTGTTTTTTGGGATGTCAGGAACTTTTTCTGGGAGCAGGTGATCTAGCCCCAGCCACCTTTTGGGATGGCAAGAACTTCTTCTGGGACCAGATGCCTGCCCCCAGCTGCTTTTGTGGCCAGCAGGAACTCCCTCTAGAACTATGTGCCTTGCTCCCAGCTTCCTTTTGCGCCAGCAGAAACTTTTTCCAGATCTAGGCACCCTGCCCCCAGACATCTTCTGGACCAGAAGGAACTCCATCTTATATCAGGTGCTATCCCCCCAGTTGCCTTTTGGTAGGTGGGAACTAGTTCTGAGACCATGTACCCTGCTTCTAGCCATCTTTTGGGCTGGCATGAACTTCTTCTGGGACCAGGCACCCTACATCCAGCCACCTTTGGGAATTGGACCAAGTGACCTAGCTCCAGCCACCTTTTGGGTGGACAAGACTCCTTCCAGAACCAGGTACCTTGCTCCCTGCCAGATATTTGGCCAGTAGACACCTGGGTGTCCTGTCTCCCTAGTTTTTTTTCTCTCTTTTTAAAAATTATTTCTTTTTTCTTCTTTCTCCTTTCCCTCTTTTTGTTTTTCCTTTTCTTTCCCTTCCATAGTTTTTGTTTTTTTCTTTCCCTTGTTCTTTTATTCCTTTCTTTTCTTCTTTTTATGTTTTCATTTCCCTTATCCCTTTTCTTTATGCATTTTTTAAAAAATGTTTTCCTTGTTATTATCTTTCTCTTGTTCTCTTTTCTTGTTTTCCTTCCATAGAGATTGGTTTGTTTTTTCTTTTCCTTTTTTCTTTCTCTTCTCTTATTTTATTTTTGTTCTTTTTAATTTTTCTTTTCATTTTTTTCTTTTTGTGGTTTTTAAATTTTTTTAATTCTCCTTTGTTTTCTTTTCTTTATTAATTTTCTTTTTGTTATACTGTTTGTAATTTTTGTTGTCTTGTTTTTATTATGTACATGTGTGTGCCCTTGTGTTTTAACCTCACCTGGCAGAAGAGAGCAATTGTACCCATATTACCCAACCACATCTGCACCTCCTACAGCCTCACCCAATGGCCAAGGGCCACCATCTGCTTCTGCACCAAGTGATCAAGGATAGGTGGTGGCCAATACCAGCCCAACTCATCCTTAATTTTTCTATACAAACAGTGAATAGAGAACTATGCACACATTTTCATCCTCTATCACACCTACAGTGGGAGCTCTGGTAGCATAGTGGCTAAGGCACTTGACTGCTAACCAGAAGGCAGGTGGTTCAAACCCACCAGCCACTCCTTGGAAGGAAGGTTGGGCAATCCTACTTCCGTAGTGATACTGCCTCGGAAACCCAAGGAGGGGTCGCTATGAGTCGGGGCCGACTCGATGGCAAACAACAGCAACAGCATCACACCTACAGGAGACAGGAGGTGAGTTTCTAAGTGCTGCCAAACTAGCAAATTAAGCAGCACATCAGCCCCACTCATTTGATATATCAAAACAAAATAAAGCAAAAAACAAAACGAAAAAACCTCCAAACAACAACAACACCCCCGCAAAACCCCTCATCAAATTACACTGACATACAATCAGCAATTAAGTACAAATACAATGACATTACAATGTCTTGGAGAAAACTGACAATCTGAGTTCATAAAAAGAAGCAAGATAAATTAGTACAAAAAATGGACCAAATACAGAACCAGAAAAGCTCTCTGGGGAAGAAGTGACATTGGAACTACCTGATAAAGAATTCAAAATAATTATATTTAGGCACCTTAAATGGATTGGGAGACAGATCAAGAAAAACACTGACAAAATTAAGGAAAGCAGACAAAACTAGAAGCATTCAAGAAAACAATACAAGAACAAACAGACAAAATAAATGAAAATTAGAAATTATCCATAAACAGCAACTAGAAATCCAAAAGATTAATATGAAGGTTTCAGAAATAGATAACACATCGAAAGGGCAAAAAAGTAGAATTGAATTAATGGAAGACAGAATTAGTGAGATCAAAGACAAATCTCTCAATCCTACTTTGTTAAGTGAGCAATCATGAAAAAAAGAATAAAAAAATGAAGAAAGCCTAAAATTTACATGGAACACCATCAAGAGGAATAACTTATGTGTGTATGGAATTCCAGAACAGAAAGAAACAAAGCCACAGAGAAAACTGTTGAAAACTTTTCAGAAGAGAACTTCCCTAATATGATGAAAGATGAGAAAATATGCATTCAAGAAGTTCAATGAACCCCAAACAGGACAGACCCCCTAAAAAATCACCAAGACACCTCACAACTGAGTTTCCAAAACCAAAGACAAAGAAAGAATCCTGAAAACAACTTGGGAAAAATGAAAAGTTACCTACAAAGGACAACCAGTAAGACAAAGCTCTGGTTTCTTGGCAGAAACCATGCAAGAGAGAAGGGAATGGGATGACATATATAAAACCCTGAGAGGAAAAAAAAAAAAAAAATCCAACCAAGAATTATATACCCAGCAAAATTGTCCTGCAAATATGCTGGTGAAATTAGGACATTTCCAGATATAGAAATGAAAGGAATTGCAAAAACAAGACCAGCTTGCACGAGGTGCTAAAGGGAGTTCTGTGAACAGAGAATCAGCAACAGCAGACAACAATCTGTGATTAACACACATGATAACATCATCCAAACTACAAGACTGAAAACAGGGAACCAGTGACCCCAATTTCTAAATGAGGAAAATCACAAAGCAAAAAGGGAGAATAAATTGTGTAGTTACAGAACTTACAAATAGAGAGAAAGTCAAGACAATTTTGAGATAGAATGGGAGGTTTTAAATTTGGGAAAAAAAATCATAGGGTAGCCACAAAGAAAATTAATAAACCTTCTCATCAAAATAAAAAAGAGGAAAGTTATAAATATTTAGTAAATACTAAAACAATGGCAACAAAGAAAATGGCAAGACAATTCATAAACAAAATTATCTCAGCAAAGAAAATTATATGAAACAAAAAAATCAACAGCACCACATAAAAAAATGACAGCAATAAAGTCATACTTGTAAAATTTACACTAAATGTAAATGGATTAAATGAACCAATCAAGAGACAGGCAGTTGCAGAATGCATAAGAAAACATGACCCATCATTATGCTGTAGATAAGAGAAACATCTTAGGTACAGAGAGAAAAATAGACTAAAAATCAAAGGTTGGAAGAAAATATATGAAGCAAATAGCAAACAGAAAAGAGAAGGAGTGGTGATGTTAATTTCTGATTAAAACTTTAAGACAAAAACCACCATAAAAGACAAAGAAGGACATTATACACTGATTAAAGGGTCAATTGAGCAAGAGGACATAACCACAATAATTATCTATGCACTCAATGAAAAAGCCAAAATATATAAATCTTACTTTAACAGAATTGAAAAGAGAAATAGACAACTCCACAATAATAGTAAGAGACTTTAATACACCACTTTCAATGAAGGATAGAACAACTAGAAAGGAAATCAACAAAGAGACACAGAAAAACTAAATAACACAATCAACAAACCTGACCTTATAGACATATAGAGAACACTTCACCCAACAACAGCACAATATTCATTCTTTTCCAGCACACATGGCATATTCTCCAGAATAGACCATATATTAGATCACAAAGCAAGCCTCAATAAATTTAAAAATATTGAAATACTGCGGAGCATCTTCTCAGATTACAATGCTATAAAATTATAAATAATCAATGAGAAGATCAAGGAAAAAAACATCAAATACATGGAAACTGAATAGCATGCTCCTTAAAAAATACTGGGTAATAGAAGAAATTTAAAAATTCCTTGGATCAAATGAGCATGAAAACACAACATACCAAAATCTTTGGGACACAGCAAAAGCAGTGCTCAGAAGGCAATTCATAGCAGTAAGTACATGCATCAAAAAAGAAGAAAGACCCCAAATCAATGCCTTAGCCCAGTATCTCCAACAATTAGAAAAAGAGTAGCAAAGTAAGTTTACAGTCACCAGAAGCAAAGAAATAAATGTTCAAGCAGAAATAAATGAAACAGAAAACAAAAAGAATCAACAAGACTAGAAGTTGGCTCTTTGAAAATGTTAATGAAATTGGTGAATCACTGACAAATTTAACAAAGGAAAAGAAGGAGAAGATTCAAATAACATGAATAAGAAATGAAATGGTCAATGTCAAAACAGAACCAGTAGAGATAAAAAAAGATAAAATTGGGATACTAAGAAGAACTGTACTCAAACAAATTTGAAAACTTAGAAGAAATGGACAGATTTCTAGAAACACACTACCTATCTAAACTAACTCAGACTGAGGTAGAAAATTTCAACACACCCATAACAAAAAAATAAATTGAATAGGCCATAAAAATCTACCAACAACAGGAAATCCTGTCCAGATGGCTTCACAGGTGAATTCTACCAAACATTCAGAGAAGAGCTGAAACCAATTCTACTCAACCTATTCCAGAACATAGAAAAAGGGGTAATATCCCTACATTCATTTTATGAAGGTAGCATAATCCTGATACCAAAGTCAGGCAAAGACATCACTGAAAAAGAAAAGTATAGACCAATATCCCTTACGAATATAGATGCAAAAATTCTCAACAAAATCCTAACTAATAGACTCCAATGACATATCAAAAAAAATAATATATCATGATGAAGTGGGATTCATACCAGGAAGAAGTGCAGCCAGAATGCTCCTTGGAAGCAAGAATGGCCAAACTTCATCTCATCTACTTTGGTCATGTTATCAGAAGGGACCATTCTCTGGAGAAGGATACCATGCTTGGTAAAGTGGAGGATCAATAAAGAACAAAAGGTCCTCAATGAGATGGATTGACACAGTGGCTACAACAGTGGGCTCAGATATAGCAAAGATTGTGAGGCAGGCACAGGACCAGGCAGTGTTTTGTTCTGCTGTGCATAGGGTCGCTATGAGTTGGAGGTGACTCAATGGGACCTAACAACAACAATTACAAGATGCTCTGCATGGGCCAAAGCCATAGCTCATAATCACAGAGTCATAGGAAACTTCCCTCCTCTCTCCCTTCAACAATCCTTCTTCTTTTTTTTTCTTTTTTTTTTTTTTTGTTGGCTTTAACAAACAGAAATTTACTTTCTCACAGTTTAGGAGGTTAGAAGTCTGAATTCAGAGCACTGCCTCTAAGGGAAGACTTTCTCTCTGTTTTGGCTCTGGAGGAAGGTCCTTGTCTCCTTTCAACATCTGTTGGCCCAACCTTCCCTGGAGATCTCCAAATTTCTCGGCTTCATTCTTGCCCTGCATCTAGGAGGGCACATGCCACTCCCAACTCTTCTTTCTTGGTGATAGTAGGTTCCTCATTCTTTCCTCCCTTCTCTTTCTGTTTGTCTCTTGCAAGATAAAATGCAGGCCACATTCCTTCAACAAATCTTGATGTTGAGTTGATATTGTCCCTCATAATTTTCCTGAGGGACTTGGTAAGGTTGTGAGAGAATTCAGATAACTCTCACCACCATCAGCTCACACTCACTTCTACATGTATATTCACAAAATCTCAACAATACATCCAATAACTTGGGCTGGGGATTGGTCTGTTTGTGGAGAAGGGTTTGTGATACATGCAATAACATGTGTCAATATTGTTGATTTTTTAAAAAGGCCTTCACAGTTCTCCTCTTATGTGTGGTCAGGGGCAAAGGCTGATTGAGGTTAGAAAAGCAGTTTCCTCTCTGGAACAGCACTTTCTTAACTTTTTTTTTTAACACTATATTCTGGTAGCTGAACTCAAGAATCACATTACATAAGTTTTATTAAAGGACCACAGTCTTCTGTTTGGTCTTAGATACTAACTGGAAATTTGAATTTGAATCTTGGGAAACTCTTATCTGTCTTCACCAGATATTCAATGTGGGATGACAAAGAAAACATATTTTCTCTTGAAACTATGAGTAGTAAATCTTCTACAATTCATCCATTTCTGATTCTCCTTTTTTTTCTGGACACTCAGGAGTATTACATTTCACCACTCTCTTATAGTTAAGTTGGACGATGTGATTAATTCTGCCTAACAGGCTGTGAATATCATTTATTGATCAAAGCATTTAATTGCTGGTGTAAGACTCTCCAGTGCTCCTTTCCCCTGTCTCAGAGATTTTAGTAAAGGCCTCATGTTCAGGGGTTAGAGCCAGAGAAGGAATGGTTGTGCTGCTGCATGGAAGACAGTTTCCTTGGGACTTGCCCATACATTGTAGTTGACTTTGTATAAGAAATCTTTATTGAGTCAAGTCACTGTGGTTTGGGGATTGTTTGTTACCGCATTATAACTTAGCTTATCTTAACTAATTAACCTTGTCATACTGGGACTTTGCATTTTATTTTCATGTAATATTATTTTTAATTAGCTGTTATTGTACAATTGTTCTTTCTCTGACCTTTAATTTATTTCTTATAACTTTCAAACACAACAAAACTCATTGCCGTTGAGTCGGATCCAACTCATAGCAACCCCTCCTTGGGTTTCCGAGGCAGTATCACTATGGAAGTAGATTGCCCCATATTCTTTCCAAGGAGTGGCTGGTGGGTTTGAACCACCAGCCTTCTGGTTAGCAGTCAAATGTCTTAGGCACTATGCTACCAGAGCTCCTAATTGACATGTTGTGTTTTTGTTAGGTGCTATGGAGTCGATCCCAACTCATAGTGACCTGTGTACAACAGAATGAAACACCATCTGGTTGTGCGCCATCCTCACAGTCCTTGTTATGCTTGAGCCCATTGTTGCAGCCACTGGGTCAGTCCATCTCATTGAGGGTCTTCCTCTTTTTCTCTGACCCTCCACTTTTCCAAGCATAATATCCTTCAGCATGGACTGATCCCTTCTAACAACATGACCAAAGTAGGTGAGAACAAGGCTGGCAATTCTCACCTCTAAGGAGCATTCTGGCTGTGCTTCTTCCAGGACAGATTTGTTCATCCTTCTGGCAGTCTATGCCACTTTCAGTATGCGTTGCCAACACCACAATTCAAAGAAATCAATTCTTCCTTAGTCTTCCTTATTCATTGTCCAGCTTTGACATCCCTATGAGGTGAATGAAAATACCATGGCTTGGGTTAGGTGCATCTTAGTTTTCAAAGTGACATCTTTGCTCCTTAACACTTTGAAGAGGTCCCTTGCAACAGATTTTCCCAGTGCAATATGATGTCTCGTTTCTTGACTGCTGCTTTCATGGGGGTTGATGGTGGATCTAAGTAAAATGAAATCTTTGACACTTTAATCTTTTCTCCATTTATTGTGATGTTGCTTATTGGTCCAATTCTGAGGATTTTTGTTTTCTTTATGTTGAGGTGTATGTAAACCATACTGTGTAATCCATAATTGGCATAGAACTATGCATATTTAAAGTGTACAATTTTATAAGTTTCGATATATATATATATATATATATATATATATATGCCCATTAAACCATCATCACAATCAAGATAGTGAACAAAACTTTCTTGTACCCCTTTGCAATCTCTTCTCTATCTGTCCCCTCCCTATTCTCCTCATCCCAACCATTGGTGCTTTATGTCACTAGACATTTTCTAGAATTTTGTGTAACTAGAATGATACAATGTATACTGTTTTTTATCTGGCTTCTTTCAGTGAGCATAACTATTTGGAGATTTATCTTTGTTGTTGCATGTATCAATAGTTCATTTCTTTTCATTGTTGAGTATTATTCATTAGTATGCATGCACTACAATTTGTTTATTCATTCACCTGTTGATGGGCATTTGAGTTGTTTCCATTGTTTGACTATTACAAAAAAAGCTGCTGTGAACATTCATGTACAAGTCTTTATATGGATACCTGCTTTACTTGTCTGCTTAGGAGTGGAGTGGCTGAGCTGTGTGTTTGGATTATGTTTAATTTTCCAGAAAATAAAAAACTATTTTCTGAGTGTTTGTACCATTTTACATTCTTTTCGGTAGTGTATGAGACTTGCAGTTGCTCTACATTCTTGACAATGCTTGGTAAGTTCTGACCTTTAATTCTGATTAAATGATTACACCATCTCAAGTGCACAGCTTTGTTCCCAGTGTTATCAACTCAGGTTCTTAATACTTCTTGTAATATCTCTTAATAGGCACTCCTCCTTCAGATAAAATTGAGGTTGTCAGATTGGAACTCTGTGACCCTTCCTCCCAGTGCCTATAACCTTAGCTCTATTGGTACCAATTATTCCCACCTTGGCACCTAACAGAACGTTGGAACTGTGTCTCCACCTCCTCCTGTTTCGGACTCCTCATCCCCTGACACCATGCCCTGGACTCCAGCCTCCTCTTGCAAAGCCTCACTCTGCCAGACATCTTTCTAGCTCTACTATCTTCAGCTTTTCCAATTGTATAGTACTTTCTTCTTAATCTAATAATAAATTAAATGCTTACTCATCTTTGAAAATCAAAACAAAGGAAAGACTGTTTCATGGCCCTGTATTTCCCTCTAGCTTCCACCCTATCTCTCTCCTTCCTCTTAAAGCTAAACTTAAGGGGCTTGGGGGAAAGGAAAACTGTCATTCCCTCCCCAGTCCACTGTAATCTGGCTTTCATACCATACTCCACTGAAGCTACTCTCATTTAGGTCAGCAATGACCACCAAGTTCCTAAATCTAACACTTTCCAACCCTTCTCTTACTTAACTTCTTGGCAGCTTTTCCTCACTTGGTCACTTTCTTCTTAAAACTTCTTCTCTTGACTTTCCAAGCCCCTCCTCAGATCACACTGGATGACAGGCTTTGGTTTCCTTTTCTCTTTTGCTTTCCTTCACTGTACTCCCAAACGTGTCTGAGAGTGTTTAATTAGCCTCTTGTCATCATTCCCATGGCTTCACTTCCACCTCAAGTGTAATGACTACGTATCTATGTCTCAATTCCAACCATTCTTATAAAGCCAAAGAGCCAGCTGCTTTTATTTGGATATTCCACAGCTTCTGAAATTCAATATGTAGAAAACTTAATTCATCACCCTCTTCCTCAAATGTGCCACTCCTCTCATGTTTCCATCTCAGAGAATCCACTCAGCTTAACATTCTTTACTCCTAACTTGTCCTTCAACACCAACATCCACTCATTCAGTCTGAGCCGAGTCTATCTCCTTCTTTGTATTTCTCTTGTCCTTCCTGCCTTCACTGAGGCTGCATCACCTCTCACCGGGATTACTGCAACCAGCCTCCTAAATGGTATCTTGGCTTCTAGTCCTTCCCACTGCAACCCATCCAAACCCTTCTCTTTGTGATATAGCTTTTTGCCTACTTCTCCAGACTCATACCCTGCCACTTTGTCTCTAGGATCTTACACTTTCTGTACCACAGCCACAGTAAATGGCCAGCATTTCTTGGAATGGGCTTTTGCGCTTCATGTTGCTTTTTCTTTTCGTCTAGAGCATTCCCCTTCTGATGCCCTTTGCTTTGCAAATGTCTACAAATTTTCGAGACTCAGTTTAGTGTTACTTCCCTAGAGGAATCTTCCACATTTCCCTGACCTTCCTATGGAATCCTTTATCATCTTCTTGTATTTTTATCATTGCATTTTTCATCAATACTGCTCTCAGCCCTATGAATATTATCTTATATGCAAAAGGACTTTACAAATGTGATTAAGTTAGTGATCTTGAGATGACAAGATCATCCTGGATTATCTAAATATAATCATTTTAGATTAATGTTTTCATAAGAGGAAGGCAAAGGGAGATCAAGCATGCAGCTCTAAAAGTTAGAAAAGACAAGGAAATGGTCCCCTAGAGGCTCTGGAGGGAGTGCAGCCTTGCTGACAACTTGATTTTGGCCCAGGGAAACTGATTATGGATTTCTGATCTTTTGAATTGTAAGAGAACAAATGTGCGTTGTTTTAAGTCTCCATATTTGTGGTAGTTTGTGATAGCTACAGTGGTAAACCAGGCCTCATGCTTCAGAGGGCCATGCTCCTGGCCTCCTCCAGCTTTGCTCCTTATTCTTGCTTCTGTACAAGGCCCCAGGTGCCCAGAACCCCTGAATGTTTTAGTCAAGGAATTCCTACTCAACTCCTGTTTCCACAGCCTATATACCTTTTCCTTAAGTTTGTCTTTATGAGGCAAACTTTGATGATGTACTCATGCCTAGAAACGGAAGGGTAGTCTTGGGGGCAATTGTTTATGGAGGCCAGCCACTGAATAGACAATAGACTGAAGGACACAAGGGCTGAAGCCAAGAGACCACATAGGAGGTGACTGTAATAATTCCAGCAAGGGATGACGTGGAGGTGGAGGTGGTGAGAAGTGATTGGAGTCTGGATTTTTTTTTTTTTTTTAAGTTAAAGGCAACAAAAAAAGACAGGTTGAGGATGATTCCAAGGTTTCTGCGAACAACTGTAAAGATGACATTTCCATTTACTGAGATGATAAGAGAGATAGAGCAGGTTTGCTGGAAAACATCAGAGGACCAAAATTTCAATGTGTTAAGTTTAGGGTGCTCATTAGGTAACAAAGTGAATAGGAAGCCAGATGTTTGAATGAGTCTTGTCTTTCTCAAAGACTGTATGCTTCAAGCAATTAGCATAGGGTCTTGCAATAGGTGACTCCTAATTAATATTTGATAAGTCAAATGCATTTGTGACATTCCTCCATGGAAACGTTTCAAGAACTACCCATAGTTTTATATCCTCATATCATCAGGTTGGTTAATGTCAAGCCTATGAGACAACTCTGTAGACCAGGGATATTAACAACCTGATTAGTGACTTCTTGTTCTTGACTCTTCTAAAAATTTTGATTAGGACGGTGACAGATTTTGAACATTAATGTCAAGTGGACTGAAATCAGTTCTCATGATCTGTGTCTTATTATTGTGAATCTATCATTATGAATCTGTGTGTCTAGTGTGAATCTCTTTTCATTTGCTGATTGCAAGAAATTTTTCTTAGTAATTATAAAATGTGTAGCAATATTGACTTTTTCTCCACCTCTGACATTACATTTTTTTTCCCTCACCGCATGTTTGAGATTTCAGCCAACTTAAATTCATTTTGGATGCAAATAAGTCCTGAAACAGGTTCTGATGATGCTGAATAGTCTGTGAAGGTTAGTTCTTTAGAATATTTTAATTTGATGAATAAACAATAATGCTGATCTTCCAGGTTCTAATTTAACAGACACTGTAAAGCTGCATGTTTATAAAACATAGTGTGTTTTATAGTGTTGAAAAGGTCATAGTTCTGCTGTGAACTTTTAGAGACTTAATTGCTCGTGCATTTTTCTCTTGTACCTTCTAAAGTCTACAGTCAAGCTTTCTTCCCCCATCACTCTCCTGACACTTCTTTTGTTAAGTTCACCAGTGATGTTCACATTACAAAATTTGTGGTCATTTTTTAAATCCTCATTTTACTTATTCTCTCCTCAGCAACATTTGACCCAGTTGACTACACCTTCCTTAAACACTGTTCTCTCCTTTATTTTGGATCACTGTGTTCTTTTAACTTCCTCCCATCTCACTGGCCACATATGCTCTGCCTCTGCTTAAATCTCTTTCTCTTCTTGATTTCTAAACATTGTGGTTGCCTGGGGTTCAGTACATGGCCCTCTTCTCTTCTCTGTCTACATATACTCCTTAGGTGACTCCATCCAGCCCCATGGTTTTAAATACTATCTTTAAATACTAGTTTAATTCAGATCTCTCTTCTGAACCCAGACTTCTTTAGCTAACTTCCCTCTACCTCCATTTCTTCATCCATAAATTGTGCATAATAATAATAATAATACTCATCTCATAGCATTAAAGGAGATCTGGTGGTATAGTGATTAAGGCATTTGACTGCTAATCTCAAAGTCAATGGTTCAAACCCATCTGCTGCTCCACGGAAGAAAGATGGGGTAGTCTGCTTCTGTAAAGATTTACAGCCTTGGAAACCCGATGAGTTTCCAATGCTATGAGTCAGAATTGACTCAATGACTTTTTTTTTTTTTTTTTTTTTAAATATCATAGCATCAGTATTGGATGTTCTCTTTGCATCTTCCAATCTACTCTTTGTCTTTCTCCATTCTTCTCAGTGCCCAGGGAAGATGACCTGCATGGACTGCATCAAAAGGTTATCCTGCTCCCTGGCTTTTCTAATTGAGTTTAGCTAAGGGAAGGTACCATCAGGAGATGGGATAGGAGAGGAGAAGGTGTTCTGGCTATTTATTCTCCCAACTTCCTTCCTGTCAAGTCATGGGTTGGCAACAGCTGCCTTTCTCTACAAAAAGGCCACAGGTCATGTTGGGCAGCCAACAGTTCCAGCCCTCTCTTCTGGTTCCAGTAATTGGTCTCTCCCCTGTTCCCTCTGGTAGCTCTGCTGGTGCTAGCTCTAGGGAGTGTCACCATTCCTTGTTGGCTTCCCAAACTGTAAGTCTCTTCAATCACTTGGTTTGAGTGTGCCATTTGTTTCCTGCTGGGACTTGACTACTTCAGAATTATTACGGTCATATTTGTAAAATGTTTAGAACAGTGTCTGGTGCATAGTCAGTGCCCTAGAAGCATTTGTTAAATAGGTAAATGAATAAACTGACCTGTCTATTCAGGTGTATAAAATGAATTTTTTTTTCCCTCTCTTGTCTCAATTTGCTCCCTCCTTCTTCCCAGTCTTTCCCTACTCACTAAAAGCCCCTGAACTCACCCATTTGCTCAAAGCAAAAACTTAGAGTCATTCTGAACTTTTTTCTCTTATATCCTTCATTCAATTTTCCTTCAACATATTTTTAGAACCCAACGTTTCTCATCATCTCCACCACCGCCTCTGTACCCCCAGTCACTGTCATTTTTCATGGAGATTATGGTTATAGATCACTATCCTCTGCTCCCACTTTTACCATCCCTCCCCATTGACTATTATCAACAGAATAGACACAGTGATTTTTTTTAGAAACATAAGTCACATCATGTCATTTCTATATCACTCAGAGTAAAAGTCTAAGTTCTTATACTAGCTTGTATAGTATCACATGATCTGGCCCAAGTTCTCGCTCCAACTTCTTTTTAAACCTCTCTTCCCTGTGCTCACTCTGTTCTGGTCACACAGACCTTCTTGGTGTCCTTGAACATGCCAGGCACACTCCGTCCTCAAAGCCTGTGCACTTGGTGCTCTCTCTGCCTAGGAAGCTCTTCTGCCAGATATGTCTTGCACCTTCACTTCATTGATATTGTTTCCTAAATGTTACCTCCTCCAAGAGATCTTCCCCGACCATCCTAAACAAAGGAACACCCCCCCCCCACTGCTCACTATCTCCTCACTCTGCATTATTTTCCTTCAATGTTTCTTTATTACTTGCATTACATCTCCCACACTAGAGTGTAACTCCATGAGTACAGACACCTTTTGCCTGTTTTGTTCATGTCTGTATCTCTAGCCTTAGAAGAGTGATTAACATTTAGTAGGCATTCCATACATACTTGTGGAATGTATGAATGAAACTTGCTTGTGCATAGTTTCCTAAGACCTAAGAGCAATTCCTACTTGTCCTTGTGTGCATATTTCTTCCCAGGTGCCCAAAGCATGTCCACACACTTTACCTTACTTATCCTCACATTATCCTGTAAGGAGGGAAGGAGAGGAGCCATTTAACTAGGACTTATATTATACAATACACACAATAACCATTGGCTGCATGTGGAAATGTTTAGTTCCTGAGAATCTTAATGCCCAATAGTTTGATGATGTGCATGCCTCCAGAGAGGCTTCTAGCCATGCTTTCATTTATCTCATGATCACAATATACATTGGAATTCTGTCTTGGAAGAAGATATTCATTTTGTAAGGGTGAATATTTTGCTGTAAGACCTGGCCATTAACAACATACTAAGTCAATATGAATTTTGAACAATTAAAATTATTTCCAGATTTGAAAAACTACAACTGAAATTTGTGGTTTCAAGATTCACAAATGCCCATGTGACAATATGAAGCACTGGCTTCAGACATTCTCTGCAGCTTGTATTCAAATTCAGTGACGAAACGTGTAGATTAATTTGCAGTAATTACACCAACAAGCCATTAGTGCCCTGTTAAGACTGTCACATGAATGTATTGCTCTCTTCTTGCCCCCTAAGCATGGGATGTATTAGATATTACAATGAAAATTTAGGGACAATGTACAAATAATATGATTTTTTTCATTAATATTTGATCAGTAAGAAGATACACAATACATCCTTAAGATGAATACATTGATTCAGCTTTCAATTAATAATTCTAGCATCAGTCACACACCAAAAATGGTATTTTTATGTGTTTATTTGTGTACAAAATATGTAATTTATTGGCGCATGTGCAGCAAAATATTCTATCACATACAATAAAAATACCCTTTTTATCCCCTTTTCCCTGCCCTTGGAAATGGCAACACTGTTTTGGAAGTTCAGCAGCTGAAAATAAAGTGCTATAATTAAGCAGTATTGGGATGTCTTCACTTGACAAATTTGATGTACGATTTGAGTATACAGCCACATCTTTGTTGGTTTTACAGAATAGGAAGCTCCACATCCTGAACACCTCCAGAATATACAAATATTTGTATATATATGTACACATGTATACACTGTATATGTAAAGTGCCAACAAGCCTCTTTGTCCTTGTGAGTTTGTTGCATGTATTTAGCTTTCTGTTTTGATTGTTTTTCATTTGCAGTCTTTCCTTCCAAAGTCAGAGTCACACCAGTGGGATCTCAAGTTCATCAGCAGGCACTCACTGAGAACCTCACCAAAGGCTGGCCTGTTGGGGGTGTGGTGTTGCAAGAGTGCGGAGAGAGCCTTCAGACCTCACTGGGGGACCTGGAGCGGAAGGGCACTTTGGACTGGAAACAACCGCAGAACAGGAGCCACAGGGCTCGCTGGATCTCCTGGTTGCGGAAGGCATAAATGATGGGATTGATCATGGAGTTGTATGTGGCAGGCAGCAGGGTGGCGTAGGTGTAGACGGCCGGGTCCTCGTGGCTGCCAACCACGCAGTAGATGGCAAATGGCAGCCAGCTAGCGCCGAAAGTCCCCAGCACCACGGCCAGAGTACCCACCCCTTTCCTAGTGGCTGCGAGGTGCGGCGGGGCCAGGCAGTGCTGCTGCAGCGCGATCTCATGCGCGTGTCGCCAGACAACCTGGCAGATGCGCACGTACAAGTGCAGCATGACGCCGAAGACCGCGAAGAAAGCGGCCGAGAGCAGCGCCACGTGGCTGCGTGTCAGCGGGCGCACCACGCTGCAGGTGGTTCGCTCCGACAGGCAGTTCCAGCCCAGCACGGGCATCAGCCCAAGGCCTAGGGACACGGTCCAGGTGGCGGCGAGCAGGAGGTGCACGCCCAACAGGGTCCGGCGCGAGTAGTAGGTGAGCGCGTTGTAGAGCGACAGGTAGCGGTCCACTGTGATGGCTAGCAGACTGCTGACCGAGGCGGAGAAGGAAGCTACGAGGAAACCCACGGTGAGCAAGCTCACTGTCTCTGAGGGCGCCAGGTACTGGAACACGAAATGCAGGATGAGGCCGCAGCCGGCCAGGAGGTCGGCGGTGGCCAGGCTGCCCACCAGCACAAACATGGGCGTGCGCAGCGCCGGGGTGGACGCGATGAGAGCCACCACCAGCGCATTCTCGCCTGCTATCACCGTCCCCGACACGCACAGCAGCACGTCCCACGGGTTCACGGTAGAGAGCAGCAGCCCCTGAGGCCCCGCGGGCAGCTGCGATGACAACTCCAGCGATGAGTTAGCCCCACTGCCGCCTCCCAGCGCCGCCGCCGCTGCAGGGCGGCCCCATTCTCCCGTGTCAGACCCTCCTACCGCGGTGGCCGCCGCAGCCGCTCCCTCGACCGCCACGGCCACCACCTGGGATTCGTTGAGCGAGGAGGAGCTCGCGTTCATCGTGGCTGGAGGCTGCACCCTGCGCGAAAAGGACAGCCCGGTCAGGTGTGCAGTTCAAGGAACCAGAGAACTTGCTTGTGCATAGGTGCCCCACTGGAATTGCGGGTCCCTCCTGGCACAAGAGAATGTAGCCAGGAAGCAGGGACTAAGTGCGAGCCAAAAAAGAAATAAATACCTGTCGAGTGAGTGAGTGAAATGCACACAAGTCCCCCCATGGACATCTGAGGTCTTGCCCAGACATACACACAGATCAATCCCGTAAGTGTGCTTCTAAATGCACACGCACCCTACACCCCGAGCGAGGGTGTCAGCTTAGCCGAGTCTGAGCAGGGCTCGGGCGAACAACAGGCGGAGTCGCTGTCCGCGGTGCTGAAAGCGAAGTTTCCGCGATGGGCGAACAGAGCGAAGGTGACCGCGCAACACAGGGACTCCTGAACAAGGAGTAGGAGCTGGTGTGTTTGGGGATGTGCTGCAAGTATGGAGTAAAGCATGGCTCCCCTTTTCTGGCTTTGGGAAAGAACTGTCCTCTGACTATTCTTCCCCCCTTCCCCTCCCTACATCCTCAAAGTTCCTCCCGGGAGCCCAGCTGCTCACCTGGGGAGTCAGGGCTTCAAGAAGTCGCTGGTCATGGGCACCGTGGCAGGGCACCGGGCAGCGCTCCCCGTGCGGACTGAGCGGTTGCCTGTAGTGTGTAGTCGGTGCCAGGGCGGAAGGGAGCGCCGGGCGCCTGTCGCTGTGCCGGCGCCGCCGGGAGTGAGAGACACGGTTGCGGAAAAGACTGCTGCGAGCTGCGCGCCTGCCGGAGATTGACAGGCACTGCGCGGTGACGTCAGGCTCCCGGCTCTGGGTGCGAGCTGGGCACTTACTCTCTTCTCCCGCCCATCCTATCCCCCGTCTCCCATCCCCTCAGTGGACGTCTTAGAAAGGTCAAAGGGAGAGGAAGGCGGCGCGACTGCCCCCTGTCCAGAACCTCCTGGAAAGGGATTAGGAAAATAGGAAAGAGAGGGAGAAAGGAAGTGAGGAAGACCCTGAGGCCAGGCGAGGAGGGTGAGCTGGAAGGGAAAGGGTGAAAGATGAACGGCACTGACAGCGAAGCCCAGGGCCAGAGACCAGTGAGGCAGGTAGAATTATGGTGAAACAGGAATGAACGGTGAATATTCTCTAAAATAATAGTTTGTGTTTTTTTTTTAAAGAGAGTTTGTGGCAGGTGTAGGAGTATCTGGGTGGTGCACAAGATTAAGGGCTGGACTCTCAGTGCAAGGGGTGGTGGTTGGAACCCACTTAGAAGCACCTGGAAGAGTGGCCTGATGCTCTGCTTTTCAAAGGACTCAGTCTTGAAAATACTATGGAGCAGTTCTACTCTGTGCACATGGGGTCGCCATGAGTCTGAATGGACTCAACAGCAACTAACAACAGTAACAGCCTGGACGGGTGTCAATCCAATGGGACAAGGGGAAAAACAGGGAGTCTGGAAAGCAGAGAAGAGATGACTAAAGAAGTGGCATCTGGAACATCTTAGGAAAACAATCTCTTCATTTAGAGGTTACCTGTGCAATGCCTTTCTCTCCCTCCATGCCTCCCTCTCTCCCACTATCCTTCTTCAGCTCTGCTGCACAGCAGGTCTTCTGAGATCTTCTCCTAGTCCAATGTTTCCTGATTTCAGTAGCTGATAGTGCCCTTGGAACTTGCTCTTTAATTAAAGACCAGGTCTGTGTCTTGTTAGAAAATAAGAAAATGGCAAAATGTGATTTACTTTCCTGGCAACAGACTTTGCACTGTTAATTAGTACCCTATAAAACAAATTACAGGATGAAAATAGTGATAGCTCAGCTACACAAGACTTCAGTAGGCAGGAGTTTTATTTTCAGCCAAGATAAATCATCCTTTTGGTTTAAAGGTGTTTTGTTTTGTCAGTAAAATACAAATATTCAACTTTTTTTTTTTTTTGTCAGCCAGAATTTTCAATAGCTTTACTTGGGCAAGAGCTAACTTACTCCATCTAAGGCTCTAAAATAAACGGTTTTCAGAGACCACATGTTCTGGGAAAACTGAAAGTTGATACTTGTCATTAGTCCTTCCATTTCTGTTTGTGCACCCTTTTCCCTGGCTTTAGTTTACCTATTGCCTATGGGTTCCAAAGGGGAAAACAGACTCAAATCGTCCAGGAATTGAAGGGATTTTTCCAACACTTGTCTGTTCCCTCTAACCCTGGCCCTCGAGTCCTACTCCTACCAAAATGTAGCTGAACTTCTTCCCTATTGGAAAAAAGGGCAATTCTTTGCTGCTGTAATCAGTGTTGGACCATAAAAAGAACTTACACATAATTTATCCATTTGGGGAGTTTGTAAAACTCACACACCACCATTTTCATGAACTCCAAACTTGGCTAATGTCCTAGGTTGCTGAAAAGAGCTTTTTTGGGTTTCAGTACAAGATTGTCATCTAAGAGCCAAAAATGTTATTTCAGAGTTGTCAAATGAACTGTCCAACCACTGTAATAACATATTAACTGCAAATTTTCAAAATGATCAGATAAAGGCCCAAGGAGAGGAGAAGTGTCTTTAATGTCTAAATGTGTTACTTTTTTTATTAAGGTAAAAGTATATGTAACACAATGTTTGCTAATTCAACATTTCTGACATGTACAATTCATTGACATTGATTACATTAATCATAATGTGCAACCATCACCCATCCAAAACCAGGAAACCAAACTCACTGCCATCAAGTTGGATCTGACTCAGAGTGACCCCTCCTTGGGTTTCCAAGACAGTATCTTTATGGAAGTAGATTGGCCAATCTTCCTTCATAGGAGTGGCTGATGGATTTGAACCGCCTGCCTTCTGGTTAGCAGTCAAATGTCTTAGGCACTACACCATCAGAGCTCCCAATATATGTTGCCAAATTTTCTGTCATCATTAACAGACATTCAAAAGTTCCTAAATAATTATTCTGCCTTCCACACTTAAATATGTTACATTTTTACCACAATTTCTATGCACTGTGCCCTATGCCACAATGTAGCAGAAAGTATGGGATTCAAATTGAATGCTCTATGGAATCTCCATTTGAACATATTGCCAGGAATGAACTTCTCAATGGTTTCAGGAAGAAGCCAACTCATGTAGAATCATGTACAGAGGGGGTGATGGAGGGTTCGTAAACAGTCTTTGGGGCATGCCAGTCTGTGGTTACTTCTATCAGATACAACACTAGACCCTGAGAGTAGACAAGGCACATTCTTCCAAGTCCATCCTTATCTCCCCCATGCCCACCAATTACTTGAGAAGCGGAAGACAGGTTCATGGGTTATGAACAGGTACTAGACGTACTTCATTGCCGGCCTTGCACACAGCTCCTTCCTGAGTACCTGCCGTGCCAGTGGTACCCTAAAATATTCAGCCTGTGAGCCACATGATGACATTTTCCACACTCAGACAGGCTTATGGGAAGAGGTTGACATGTGACCCAAGGATAGATAAGACCAGCCATCCTTTGCTGGACTAGTGACTGAATTTCTCCTCTTGAATATTTGAACTAAGAGACTTTGTGACTATAGTCAATCATTACTGTAGGCTCTGGAGATGACAGATTATGATAAAATAGTGCTGAATACTCATATGGACCTTGTGTAAAGTGAGTAATCAGAGGAAGCCAGTTGCAATGGAAGAATGAATCAGGTGTGCAGAGAGGGACAGAAATAAAGGAGATCAAGTGACTGAGATCAGTGACTTCAGACCCTGGATGTCTGGTTCCTGATTCTGGAAATCCCTATTCCCCTGGATACTTTGAGATTTCTCCTAGTCTTCTGGTTTCTCTTCCCATTCTTGAACAACCTCGAGTAGGATAGTTCTGTATATCTTTGATACTTAATTGGAATACACAGTATCTACCAATTTGTCTAGTCCTGATTACGTTTTCTGATCTGCAAAGCTCATTACTGCCAATCCTGTGGCAAACTTTGGTGACTTTGTTCTTTGTATTCCACTACCACCCAATCGTAACCACAAGGAAACATGCTTGTCTGGGGTTATAGCCAGGAACCACAGCCTCTCATCCTCAACTCTTAGGCTCTCTTTGGTATCTCTTGACCATCTCAGCCTATGCCAGTGGTTCTGTACCCCAGCTGCACACTAGAATTACCTAAAAAGCTTTTAAAAACTATCCATATCTGGGTCCCTTACCCAGAGATTCTGATTAATTCACTTGGATTTAGTCCAAAGTGAAGGCCAGTTATTGGTATCTTCTAAAGACCCTAATGAACTGCCAGAGTTGAGAACACTCATCCAAGCCATCATACAATATCATTATCAGTTTAATGTGCAGGGAAATCCTGAAGTAATGGACTGGAGTTCGGAATAGTTGCAATAAAGAAATTTTGGCAACAATCCAGCTTCAAGTCACTCAGTATAATTTCAGGTTTATGGTACTAACCAGGCCTCCTCTGCAGAACTTTAATTCTACACACTCACCCAAAATCTCTTTCTGGACCAAGACAAAGTCTGACCCTTGGTTTTCTGTGGCCTTGATGAGGTCAATGGGTCCATCATGGCACTCCAAACCCAGGTTCTGGTCCATTTTGCTCTGGGCTCTTTATTCTACTGCTCTGGATACCTCAACATCTGCCTCCTTTCCCTGTTCTAAGTTTACCATTTCCCAGGTGTGCCCCATCCTGTTGATCTTTGTAAGTCAATTCTGTTTTACAGGATCAGAGCTGTAGTCAGCCAATGTGCTTAGACTCTAATAAACTAGTAGAAAGACTCATATAACAATTCTTGCCTCTTTCTGGACCTCTGCAGAGACATACACACACTCCCTCTACTTGGTTCGTAGAGACAAGGGGTATAGTTTTCTACTGAGAAATATGGGTCTATCTTGTGGTACACAGGTAGTTGTGCTGACATCTCAGAAGATAGCAGGTGCTTGGTGAGATGTATGAAGCTGTTTATTAAGAAAGACTGTTATTGAAAGAGGCAGGAATCACAAAGGACCATTGAACACTGTACATTCTTTTCCAAATCCAGGGTGTTGGGTAGAGTGTAACCTTTTTGGTACACATATGGAAGTAGATGAACAATACTCAAAATGGCTACTCTTTCTGCTTACACATATCCCTCGGGTTTCTTCCCACCCTCAGGCATCATCTGGTCATAATGTCCAAGGTGACCTACTTCTTCAACATGTCTAAAATACACCAAATATTCCTACTCTGTGTCAGGTAAGCAAGTAAAATTTGCTGAAAATAATTCAAAAATGGTTGCAGCAGTATATTGACAGGGAACTTCCAGAAATGAAGCTGGATTCACAAGAGGACATGGAATGAAGGATATCATTGCTGATGCCAGATGGATTTTGGCTGAAAGCAAAGAATACCAGAAAGATGTTTACTTGTGTTTTATTGACTATGAATAATCATTCTACTTTGTGGATCATAATAAATTATGGATAACATTGAAAGGAATGAGAATACCAGAACACTTAATTGTGCTCGTGAGGGACCTATACATAGACTAAGAGGTTGTCATTTGAACAGAAGAAGGAGATACTGCATGGTTTAAAATCAGGAAGGGAGTGTGTCAGGGTTGTATCCTTTCACTACACTAATCAAACTATGCTGAGAAAATAATCTGAGAAGCTGGACTATATGAAGAAGAATGTGGCATCAGGATTGGAGGAAGACTCATTAACAACCAGTGATATGCAGAGGACACAACCTTGATTGCTGAAAGTGAAGATGACTTGAAGCACTTACTGATGAAGAATAAAGACTACAGTCTGCAGTATGGATTACACCTCAAAATAAAGAAAATGAAAATCCTCACAACAGACCAACAAGCTGTATCATGATAAATGGAGAAAATATTGAAGTTGTTAAAGAGTTCATGTTACTTAATTCCACAATCAACACCAACAGAAGCAGCAGTCAAGAAATCAGAGAACATATTGCACTGGGCAAATCTGCTGCAAAAGACCTCTTTAAAGTGCTGAAGAGCAAAGATGTCTCTTTGAAGACTAAGGTGCACCTAACCCGAGCCATGGTATTTTCAATAGCCTCATATGTATGTAAGAGCTGGACAATGAGTACAGAAGACCAAAGAAAAGTTGATGCTTTTGAGTTGTGGTTTTGGGGAATACTGAAAGTACCACAGACTGCCAGAAGAATGAATAAATCTGTCCTGGAAGAAGTGCAGCCGGAAGGCTCCTTGGAAGTGAGAATGGCCAGACTTCGTCTCACCAACTTTGGTCATATTCAGAAGAGACCATTCCCTGGAGAAAGGTATCATGCTTTGTAAAGTGGACAGTCAGCAAAAAAGGGGAAAGCCCTCAATGAGGTGGATTGACACAGTGGTTGCGACAATGCACTCAGGTATAGCAAGGATTGTGAGGACTAGACAGTGTTTTGTTCTGTTGTACATAAGGTTGCTATGAGTTAGAGCCTACTCAAGGGCATCTAACAATAACAGCATGTCAGGTACACGATCTGCTCCAAGGTGTTGTCATCCTGGAAGGTCAGCGTCCCCTGATGTTCCTACCAAATTCAAGTAAGAAGCATGATTATCACTAAATGTCTGCAGAATGCAGAACACTGTGCAGAGCAGTTGAGATTTCATATTTAATTCAGTGCTGGGAATATTTTTTTCCTCCAGAAACAAATTAGGAAATATAATAGTCTTTAAAAGCAGAGGTCTTTTTCATAAAAAGTGAAAATAATTCAATTGAGTTTCATGGAGAAATGTATAGTCTCACATACATTTATGTTACTGAATATGAGAATATTTAAAAAGTTAGTTCTACTTGGTATACTTGAAAAGTAACAGAGAGATAGTCTCCAAATCTTTCATGCCTTACATTTTCAAAGAGCTTTAAAGCTCACAAAGTGAGTTCATTCTCATTGTTTTGTTTTATTCTTTGAAACAATTACATTGAATTTGGGGCTATTATCTTTGCAAATGGTGCAGCTGTCATTCAGAGAGGTGAAGTGAGTTCTCTAAGGGCACAGAGGGCATCAGCAGGAGACCTGAGCCTGGAATGGGTTCATTTTTTTCAAAGCTGTATTTACTAAGGGCTGCTTGTGTGCCAGGGGCTGCGGTGGGTTCTGGGGCTATAGGGAAGAACAAGATGCTCCTCTCACTTCACTGGTCTGGCCCTCATGCCCTCTGGTCACAGGTTTGCATTCATCTCTGCTTGGGCCATATGGGCAGGTGAGGCCTGATGAGCCATACAATGAGTAACAGCACTGTCATCGTTTTCAGCCTCCAGACCATTGGACACTGTGTTCAGGGGGTCTCTGTGTGCTGGGGCAAGTGCTTCCTACTCTCACAAGTGGTGGCCTCTGCTTCCTTAGCAGTCTCTTAAGGGCAAGTAAATAGGGGCTTAGGGATGAGTGATTCTAAAAAGATTCCTGCCCACATCTGGCACAGAGCCTCCCTTCCCCACATTACTGCAATACTTCTGCTTTGTATGAGAAGAAAAGTTGCCCTGAAACTAGATGGCAAAGTTAGACCCATCATGGACTACCAATCACTTATGTAATAGACAAATTTATTGTGTCAAACCAAAAAACCAAACTCCCTGCCATCGAGTTGGATCTGACTCAGAGCAACTCCTCCTTGGGTTTCCAAGGCAGTATCTCTACGGAAGTACATTACCCAATCTTCCTTCCGGAGTGGCTGGTGGGTTTGAACCACTAGCCTTCTGGTTAGCAGTCAAATGCCTGATATTAATTATCTTACAGGAAAGTAAGACAAACATCAATGTAATGTGTAGACTCAAAGATTCAAAGAGGCTTTACATTGGATATCAACTCCCTCCCCCCCAAAAAAACCAAACTCACTGCCATCAAGTCAATTTTGACTCATAGTGACTCCCATTGGGTTTGCAATGCTGTAAATCTTTACGGAAGTAAATTGTCTTGCCTTCTTCCCATGGAACAGCTGGTGGGTTTGAACCACTGAACTTTTGGTTAGCAGCCCAGTGCCTTAAACACAGCATCACCAGATCTCCTTTACTTAAGATAGATGGATCCAAAATGATGGAGGTTAAATTTTATGTCAATATTGTTGTCAGCTGTAAGGAATGCCAATAGGCTCTGGGCAATGAGATCACCAGAAGTTTCCAGTGAAACAAGGTACAGACCAACCAGTTGGAACACAATCTGCTGAAAGTATCAAACAGAGGAAAATAATCACAGGGCAAGAGGATATTGTTATTGTTGTTAGGTGCAGTCTAGTCATCTCCAACTCATAGTGACCCTATATACAGCAGAACAAAACACTGCCTGGTCCTGTGCCAGCCCCATGATCCTTGCCATACCTAAGCCCATTGTTGTAGCACTGTGTCAATCCATCTTGTTGAGGGCCTTCCCCTTTCTCATTGACCCTCCACTTTACCAAGCATGATATCCTTCTCCAGGGAATGGTCCCTTCTTACAACATGACCAAACGAAGTGAGACAAAGTTTGGCCATTCTCACTTCCAAGGAGCATTCTGGCTGCACTTCTTCCAGGGCAGTGACAGGAAAGTCACATTTACTTAGCCCCTTACTGTTTTAGGAGCTCTGGTAGCATAGTGCCTAAGGCACTTGACTGCTAACCAGAAGGCTGGCGGTTCAAACCCACCAGCCACTCCTTGGAAGGAAGGT
>NW_006921659.1:2810587-2823159 GCF_000298275.1 Orycteropus afer afer
CGACTCATAGCGACCCCTCCTTGGGTTTCTGAGGCAGTATCACTACAGAAGTAGGATTGCCCAACCTTCCTTCCGAGGAGTGGCTGGTGGGTTTGAGCTGCCAGCCATCTGGTTAGCAGGCAAGTGTCTTAGCCACTATGCTACCAGAGCTCCTTTACAGGTAATAGGGGTTAGGATTTCAACCCATATTTTGGAGAAGCAATTCAATTCATCAAACTTGCATGGGCCAGACTCAGTGCAAGACACTTATCTGCATCATCTCATTTAACCCTCTAACATTCTGTAAGACAAGTTTTATTATTCCCATTTAACACATGAGGAAGTAGATGCTTAAAGGCCCAATTAACATTCTATATTACACAGCTCATAAGAGAGAGAATACTTTGGATTCCCAAAGCCTCACTTCCTCAAAAAAAAAAAAAAAAAGTCTTGACTCTAAAAAGGGGACCTGGGATGTCCTTGGTTTTAGTGCAATGTGCAGACTAGAAAAGGGGTGTCAGCTGGGAGTCAGTGAGCAGATTATGGAGATGCTAAAAGTCAAGTAGAGGAGCTTGGATTTGGTGCAAGATGAAGCAATCTTCTCACTGGGCAGAGAATTGACAAATGAGTTGGTGCTTTAGAATGACAGAGAGACAGCAGTGAGCAGAATGCAGGATGTTTTTCTGTGACACACTTGTGGGCACTGAGTACATAAAGCAGGCTGATTAAATGAGAGCAAACAGGAACTGATTTTTCTGAGTTGCAGCTAAGATAAGATTCTGCCCTGGATGCTTATCTGAAATGTAATCCCCTGATCTTTAGAGAAGGATTCTAAAATCTAGGAGAGGTTGCTAAGGGAATAAAGCCCTTATATCATAAACAGCAGAATTCATAAAATAATTTTCCCAAAATATCATAAGCTCAGTTGTTCAGCCAGCAGCATTTGAGGGCTTGACTGGAGATAAGGAGGAAGCCTGCATGGATTTGCTCTTCCTCCCATTCCAGATGCCCTTCCACATACACCCTGGGTGAGTCCTACCCAAGGTCCACTCCTTGCACCTGCATTCTTATGGGAATGTGTCTACATGGGCTGTGTATGCCTTGAGCTAAAGACTCTCAACTGCTCCTAGCTCTTTGCTTGATGTGGTATTACATCCTTACTATTTTGGTTTTCCAGTGCTGCTCTAACAGAAATATCACCAATGGGTGGCTTTAACAAACAGGAGTTTATTCTCTTACAATTTAGGAGGCTAGAGGTCCAAACCCAAAGTGCTGGCTCTAGGAGCTGGATGAAAGCCCTTTGACCTTGGGCTTCAGCTCTGCCTCTTGTTCGTGGCTTATGAAGAAAGAGGCTTCTCTTAACTCAGGCAGCTATTGGCTGCTCAGGCTGACAAACCCAAGGTCAACAAATAAAATAGCACAGTCCCAAGATTACCAAACAATACATCAGGACACTCATTCAAGTCCATTAACAGTCCCCAAATCGCCAAACAACATGGCAGGCCATTGAGATAAAGATCCAGCTACTTGCAAGGTCTAAGTGTGCCAAGTAGGTCCAGATCTTCCTCAAAGCTTCATATATACTGAAAGCAGACCACAAGCCCAAGGCAGCTGCTCAGATGCTCCAGTAGATTCCACCAAGGAGTTGATTACCAATCTCCCCCTGGGGAATAACTACATCCAGCTGCCCAGCCATTCAAAACCATGCCCAGCCAAGTCAACACTCAACTCAACTATCACACCTAGCCTGCCCCAAAACCAAATGATGAATCAGCCAAGAAATATTGATTCAAGTGCCCTATATAACATGCTTATTTTGCTAGGTGTCACAGATTAAATTGTGTCCCCCCCAAATTTGTGTCAACTTGGTTGGGCCATGATTCTCAGTGATTTAAAAGTTAAGTAATGATATAATGTGGCAGATGTGTAATGATACCCTATGATGGGATCTGATGTGATAAGCCAATCAGGTGTAAAAGGATTAAGGTTAAGGGTGGGTTGCAGCACCCTTAGCCCCCTCACAGCCTTGATCTGATATAGGGGAGCTTCCTTGAGGTATGGCCTGCAACACTTTTTATCTTATAAGAGATCAGAGGAGAGAGAAGCAAGCAGAAAAGGAGAATCTACTACCACCAAGAAAGAGAAGCCAGGAGCAGAGCATATCCTTTCAACCCATGGGCCCTGCACTGGGATCCCCCTAGAACACGAGACACAGAAAGAGCGAGGCTTCCCCTAGAGCTGGCACTCTGAACTCAGACCTCTAGGCTCCTAAACTGTAAGGGAATAAATTTCTGTTTGTTAAAGTCACCCACTCATGATATTTCTGTTCTGTTACAGTACTACCAGGAGCTCTGGTAGCATAGTGCCTAAGACACTTGACTGCTAACCAGAAGGCTGGTGGTTCAAACCCACCAGCCACTCCTTGGAAGGAAGGTTGGGCAATCTACTTCTGTAGTGATACCGCCTTGGCAACCCAAGGAGGGGTCACTATGAGTCGGGTCCGACTCGACAGCACATAACAACAACAACAAGGAAATAAACAGTGGGTAAAGGTGAATCAGATTTTTCTTGTGAACTTTAAAAAATAGTGATAGACTCAGTTTTGTAAAAGAAATTATATA
This sequence comes from Orycteropus afer afer, assembly GCF_000298275.1. NCBI lineage: Eukaryota > Metazoa > Chordata > Mammalia > Tubulidentata > Orycteropodidae > Orycteropus > Orycteropus afer. Next base: position 2,813,188 of record NW_006921659.1, read on the forward strand.
TGCATATGTATTATGAATATGCTACATATCAAAATGTTAACAGTGATTACCTCTGGGTTACAGATATTTCTGTTGTTTTATTTTTTTTAACATCTATGGTTGAAAGTAATAGCTATAGTCCAATATTCATTCATACTTTGTTCCATGGTAATGGAACCCACAATTTTAGCTGGGCACATGTCCACCTAGAATAAATGTGTTCTAGGCTTCCCTTGCAGCTAGATGTGGTCATGTATCTCAGTTCTGATCAATGAGATGTAAGTGGATGTGTTGTATGGCTTTCCAGAGCATGTCCTTGAATGGATGGTGTATGCCTTTCTTCTGCTCTTTCCTCCTTCTTGCTTGTTGGAACATGAACATAATGGCTGGAAGTAGCTACCTTGGACCCTGATGTAGAAGCCATATGCTGAAGTGTTAGAGCACCAAGAGAGATGGCTGGCTCCCAGACAGACATGGGGCCACCATACCAGCCCCCAAAACCTACATCTACAAGATAGAGAATTATTTCTCCTCGTAAACCTTGTTTAAGTCACTACTGTTTTGAGTTTTCTGGAACTTGACAGCTGAAACAAATCTTAGCTAACACATTTGTATGTTTTTTTATAGCTATGAAATACATAGGAGTATATTGAGAAATCAAGTCTAGGATTCTCTGCTTAAGCATATCAAGTTGAATTCATGTATATAGAATGATTTTTCTAGTGTAATATGTTTCATTGAAACCACTTGTCACAAGTTTAACAATCTGCTCTGATATTCCACTTAAACAAATTTCATCAAATCACACTTAACACCATGTTCACATTTTATAGAAGGAACACATTGTCCTATCCCTGGTCCATGGACTGTCTTGATTTTAATTCAAAGGGCTTCAGAAACTATAATGGGGATGAGGTATTGATTGTGGCTCCACTGTGGTGATTTTGGGATATCTGTGATACCCTTCTGGATTACTGGAAACATTATAAGTTGAGGCAAAACCAAAGTTAAGATGATCTAGACAGCCCTTTACTCTACCCTAGCAAGCTGCTTCTATTAGTGTATTGAGACTGGGGCCTGTCATGACTTAGAGAAAAAACAGTGTGTGTGTGTGTGTGTGCGTGCACATGCGCATGTGTGGTGTAGCTGTGTAGTGCACATGTTTTGTGTGTGTTGCTCAAATGTTTTGCAGTGTTGGAATGTGGTATCACATGCATGTTCATGAGGTGTGGGTATTCACATGTGGCATAGATATTGGTTTGTTGAGGCCTGTGTGCTGTATAAGGATGTATGTCTGTGGAGATTTGTGTTGTGTATCTGTCTATTCTCAGGTGCTGGATAGTGTGCGTGCATATCATGTAGGCATGCGTTTATGGTGTCTGTGTGTGTATGGACATATGCTTGTATGTGCACATGTGTAGTGGGGCAATTCTGTAACAGTGACAGAGGAGATACCTTGTTAGTGAATTCTAGAGAAGGTTGCAATCGACTTAGAAGTTCTGCTAGAATCAGTCATATGGAAGAATCTCCACCCTCACGACCCCCCTCATCCTTTCTAGAACACAGACTTCCCTACTCATTCCTACTAATAATGCAATATTTACATTACTTTTGGTTATCTAAGTTGTAGGCGAGAATCAGCAGTTTAATTTTAAATTGACTTCAATTCATCTGGTACTTTTGCTATTCCAAATGATTAAAATCCATCCCCCACTCCCAGGCATTTGCTTACCCTCTGAGGGGGAAATTTAGCCTCAAATATTGGGAATTATTAAAATAATAAAACAAAATGGAGATATCAGATGAGGAAAAACAGATGTTAATGAAACTAGTGTTGACATTTCTTTCAGCTATTCTCACACATTTGGTGTGAAAATATTTTTAAGCATACTAGTCACTGTTATATCCCCACAAAGAATCCATCATCTTTTGCTCATTGGTTACTAACTGGGATGGTAAAAATTGTGTGTCAGCTTAGCTGGGCCATGATTCTTAGTGGTTTGGCAGTTATGATGTAGTAGTCATCTTCCATGATGAGATCTGATATAATGCAATTACCTCCATGGTGAGATCTGCTATGAGCAGCCAGTCAATTGAAAGGGAGTTTCTTCAGGGGTGTAGCCTACATCTAATATACATGGACCTTCTGCAAAACTCCAACTTTTGAGCTAGCAGCCTGCCACATTTCCTGCCAATTTTGAGATTTGTTAACTTCTGCAGCCTGTGGGTGAGCCAGCAGCCTTTAGCCTGAACTACCAATCTTGAGTTAGTCAGGTCCTGCAGCTACATGAGTCAGGAGAAGCTACAAGCTTGATGTCTAACCCAAGGGCTTGGGGCTTACCAGTCTCTACAACTGCATAAGCCATTTCCCTGAGATAAATCTTTCTATATATATACATGTATATATACTGGTTTTGCTTCTCTAGAGAACCCAGCCTAAGACTCTGACACTAATTCTCCCTACTGAACAGCTCTGGATTAACAGGGGCTCTCTAGAAGGAAAAAACAAAAAAGATAACAAAAATTCCACTTCCGTGGGCATATTTATAGATTGCATCTCTACACAAGGATAGATTCCTGACTCCACAGGATTGGATTGTCCTGAACTTTCTCTCACACAAAACATGAGGTGCTTGTGGTCTTAGAGATCCTAAAAGAGGAACCATTCCTAACTGCACCAGGAGCTGGAGTTCCCTTCATACTTACCATGCTGTATTGGGGGAAGGGCAAGGTAGTCTCTAAATGATACTGCAGGGAGATACACTGAAGAAGTGGAGATGGACAGGCACTTGGAAAGAGAAAATTGTTAGTGCCTGACTCCTTCCTGGCTGTTTTTGGACATAACTGAGAAGGTGCTGGGACTGTAAACATGGACTCACTAGCATGGCCATTATGCATGTAGCTGAATAGATTATTACTCACATTTTAAACCAGAGTTTTAGGTCCCTTACCCATGATTATGTAGGTAGTAAGTGTTCATGTGGGAGCTCTGGTGGTGTAGTGCTTAAGGCACTAAGGCATTTGACTGCTAACCAGAAGGCTAGTGGTTCAAATCCACTAGCCACTCCTTGGAAGGAAGAGTGGGCAATCTATTTCCATAGAGATACTGCCTTGGAAACCAAAGGAGGGGTCACTATGAGTAGAATCAACTTAATGGCAGTGGTTTTTGGTGGGGTTAAGTGTTCACGTAAGGGCTTGAACCCAGGCAGTTCGGTTCCATGGCCATACTCTTAACCATTACTCCCTGCTGAACACACACAGCAGGACCACACAGGAGCCAGATGGAGATGGGGGTTTTACTGAGGCACAGATTTGACACCTGTCCTGAGAGGCTTAGCTTGTGACTGAGCTTGGCCAAGGGCCCATCATCTTAGCATGATATTGTTTTTATTAGGAATAATCTTGTAAAATGATGAAAGTTATCTCTTTTTGGAAACCAGAGAAAGTTTTTAAAATATTGACTTGTGGTGTCAGGCCTTCTAGAGGGAGTTTTTTGCAGATCTCAGAGAATCCATTAGGACATCCTATTCGCTCTACTTCCTTCTGAGGAGAGTTGGGCAATCTATTTCCATAGTGATACTGCCTTGGAAACCCAAGAAGGGGTAGTTATGAGTTGGTCTGACTCGATGGCACATAACAACAACAACAGCATTGGCCCTACTTTCAAAATAAAACCAGTAAGTGACCACTTCTCACCTCCTCCATGACTAACCATTATGCTAATTCATCTCCCTGCTTCTATCTTTGACCACCTTCATTTTACTTTCACCTTCATTTTACTTTCAACACTGCAGCCAGAAAAATACTTTTGAAGATGGAAGTCAGATCCTGCCCCTCCTCTGCTCAAAACTCTCAGTATCTCTTATCTTACTTCTTATAAAGCCTGAAAGTCTTGCAGTAGCCCAGCAGGCCTACATGTATGCCCTTTCCATCCTCTCTGAACACAGCTACTGCTTTTCTTTTCTTTTCTCTCTCTCCACTCCAGTTACCCTGGTCTCCTTCTTCCTCAGACATAGCAGACATGTTCCTGACACAGTGCCTTTGCACTGGTTGTTCCCTCTGTCTGCAAAGCTCTTCCAGCAGATATTGTGATAATTCCCTCATTTCTTTCAAGTCTTTGGTCAAAGTCACCTTCCCCATAAAGCCTACTGTGACTGTTGTTATTAAGTGCCATCAAGTCTGTTTCAACCCCTAGCAACCCTATATACAACAGGACAAAATACTGCCTGGTCCTGTGCCATCCTCACTGGCATTCCCATGCTTGAGCCCATCATCCTAGGCACTGTGTCAACCCATCTCATTGAGAGTCTTCCCCTTTTTTGCTGAGCCTCTAGTTTACGAACATGATATCCTTCTCCAGGAAATGGTCCCTTCTGACATCATGACCAAATATGTGAGACAAAGTCTGGCCATTCCTGTTTCTAAGGAGCATTCCAGCTCTACTTCCTCTGAGACATATTTATTCATTCTTCTAGCAGTCTGTGGTACATTCATTATTCTTTACCAACACCACAATTCAAATGCATCCATTCTTCTTCCGTATTCCTAATTTATTGTCTAGTTTTCACATGAGTATGAAGTGATTGAAAGTACCATACCTTGGGTCAAGCACACCTTAGTCTTCAAAGTGACATCTTTGCTCTTAAACACTTTAAAGAAGTCTTTTACAGTACATTTGCTCAATGCAATGTGTCATTTGATTATGTGACTACTGCTTCCATGGGCGTTGACTGTGTATCCAAGGAAAAGGAAATCTTTGACCACTTTTTCTCCATTTATCATGTTATTGCTTATTGGTTCAGTTGTGAGGATTTTTATTTTCTTTATTTTGATGTGTAATCCATACTGAAGGCTGTGGTCTTTGATATTCATCAGTAAGTGCTTCAAGTCATCTTCACTTTCAGCAAGTAAGGTTGTGTCATCTGTATATTGCAGGTTGTTAGTGAGTCTTCCTCCAATCCTGATGCCATGTTCTTCTTTATAAAATTCAGCTGCTTGGATTATTTGCTCAGCATACAGATTGAATAAGTGTGATGAAAGGGTAAAACCCTGACACACACCTTTCCTGATTTTAAACCATGCAGTATCCCCTTGTTCTGTTTGAACAAATACCTGTTGGTCTATGTACAGGTTCCTCACGAACAGGTGAAAACTTTTCAGCAGGCAGTTTTGTTCTGTTGCACATAGGGTCACTATGAGTCAGAACTGACCCAATGGCACCTAACAACATTTTCTTTTAGTCACTTTACAGTTTTAGCTGTAACTTTTAAGTCTTTGATCTGATTTCAGTTTGTTTTACTGCAAGGTGTTAAGTATGGATCTTGTTTCATGTTTCTGCAAATGGATATCCCGTTTTGCCAGCACCATTTGTTAAAGAGACTGTTTCTTCCCCCACTGAGTAGATTTTGATTCCTTGGTGAGAATCAGCTGCCCATAAATGGATAGATTTCCAATCCTATTTTATTACTCTATATGCCATTGAACCAGTACCAGGTCATTTTGATTACTATGGCTGTGCAGTATATATATTATGAGACTGGGCAATGTGAGGCCCCCTACTTTGCTCTTCTTCTTCTTCAATACTGCTTTGGCTACTCAGAACCTCTTTCGTTTTCATATACAATTGATATGTTTTTCTATTTCAGTAAAGAGTGATGTGGGATAGCCAGCTACCCAGAGGGACTGAGTAGTTGAACCTTTGGGCTCGGGACTATAGTCACAGGAGACATCAAGCTCAATTGGCATAACATACTACACAAAACATTGTTCCACCTTCTACTTTGGCGAGTAGCAACTGGGATCTTAAAAGCTTGCAAGCAGCCATCTACATGCAATGACGGGTCTCTCCTCATCCAGAGCAAAGAAGAATGAAGAAAACCAAAGTTTCATGGAAACAACTAGTCCTAGCAACACATGTCCTGCAGCCTATATGATTATGAGACCAGAAGAACTAGATGGTGCCCGGCTACCACTGTCAACCACTCAGAGGGGGATCCATGTAGGAGATCCTGGATAGAGAGGGAGAAAAATGTGGAACAAAACTCAAAATCAATTGGTAAAAAAAAAAAGGGGGGGGGGACCAGTTTTGCTGGTCTGACAGAGCCTGGTGGAACCACAGAGACTATGGCCCCTAGCTGCCCTCAGGTCTGGAATTGAACCCACACCTGTGGCTTCCAGCCAAACAAAAGACAGGGATATGAGTCAAACATTTACCTGAGGTAGATACACTCGTTGGAGAAAACAATCATGGGAGAAAGAAGGGTTGTTTATGCACAGGGACACAGCTCAGGGAGCAGGAGTACATGGAGGGATAAACACAGGGAAGAGGTAACTATCACAAGGAAGTGGGAGGGGAGCTGTTGCATTGGATAAATTGTAGTCAATGTCATGAGACAAAGTGTATGTGAACTGCTGTATGGAAAGTGAATTTGCTCTGTAAATCTTCACCCAAATCACAATAAAAAATTAAAAAAAGAAAAAGAGAGAGAGAGAGAGAGATTCGCAATGAACAACAACAACAAAAAAAAGAATGATGTGGGAATATGGATTGGGATTGTACTGTATCTGTTCATCCCTTTGGGGAGTATTGATAGTTTCACAATGTGGAGTGTTTTTCCATTTATGTAGTTTTTTTTAGTTTCTTGAAGCAATAGTGTTTTATAGTTTTCATTACATAGGCATTTTACATCCCTGGTTAGGTTTATTCCTAGGTATTTTGTCTTTTTGGAGGTTGTTGTAAATGTTGTTTTTTTCTTGATTTCATTCTCAGAATTCTCCTTGTTAGGGTAAAGGTATTCAACTGATATTTGCATGTTGATCTTGGACCCTGACACTTTGCTGAATCCGTCTATTAGATCTCATAGCTTTCTTGTCGAATTTCTGAAATTTCTTATATATAGGATCATGTCATCTGTGAATAGAGATTGTTGTTGTTGTTGTTATTTGCCATCAAGTCAGCCCCGACTCATAGCGACCACTCCTTGGGTTTCCGAGGCAGTATCACTACGGAAGTAGGATTGCCCAACCTTCCTTCTGAGGAGTGGCTGGTGGGTTTGAACCGCCAGCCCTCTGGTTAGCAGTCAAGTGCCTTAGGCACTATGCTACCAGAGCTTCTGTGAATAGAGATAGTTGTACTTTTTCCTTTCCAATTTGGATACCTTTTATTTCCCTTTCTTGACTTACTGCTCTGGCTAGACTTCCAGTGCAATATTGAATAAGACTAGTGATAGTAGGCATCCTTTTTTGCTTTTTCCCCCTGATCTCAAGTGAAGGCTGCCAGTTTCTCTCCATTGAGAATAATATTTGCTGTTGATTTTGTGTATATGGCCTTAACGTTGAGGAATTTCCTTTCTATTCCCATTTTGCTGAGAGTTTTTATTAGGAATGGGGGTTGTATTTTATCACATGCCTTTTCTGCATCAATTGAGATGATCATGTGATTCTCTCCATTTGTTCTACTTCTGTGGTGAATTACATGAATTGATTTTCTAATGCTGAATCACCTTTGGATTCTTGGTATGAATCCCACCTGACCATGATGATTTTTTTTTTATATGCTGTTGAATTCTGTTGGCTAGAATTTTGTCAAGAGTTTTTGCACCTATATTCATGTGGGTTATTGGTCTATAACTTTCTTTTTTGTGGTATCTTTACCTGGTTTTGGTATCGGGGTAATGCTAGCTTCATAGAAAGAGTTGGGAAGTATTTATTTCTTTTCTAAGTTTTGGAAAAGTTTAAGAAGAATTGGCATCAACTCTTCTGTGAGTGTTTGGTAAAATTTCCCAATGAAACTATCTAGGCTGGGGTTTTTTGGTTGTTGTTGGGAGTTTTTTGATGACATCATCAATCTCTTCTTTTGTTATGGGTCTGTTTAGATTTTCTACCTTTACTTATGTTAGCTTAAGCAGACAGTGTGCTTCTAGAAGTTTGTCCACTTCTAGTAGGCTTTCAAATTTGTTGGAGTATAATTTTTCATGGTATTCTGTTATGATCTTCTTTATCTCAGTTGGCTGTGTTGCAAAGTCTCCCATTTCATGTCTTACTTTGCTTATTTGTATCTTCTCTCTTTCTCTCTCTATTTTTTCCTTTGTCAATTGGGCCAGTGGTTTGTCTATTTTTATTGATCCTTTCAAAGAACCAACTTCTTCTTTTTTTTTTTAATTGTGATTTGAGTGAAGATTTACAGAGCAAATTCACTTTCCATACAGCAGTTCACATATACTTTGTCTCATGTCATTGACCACGGTATACCACAATGCAACAGCTCCCCTCCCACTTCCTCCCCATAGTTACCTCTTCCCAGTGTCCATCCCTCCATACTCTCCTGCCCCCTGAGCTGTCTCCCTGTGCATAAGCAGCCCTTCCTTCTCCCATGATTACAAAGAACCAACTTCTGGTTTTGTTTATTCTTCCTATTGTTTTTCTGTTTTCTATTTCATTTATTTCCTCTCTGGTCTTTGTTATTTCCTTTGGTCTTCTTTTGTTCATACTTTTCTATTTGTGTGGGTTGTTGGGTTAAATTATTGACATTGGACTTCTTTTTTAATGTATGCATTTATTGCTATAAATTTCCCTCTAAGGATTGCTTTTGCTACATCCAGTATATTTTGGTATGTTGTGTTTTCATTCTCATTTGATTCTAAGTATTTTTAATTTCACTTTTGATTTTTTTCAATGACCCGATAGTTTTTTGTAGTGTTATTTAGTTTCTATGCATTTTTTCCTTGTTCTTTTTGTTATTGATTTCTAGTTTCATACTTTTATAATCAGAGACAATGCTTTATACAATTTCAATCTTTTAAAATTTATCGCAGCTTGCTTTGTGGCCTGAGATATGGTATATTCTGGAGAATTCCCCATGTACATTAGAAAAGAATGTGTATTTTTTCTGTTGTCAAGTGGTGTGTTTTATATATGTCCATGAGGTCCAACTAGTTGATAGTGTTATTTAGGTCTTCAGTATCTCTGTTGATTTTCTTTCTAATTGTTCTGTGTACTGTCCAAAGTGGTGTGCCAAAACCTTTTACTATTATTGTGAGTCTTTTCAATTCTGTTAGGGTTTGTTTTGTAAATTTTGGAGCTCTGGCATTGGGTGCATAAATATTTATAATTGTTATGTTTTCTTGGTGAATTGACCCTTTGATCATTATATAATGTCTTTCTTTGCCTCTTGTAATGGTTTTTTACTTTAAAAACATTATTTTGTCAGATACTGATATTGCCACCACTGCTGTCCTTTGACCATTGTTCACTTGGTATGTTTTTTTCCATCCTTTGATTTTTAATTTGTTTATGGCTATGCTTCTGAGATGTGTCTCTTATAGACAGCATATTGATGGGTCATATTTTTTAATCCAGTCTCAGCCCCTTGCTTCATGCATTTAATCCATTTACAATAGTTATGATTATCGATAGGTATGGACTTACTGCTGCCATTTTGTTACACTTTTTTTTGTGTGATATTAACGGTTTCTTTGTTCTTCTTTACTTTCTAGGTTGAGTACTTTATGTATATGGATTTTCTTTCCTTTCATTTGTTATTTGTGTGTGTCTATGTGTGTTTCTGAGTTTTCTTGATTTTCTTCTTTTTTGTTTTGGTGAGTAGATTTATTACTTTTCTTTCTTGTTACCATAAAGTTTACATTTATCCTCCTAAATTTCAAACAGTCTGTTATATCTTGTTATTGCCTTGACTTCTTCCTCTTCATATGGAGGTTTCATAACTACTTCATTCATTATTCCTTTTGTTTTGAAGTTGTCATTATTTATATCGTTATATCTCTGGTTCCCTTTAATCCGTTTTGTAAGTTTGTTTTACTTTTTTGAAATCGTTGACTGGTTTGGTATCTGGGTGATGCTGTCATGTGTTTTTATCTCAGGTTGTTGTCTGATGTCATTGGTTTTCTATCTGAAGGATTCCCTTTAATATTTCTTGTAGGGCTGGTTCTGTCAGTTCTAGGAATGCCCTTATTTTGTCCTCATTTTTCATTTTTT
>NW_006921659.1:2830654-2834453 GCF_000298275.1 Orycteropus afer afer
AATTGGTTTCCCTTTTCTTTGTTGAAGAGGGTCTGTGCAATCCTTCTGCCTAGTCCGCCATCTTGCCCCGCCTCCACTTGTCCTCATTTTTCAAAGGCAATTTTTCTGGATATGATTCTTGCTTGGCAATTCTTTTCTATTAGTCCAGACAATAGGCACATGTGGGAAGGGAAGGGAGTGATGGAGAGCCTGAAGGGATATGGAAGAGGTGAGTGTTGATAGGTTTTTAAAAGATATTATTAAATGATTTTTCAGAGTCTTTCCACATGGACAACTCTGGCATCTTGTACTAAGGGAAAATAGATATGTCCTCAGCTTAGTGTTGCTGGAGTTCATAAAAGACCCTCCTTGAATGCAAAAGTGAGAGTATCAAGATGGGCATAGGTGGAAGGGGAGAATTCTCTATCAATCAGAAACAGCAAATTGAATTGAGGCATGGTACCTAGTCACCTCCAGGACTTGTCTGGAATGAGGGCCTTGCAAGTAGCACCAGTAAAGGGCAAGTCTACATGGAGGAGAAGCAAATTCTGATCCCTGTTTTTTCACTGCTGTGGTAAATAGGCATGGGGAGAAGTGGCTGCTAAGAGTCTGACTGGTAAAGTGCACAAATTTCTTTTAAAACATATTTTATTGTATTTTCAATGAAAGTTTACACAGGTTCCCATTAAACAATTTCTACAAAAATTGTTCAGTGACATTGATTACATTCTTCATGATGCATGAACGTTCTCATTATTTCTATTCTCGTTATTCTGTTTCCATCTATCTAGTTTCCCTGCCCCTTACCTTTCCATTTTTGTTTTAAGGTAATTGTTAACCATTTGTTCTCATATAGATGATTTTTTAAAGGAGCAGAGTACTCAAAGGCAATATTTTTAATTTGTGAGACAACTGTGAGAAATGTGACTTCAGGAGCTAGTTTCAGTTCAAAGCTTAAAGAGTGGTATCTCAGGGACCAGAAAAACTAGATGTGCCCAGCTACCACTGTCAACCACTCAGAGGGGGATCAGTGCAGGAGATCCTGGATAGAGTGGGAGGACAATGTAGAACAAAACTCAAAATCATAAAAAGAAAAAGAGAAAGAAAAGGTCAGGTTTGCTGGTGTGATAGAACCTGGTGAGATCCCTGAGAGTATAGCCCTTCATGACCCTTCAGGTCTGGAATTGAATTCACTTCTGTGGCTTCCAGCCAAACAAGAGGCAGGCATATAGGGTGAACATTTACATCTGGTAGATACACTCCTTGGAACTATCAATAGGGGGAGAAGAGAAGGGCAGTGTTTACACAGTGAGACAGCTGGCAGGGACAGGAGTGCATAGGAGGGAAGGACACAGGGAAGAGGTAACTACCGGGAGGAAGTGGGAAGAGAGCTGTTACATTGTGGAGAATTACAGTCAATGTCATGAAAGAAATGTGTATGACCTGCTAGATAGACACTGAATTTGCTCTGTAAACTTTCACCCAAATCACAATTAAAAAAAAAAAAAAAAAAAAGAGTCTCTCAGGACAATAGTCTTGGGGAGTCCTCCAGTTAACTGATCCAGTAAGTCCAGATTTTTTAAGAATTTGAGGTCTGGTCCACATTTCTTTCCCATTCTATCAGGATCTATCTATTGTGGCCGTGATTGGAATGGCTGGCTGTGGTAGCTGGGCATCATCTAGTTCTTCTGGTCTGAGGGCAGAGGAGTCCGTGCTTTGTTCAGAAGGTGAGTAATCTTAAATAATCACTCCTGAGACAGATCTGAAGAAAATGGTGCAGAGTCTAAAAGAGGAAATTTGTCCTCCAGGTGCTCAAATGACTCAGAAATATAAAACAGTTGATTGTACCCGGGTTCACAATAGATGCTGAGTAAATGAGTTCAGGCACGTGGAGGCAGAGGAGTTGAGCAGGAAGAGTGTCACTCTGGCTGGCGATTCTCTCATGGAGCAATAAAGAGAAAAGACAACAGATTCTCAGAGAAGATCTCACTGAGTAAGATCTCTGAAGACTCTGAGAAACCCCATTCCTCTTTTTTTAAAACTGTGGACAAGTAAGCTTACTACAATTACAAGGATCATGGTTTTTTTTTTGAAAGCAGCAAATATCTCTCTGCTTCTTAGGGTACCTGGAGGGTGTCTCTGTCTTCAGCACAGCACAGTCGCTCTTGCTTACAATGATGAACTGGATTTATGATGAAAAGGTTAACTCAAGCTCTTTATAAGGAGGCTGGAAAATGTGTTATCGTATGTTAGAATTTTTTGTCAAATATGGTGTCTTTGTTTCTTAGGGTTGCCATATGAAATACCACAAAGTGGGTGGCCTTAAAGAACAGAAATTTATTTTCTCACAGTTTAGGAAATTTAAATTCTGAATTCAGGGCATCAGTCATGTTAATTCTTTCTGGGGTCTTTGAGAGAGGAACTGTCCCATGCCTTTCTCCTTGTCTCTGGCGGCTGCTATCAACCCTTGACATTCTTTTGCTACTTACAGATTCAACTGCCTCCTTTATCACATGGTGGCTATTTCACCCCTGTGTTTGACCCCATTTCCAAGTCTAAATTCTCCTTTTATGAGATACTGCAAAAGGAATTAGGATTAAGACCCATCATACCCTGGTATGGCCTAATTCCATTAAATTGATACCAAAAGAAAAATTCTATATCCAAACAAGGTGACATTTACAGTACAAGGGTGATATGCCCTCAGTTTCGAAAGAGTTTTGACCTCAACATATCTTTTGCGGGGGGCACAATGCAATTCATAACATATGGCTAATCAAAAAATGTTTTAGGCCTGAAAGCTAATGAGAAACCCAGTACCCAGAATAATGGATTTCCTGAGAGTAACTTGTGGCCAAGGGTTTTCTATTCTGTGAGAAGTGGAAGAGAGGCTCATGCAAGTGTGCTTGTTGCAGAATCTCATTTCCCCAGAATGACTCACTGAAGTACATTTGAAGATGTTCTCCAGTTATGGAAGTTTTGCTATGCACTAGAGGCTAAAATTCTGAGAGCTAATCTTGATTCTGCCTTTCCCTTCATCTCACTTCATCTGATCCCATCCCATCTGATTCATTTAGCAAATAGTGAGTGCCTACTATGTACCAGGAATTACTCAAGTGCTGAGGATACATAAAAAGTAGGAAAAATTCTTGGTTTTATGGAACTTGTATTCTAGTGATGGATGATATCTAACAAACAAAATTAATGGGTAAAATTATATAGTATATTAGAAAGGAAAAAGTTCTCTGAAGAAAAAAATTAACAGAAGGTAATAGGAAAGGGGGAGAGGGAGAGCTAAGTTTACAGCTTTGATTAGGGAGTTCAGGTAGCCTCATTGAGAAGGTGACATTTAAGCAAGAACTTAGAGGTGATAGAAGGAGCAACTTTCTTAGAGAAGAACATTCCAGACAGAGAATAGAAATTGCAAAGGCCCTAAAGCAGGGCAATTCATGGTATGTTTGAGGAAGGCAAGGAAGATAGGTGGCTGGAGAATGAGCAGAGTGTTAGTGGAAAAGGTCAGCTATGTGGCAGGTCTTGTGGGCCATTGTAGACTTTGGCTTTTACTATGAGGGAAATAAGGAGTCTTTGGAAGGTTTTGAACAGAGATTATATGCACTTTTATTTTAACAGGATTATTCTGGCTTCCAGATTGAGATTCTGGATTGAGATATTTCAACAAACAGATGCCCCATTGGAGGCACTCACTCAGTTATGCCAAGAGATGTGGAAGACAGCTACCTGGCCAACTGACTGGAAGAGATCCATATTTGTGCCCATTCCAAAGAAAGGTGATCCCACAGAATGTAGAAATTATAGAACA
>NW_006921659.1:2835538-2836905 GCF_000298275.1 Orycteropus afer afer
AGGGTGGAGGGTCGATGAAAGAGGGGGAGGCCTTCAACGAGATGGATTGACACGGTAGCTGTGATAATGGGCTCAAGTATAGCAGGGATTGTGGGGCTGGTGTGGGATCGGGCAGTGTTTCGTTTTGCTGTGCATGGGGTCGCTATAAGTCGGAAACGACTCGACGGCACTTAACAACAACAACAACAATTCTGGCTTCCATTTTGAGGAGGCAAAATTAGAAGCAGAAAAACAAACTAGCAGACTATTGTAATAACTAAGGCAAGAGATAAAGGCTTGAGAAATCTACAGTGTCTATTTCTCTTTTCCTCTTTACCATCACTACAGCCTCGGTTCAGATTTTCCCCAAGCTTTTCCTGGATTGTCCTAATGACCGTCCTATAGTTCTGTTTCCTTGCTTCTGGATTTTATCAGATATGTTTAAATTGCAAATCTGATCATGCCATCATTTCCATCTAATGCTCAAATGAATGGTATTCCAACTCCATTATGACCTGATCCCCCATTTTCCCACTAGACTTTCTCCCAGAGGTTTGCACCTCTTGCTCTTTCCATTCCTCCTTCTTTACCACTCCAACGGTACACATCTACTCATGGCTTCACAGGCCATGTTGTATCATACCTCTATGCTTCTGCCCATGTTGTTCCTTCTGCCTCAAGTATTTCCTCCTACATGTCAGCCTGGCAGTATCACCTCCATTCTAAAGCCTGTCCTGACTTCTCCAGGGTGACTTAGACCTTCCTTCCTTACTCCACTTGTTGTCAACTTGCATCCACTAGAGTCCCGGCATAGGGTATGGCCAATCTCTCTGTCTCTGTTACAGTTTGACTTACCCTTGGGTTGGGCTATGTTTTATCCATCCCTTCATCCCTTATAGGAGCTCTGGTGGAGCTGTAGGTAAGGCATTTGGCTACTAACTGGAAAGTTGGCAGTTCAAACCCACCAGCTGCTCCATGGAAGGAAGATGAGGCAATCTACTTTTGTGAAGATTTACAGCCTTGGAAACCCCACGGGGTTACAATAAGTCCAAGTTGACTTGATGGGAGTATATTTGGCTTTGGTTTTCATCCCTTGTATCCAGTACATGCTGGGCACGTAGTAGGCATACAACAAAGGCCAGTTGAAGTATTATGCTCAAGGTCCTAACACCAGGGGATTCATGCTATGTTTTCCTTTCTTCAGGGGAAAGGGGGTGGGGCATCTTGAGAAGCTTGGGTGCATCAGGAACAGAGAGGAGGGAGGTGGCAAAATGTCTTTCATTCCTAGCTTTCCTGTGGTGGCTCTGCTTTTTAGCAGAAGGCCAATGCCTTCTGCCAACATCCTCATGAGAATGAGAGATTTCTCTATAACTTTTTTTTTTTTTTTT
>NW_006921659.1:2843115-2845513 GCF_000298275.1 Orycteropus afer afer
TATTTTCACGCAAATTCTTCTGCTAGTTGGGGTTTAGTCCAAATCTGCATCCTTTCCTTCAAGGCTCAGGGGTCCAAGATTATCTTCTGTGTCTGTATTAATTGGTTTCCCTTTTCTTTGTTGAAGAGGGTCTGTGCAATCCTTCTGCCTAGTCCGCCATCTCGCCCCGCCTCCTATAACTTCTTTTTAGACACAGCTGAGCTTTGATTGAAACATTTCTTTGTTCTCTGTCTACCTCCTTTGTCTAATTGTATTTCCTTAGAATTGTTTTTTTTTCTTTCACACAGGAGAATTCACAAGGCAGGATTGATCACAAAGAGTGTGATAGTACTTCCTCGGGGGCGGTTCCTGGGCCCAGCTGTGTGGTGAATGCCTGTGGAGCAAGGCTACTGGGACACTGTGTACCTGTCGCCTTCTCTTGTCCACCATGTACACCTTGAATAGGAAGGGAGCTTTGTTAACGTAGGTGCATCTACGCTTTTCCACTCGACCTTGCCAGAAAAGTGTGTCAGTAGGATAGCTTTTGTTTTTTGTTTTTCATTTTGTTCTTTTTCAAAGAACTTTTACTAAGAATCTGACAAAGTGACTGTTTTACCAACAGGAAGTTTTGGTGGAAATTTCTTGAAAGGATAATTAATAAGCAGAGTAACCCTGAGGACCCCTGAGTGAGGATGGAGCCTAAGCCAGGACCTTGCTCAGACCAGTTTCACTAATGCTGGGCTGTCCTGGACTCCAGGTGTTTCCTGCACAGGGAAGCAATCCTTGGGTCTGACATTGCTAATAAGCTCCAATCCCTCTGGCTGCCCCCGGGAAAGCTTTCCCACCCCTAGATGGTCAGGTATGCCATTATGCTGCCTTCATTATTTATTAGCTGCCATTGAGTTGGTTCCAACTCAGAGGGCCTCCATGTGTGCAGAGTAGAACTGCTGCAGAGGATTTTCAAGGCTGTGAGTTTTCGGAAGCAGATTGTCAAACTCGTCTTCTGATTCACCCGCCGGGGAGTTTAAACCAGCGTACTTTGGGCTGGTTGTAGAGCACTTAACTGTTAGTACTACAAAGGGACGCCACACTGCCTTTAGCACCCTGTATTTCTTCTTCAAAGCACAACTAGAGTTTGCAAGACATATGTGAAAGATCCCCTTGTTAATGATTATCTCTTCCACTGGACTGTGAGCTCCGGGAGGGAAGAACATGTCTGTTTTATCTGCTACCAGCCCTGCATTTGACACATAGCAGTTATTAAATGAGTAAATGAATGAATGATGTTAAGCAGCCTTTTGTAGCTCTTGGAAGAGAAAGGGTTTTACAACATTCTTTCATCATGATGTATCATTTCTCTTTCACCAGAATGACACACTAGACCTCATTTGATTAAGACAGGGCCACTTCTGGGCTATTTGTCCTGAGATGGAGGTGTTGACAGCCACACACTTCAGATAAGTCAATTCTCCACCTTTGCTGTCTGCACTACAGGCACTGTGGCAGGGACTTAGTTAGGACTTTAAAGTGAAAATAAATGAGAGCTATGGAATTTTAGGAGTCTCTGGATGATGGCAAGTGGTTTATGATTTGCTGCTAACCTAAAATTTGGCATTTTGAATCTACCCAGTAGTGCCATAAAGGGAAGGACTGACGATTTGCTTTTCTAGAGATTATAGCCAATGGAGCAGTTCTACAGCATAACACATGGAGTCATCATGAGTTGGAATTAACTCTACGACAATAGATTTTTGTTGTTGTTGTTATTTAGGTGGTGCAGGAGCTCTGGTTGGTGTAGTTCCTAAGGCATTTGACTGCCAACTAGAAGGCTAGAAGTTCAAAGCCACCAGCCACTCCTTGGAAGGAAGATGGGGCAATCTTCTTCCATAGTGATGCTGCCTCGGAAACCCAAGGAGGGGTCCTATGAGTCGGACCTGACTTTGGAGTTAGGTGGTGCAATTGGTTAACATGCTTGGCTACTAAATGAAAAGTTGGAGCTTAGAATCCACCTGGAGCCACCTCTGAAGCCTGGTGATCTACTTCAAAAAATCAGCCCTAAAAAACCCTATGGAGCACAATTCCACTCTAACACACATGGGGTTACATGATTTAGAATTGACTCAATTGCAGCTAGTTCACTGCTTGATAGAATTTTAAAGGAGAGAATCATTGTTTCCATAGTGTTTGGGAAGACATTGAGGGGGAAGGTAATAAGTGAGCTGGTCTTGAAGAAACAGAAAGGACTTTAGAAGATGACTGTGGAGGACCTTCCAGGTTCCAGGCACTCCTGGATGCTTTATTTGTGAACACCATGGGAGCTGGCTGCATCCTTGTGAGGCATTTAATATCTTCCCAGTCAAGGAAATTAAGGTTGAGTGTCTTAGTCAGGGTTCTCTAGAGAAACAGAACCAGTGAGATG
>NW_006921659.1:2845858-2880396 GCF_000298275.1 Orycteropus afer afer
ATATATATATATATATATATATACACAAGTGGAATGAGAGAGCAAGTTCTGCCAAAATATATATTTATAGTCTAGAGGCAAACCACACCCTAAGGAACTCCCTTTTCAACACATTGATTGATTATATTACATTATGGAAGGAGATTATATTACATTGCATTAGATAACATTATGGAACAGCAATTAGTCTAGTGTTTGGCTAAACCACTGGGAACCATAGCCTACCCAAGTTGACACATAAAATTAACCATCACAATGAAATTAAGTAACTTGTCTAAGGTTACACCATTAGTAAGCGGCAGAACTGGAATTAGGACGCAGGACTATTTCAGACCAAAGCCCATGTGCCTTCTCTTGTGCCAGACACAGTTTGTATTACATGGTAGTAATGATAATAATACCATACCAAACAATAATATGTGCCTGGCATACACATAGTCAGCATACATAGGAGGGAGATGATTTGATTATCTTTGCTTTACAACTTTCAAAAAGAAGCACAGAAATGTTTACTAATGTGCTCACAGTCTTACAATAAGTAAACGGTGGAGCTAAAATTTGAACTGAGGATAGTTTTTTTAATCCATTTGCTTAGCAAATTCATTTGATTTTTTCATATGCACATTTATGGGGGCTGGGTGGAGGGCAGGGGACATGGAAGACTGGGGGCTGGATGTTGCTAGTTTTTTTATATTTAGGCTGAATTCTTTTAGGCCAAGGATTTACTGGCAAAATTCTGTCTATGTAGTAACCATAATACCAATGAGCATTGATAATCACAGGCAAATGCTTGTTTTCTTTGGGGCAAACCAACTTGGGTAAGGACAATGGCGCTCCCTAAATCTCCTCTGCTCTGTCCAATGGGCACATCTGTGGTGTTCTTGTGATTGAGGTAGCTGTGAACTGAGACCAGCGATGAGTACTTCAGTGACTAACAAGCCTGACAATGCTGCAGAACCTTGTGCTCCTCAGCCTCTCCGCCATGTTTGTTAACAAACTCCATATTCAGTAGTGATCTACTGTCCTGGGAGTGAGACCTGGGGCTGGAGGCCAAGGGCTCCAGGAACCTATTTCAATCTGTAGCTTGGGGCAAGCTGAGTTTGCTCTGGTACCTACAGGCAGCCTCTCCCTTCTCAGCAGTCCTGGCTGCTGAGGTGGTTAAGGTGCAGATGACCCCTTTCCAGCCATAGTGCCTGGTGAGACTTCGGTGTTTTCTATATATGCAAGTTAGAGCATTACTGCAAAAATAAATGAGAACTATGAAAATTGAGGGGAGAGAGTCATTGCTTTAATGGGGGCTGAGAAGACTTTGAGGAAGAAAGTATTTGAAGTTTAGGACAGGATAAATTTTGCCCCTGAACACATACCCCACAGCTCCACCCCAAAGGAGACCATTCTAATGCCAAGAGTTCCCTCAGGTATGGGCCCAAGGCCTCCCTGGCTTCCTTATTTCTGCTATCATCACAGGCAGTTGCTAGGCAACAAGTCATCTTGGCATCCTCCTTCTCATTTCTAGATTTCCCCACTCAGGTCCTCTATCTCTATGTCCATCTTCCCTGTGACAAAGCCTACCAGACTTGGACCAGAGGTTCTGCAGGACTCCTGCAGAGCACCTGGGCCCTCTTTTAAGAAGAATCTCCTGAGAACCAACCACTGTCCCTTGGGAGATTTCACTTTCTAACAGTGCCCAAATTTCCATTTTATAGTATTTTAAAACACATGTATTCCAGAAGCAACTTCCTGTGCAGGGGTTTATGAGTTCACACATGGTTATCTATCTGGAAGATTTCCTGCTCTTCTCTCTCCCACTTTTACTTTCTGCCAGGGGCCAGGTGCCAGGTGTCTCTGAGTATGGAAGAGTAACCCATGTGTCTGATTTACTCTACTGGTTTGAGAAGCAATGTGTTATTGACTGAGACAGAGAGGGAAAAAAAACACAACAAAAGCTTTCTCAGTTCTTTGGTCAAAGATGAACAATTTTTAATATTAAGAAGTAAAATGTGAACTAAATTACCCCCACCCCCACCCCAGACTCTTCACTATTCATGCGAAGGAGGCCTGGTGACTCCACCAGGAGGGCGTGCAAAGATGGCGCAGTCTGCCTTCTTCCTCTGCAGTCTGCCTTCTTCCTCTGCAGTCTGCCTTCTTCAGTGTCCTCCTTCCTCTCTGGATTTCAAATCTCATTTGCATAGCCTCTAGGGAAATTCATAAGCAATGCAAGATTAAAGAAAATGTCAAATAACCAATAACCTTTTAAAAGGTTGCTATTGAGCAGATTCTTAAAAACCCAGCTGGAGTATTTCCACCAAATCTCCCAGACCATACTCATGAGTCTTTTCTGGCTGGATTTTCCCCACAACACACACCACCCTCCAGCCCCCCCCCCCCAAAGAAGACCATCCTTTGGTGTCCACTATCCTTCTTCCCTTCCTCCCTGCCATCATAGAGGCTCTCTCTTCCCAATATCTTTTGCATCTATCAATGGAAGCAAGTGTCCTCTGAACAAGGTGTAGTCTTAGGTGTGGAGAGTTGAAGGGAAGAGAACTAATATTTGTGAAGGGCCATCACTGACCAGGAACTGTGCTGGGTTCTTTATCTACTTTTTTGCATTAAATTCTTACAACAATCTTATAAATTATAAATACTATTTTAGAAATGAAGAAGCTAAAACTCAGTGAGCTTAAGGGATTTGCTCACTGTCACACAGCTGGTAACATCCCCAGCTGACTTCTCCTGTTCCTCAGCCAATTCTTTCCACTCAGGGTAGAGAGTTCCCAGAGCAACAGGGGCTTGCTAATCCTCACCGCTATCCGTAACAATTCCTCAGGGCTCAAGCATGAAGAGAAAGGGAAGTGGAAGGGTGGCAGCCAGGGTTTCAACCCCAGATGCTAACACTTGTAATTAGTTGGCAAACAAAATAGAACTGATCATAAAGTCCAGATGGAGCATGGAGGCTTAAGACAAGGCAGCTGGAGGTGAGCAGGTTTTCAAGTTCTTCCATTCCTTGGACATCTTTGAAAGGATTTGGAAATGCAAGCTTGAGGGCCCTGGCTGTGTTTACTGAGCTAGCCACATGGAAGATGAGTGGTGGCTATAGTACTGCTTAGGAACACGACCATTCTCCCTTTCAAGGAGAGCCTCGGTCTAAAGAGGATGAGCTTGCCTCTTCATTTTGTGATCTGGCAGGAGTAGCAAACTTGAACTGCCATCTCCTTGTTGCTATAGGAACCATTCCCTTCACATTTTCTGAAACACACGGGCCGGGTAAATGCTATCATGGTCAATGCATATATTTCTACTGGCTCAATAGAAAAAGAATACTCAAATGCTCATCTACCAAACACAGAACCCGAAGACCTCTTTGTCAACTTGAAAACTAATAGACAATATCCTAATTCTAGGGGTGCCTGCAGACTCTATCCTATAGCACTTCAACCTTCCCCCTCAGGCTCATTTCCTAGGTAAGCAATGATTAGTAAGGGAGGTGTTGTGTTGTTCAGTCCAAGAAATGCATCCTGGTGGCTAATGACTCAATCCTAAGAGTCATGGTTCAGCAAAAGCACAAAGGAGCTGCAGATGAGGAGTGGTATGTGTACATACTCATTCACGCCAGCACACACAACATATGCATGCATATACATCACCCAGTTGATTGGTATGCCCCATCATGTTCCCTTCTCAGAGGTCACATCACATTTGGTCAACAGAAATATCTTGTGGTGAGCTACAGAGCCCTAAGATTCAGGCAAACTGTGGTGCACCCTGTATTGAGATCCCTAGTCTGCACAAAATTTATATTTTGCATTGGTATACAGGCTATTTAATTTTTCAAAGGAAGATGCAGATGTTTATTCCATGTGGAGATAATCTCAAAGTTAAGTGGAAAGGGGGCTGGCCCTTTCAGAAGACTTACCCTGCTACTGGTCTAGCAGCAGAACCTTGGGCAAGTCATCTGGCCCAACTGGATGGCATTTTGTTCAACTTTAAAAAAGGATGATCAAATCTCCTTCACAACTAGATTGATTCAATTAAGTAAAGCAGTTATTGAGTAGTTATCTAGGCCTGGGATATTTCAAATGAGTATGAGACAAGATCCTTGCTCTCATTCTTACAAATACATGAGAGAAAAAAAATTATAAATAAGGGTAAATAGTATGCAAATAAACAAGAAAAAAATTGCCATCAAGTTGATTCCAACTCATGGCAACCCTATAGGACAGAGTAGAAGTGCCCCATAGGGTTTCCAAGATTGTAATTTTTACGGAAGCAGATTGCCACATCTTTCTCCTGTGGAGTGGCTGGTGGGTTTGAACTTCCCCCAGTTTTCAGTTAGCAGGTGAATGCTTTAACCACTGTGCCACCAGGGCTCCTATCAAATAAATAAATAGGGAATGTGAAGGACAGGAAGAAGACAACTGCTTTAGATAAGGGACCAGGGTAAACATCTTTGAGGAGGTAATGTTTAAGCTGAGATCTGAATGACAAGAAGCCAATCATGCAGAGATGAGGGGAAGAGCAATCAGAAGGAACAGGTAGTGCAAATGTCCTATTACAGGAACAAGCATGGAGAGATTGAGGAACCAAAGGAAGGGCAATATGGCTGGATCATGACGAGAGAATGGGCAAGGGTCAGGTCTTACAGCACTTTGTAAACCCAGGTAACGAATAGAGATTCTATTCCAAGAGAGATAGCAAGCCACTGGAATGTTTTGAAAAGAGGATGAGATAGTATAATTTGACTTTTGTTTTTACATGATTTTTCTAGTCACTCCAAGGACAGTAGATTAGAAACAAGAAAACCAGTTAGGGGGCTATTAAAGTAGATCTGTCCTGGAGGAAGTGCAGCCAGAATGCTCCTTGGAAGCAAGAATGGCCAGACTTCGTCTCACCTATTTTGGTCATGTTGTAAGAAGGGACCATTCCCTGGAGAAGGATGTCATGCTTGGTAGGGTGGAGGGTCGACGAAAGAGGGGGAGGCCTTCAACGAGATGGATTGATACGGTGGCTGCAATGATGAGCTCAAGCATAGCAGGGATTGTGGGGCTGGCGCGGGATAGGGCAGTGTTTCGTTCTGCTGTGCATGGGGTAGCTATGAGTTGAAAACGACTCGACAGCACTTAACAACAACAATAACAAAGTAGACCAGGCAGAAGATGATGGTGGCCTGGTCTCTGGTGATAAGAGAGATGGAGAGAAACAAACACTTTAGGGCTATGTGTTGCAGATAATATCTTATTGATGGATTGGATATGTGGAGATAGAAAAGAAGAATCAAGGATAGCCCATATTTTTGGCTTGAACAGCTAGTTGAGTGAGATGGGAATCCTAAGGAAGGAACAAGTTTGGAGGGATCAAGATTGTATTTTAGATATGTTAGATTTGCAACTAGAGGTGTTATCTAAGCATTTGGAAAAGTTCAGGAAGCAAATTGGAGCTAGAGATAGAAATGAGTTCATCAGCATAGAGTATTTGATGACATAGAATGGAATGAGGTCACTTAATGAGAGAGAAGATGCAAGGTCTGAGCCCTAGGCTTGCCAACATTTAGAGATGATGCTGAGGAGGAAGATACAACAGAAATGATGGACAAACAGCAGTCACTGAGGTCAGAGCAAAAGTAGGAGAGTGCAGTGACGCAGAAGCTGAGAGAAGAAAAAGTGTCTGACAAGATGAAGGGAGTGGTCAACTGAGAGGTCAAAAGATAAGAAAAGTGGCCCTTGAATTTGGCAATCTAGAGGCAATCTCACTGAGCAGTAATGTGGAATGAAAAAGTGCTTTGAAAACAATCAAGCACAATTGATGCTTTTCAAAAGGGGCATTTGTGCAGAAGAGGTACCCAGGAAGCCATCTTTCAAAATCTATATGCCTGGACATTTCTGGACCTCAGTTCCTGATCAGCTCATGAAGCCCTGATGAAGAGCCACCGTGCTGTACAATTGTAAATTAATGTTACTATCATCTCCATTTCCCACTCCCATTATACTCGGTGCCACTTTCAGCCTGTTTGCAGATGGCCTTATAAACATCTCTGTAGGAGGACAGTTTATATTCTTATCAACAGATACATTAATGTTTATAGAGCAAATACATTCAGAGATGCTACTGTACTGTACACAGAAAAGAATTCTTTGCACTCTCCAAATATTCTTTGGGCTCTGGAATTAACAACTGAAATTGTTGGGCTAGTGTTTCCTAGCACAAATATCACAAGTGGGTGGCTTTACTTTATTTCCTAATACTTCTGGAACCTAAAAGTCCAAATCAGAGTCTCGGCCATGTTGACTCCTTCTGTGAAACTCTCTCCGTTTCTGTGTCTACTGGCCATCCTTGGCCTTCTTCTCTAGGTGATCCTTGGGTTTGTCTTCCTCCATGAGCATATCTCTGTGTCTAATCTGTTCTTTTTATAACTGAGATGTCACTAGATTTTAGAACCCACCCTACTAGGCTATGGTCTAATTTATATCACAAAGAAAACCCTATCCCAAAAAAGATTACATCCACAGTTATAGGGATTAGGATTCCAGCACATATTTTGGGGGGAGAAAATTTAATCCTTAACAGGAGTCTTTCACAAATTGTTTTATGAAATTGCCCTGCTCAGAAATGAGCTCTAGTTGGTTTAGATGAGACAATTAGTAGATAACTAAAATCCCCGACAGTCAATCATCTTTTAAGACACAGTGAAGAAGGTGTGTTCTAGTCCATGGTGCTCTGGTGGTGTAGTGCCTAAGGCACTTGACTGCTAACCAGAAAAGCTGGTGGTTCAAACCCACCAGCCACTTCTCAGAAGGAAGATTGGGCAATCTACTTCTGTAGAGATATTGCCTCGGAAACCCAAGAAGGGGTCACTATGAGTCAAGATTGACTCCATGGCAGTGGAGTTTGTTTCTTTTTCTTTTTTTTTTTTTTGGTTTAGTCCATGGCAGGCAGCCATTAGTGACCTTGAAGAAGGTTTGTTCATTATCTTAATTCTCTTCCTCCAGCTCTGTACCTTTTACTTTGTTTTCATATTGTTCCATTTTAGGGGATGTGGATTGATGAATAGATGTGGACAGGGTGGAATAATGAAAGGAATATTTTTCAAAGACCTCATAAATGCTTTATTGATTTAATAATTAAAAATGAAATTAACTCTAAAATTGTGTGACAATTCCTTCTAAGGAGGTTGATGATACTCAGAGGAAATGGCTATGAACACACTACTATGTCAATAATGACATAAATAATCAAATGGCCCCTTCTTTTCACATTCAAATACCTGGATATGGCTCAGGTGGGGTGTCATGGGAGTCTGCTCTGCTCTGGCATTTTTATTAATGAGCAAGAAAATATTGTGCTGATTAAGTCTACTGTGAATACTAATTTAGAAAGCATGGCTAGGTAGGGGAAAGCACAGATACCACATTAACTCATTCTGAACTTTTAAGTACTGGAAATGAGAATAACAAAATGAGTTTTGACCATAGAGAATGAAAATGAGAGGGGAAAATATCCTATATTCACAGATTATTGGAAAGATGATATGAGAGAAATACCAAATATTATCATTATACTTCAGCAAGTACACTGACTTAGCATGGCTCTGCCCACAAATTAGATCTCCACAGAACATGAGAATATTAATTGGAAATTAATTTTCAAGAATAGGGAAGAGTTTGAGCCATGGTAGTGTGAGATCATATTTACTGAATGACAGTTGTTGAGGTCCAGCCTGCTGGACTCTACCAGAAGCAGAGGCTGCCTGAAGGGGCCTACCTTGGTGGGAGAAGTTAGGAGGCAATTGAGAAAAAGGAGAATTGATGTAGGACCACTTCCCCTCAGGGTCCTAGGGGTACTTGTTTAATGGGAATTCTGTTGGGCAGAGGTTGACATTAGCATATGGGGATTATGCCCAAGAGGAAAAGGAACAATGACAAAACTTCACGCATTTGCCCCCTTGCAGGTGCAAGCTACTTTCCACTTTTTCTCTCTTTTTCTCAAGCTTCTGCCCTCTTAATACTAGTCTCCTTCTGTCATCCCTGGGCCTGGCACCCAGAACAAGTCTGAAGCAGATTCCCGGGTATCAGAAGAACTAATCCCTTAGCGCCTCCTAGCAAGGTCCTTGTGTGATACAAGTAGTTTATAATCACTGCTAACATAAAGGTTGGTGGTTCAAAACCACCCAGCAGTGCCACAGAAGAAAGTCCTGGCAATCCATACACACACACACACGTGTGTGTGTATATACATACGCATACACATATACATATATATGGATGTGCATATATATTGGCTATATATATTCATACACACACGTATAACAAAATGAGGAGGAAATATTCATAATAATTAGTCCTTTCTGCAACTAGTCACGTGGTTGTACCTGGTATTTAGAACTACCTGCCTCCACCAACCATTCCGTAATCCCTTTTCCCTCAGCAAGCACCTTGGCTCGTCATGGTTCTTTGCCTGGTAGGGTAACCCAAACTTTCATTTCTGAAGGCTCTGGGCCATTAGCTGTTATGTTGAGAATGGGTTGGGCCATTAGTAATTATGTTGGAATTGAGCTGGTTTCCTTTTCCACTGACTTTAATCATAGAGCATGGTAGTACTAAGAGACACCCTAAGGGATCTTTTGTATTCTAGACATGCTCTTCTTTATCTCCATTATGTATTGTGGTAGTTAAGGTTGTGTGTCAACTTGGCTGGGCCGTGATTTTGAGTGGCTTGGCAGCTCAGTGTAGTTATTCCCCATGATGAGATTATAACCATCTGCATGCTGGAATCTGCTGTGAGTAGCTAAGTAGTTGAAGGGGAGTTACCTTCAGGGTGTGCCCTGCTTCCAGTACATATGGAGAAGCTTTGGGAAAGCTCTCTAGATTTTTGGCACATTTGGATCCTGCGTTTGGCCAAGTCTTCAGCTCCAGTTCCTGGACTTGAACCAGTGGCCTGCCATTTTACTTGCCAACCTTGGGTTTGTCAGCCTCAGCAGCCAGCAGCTGTGTGAGTTAGAAGACACCTCCAGCTCCAGTGGGCCAAGAACAATAGGCAGAGCTGAAGCTAAAGGTTGAGGGGCTTTTACCCAGCCCCTAGAGCCAGACGTCTAGCCTCCTAAACTGTAAAAGAACAAATTCCTGTTTGTTAAAGCCATCTACTTGTGATATTGCTGTTACAGCAGCACTAGAGAACTGACACATGTATTATCAATCTCATTTCTTCTTCACAATCAAGATCAATCACACTAATCAACATAGTAACTTCTTTCTTTCCCTATTGATCCAGAGGTGGGAGGAGCCCAAAATGGCCAGGTGGCATTTTTAAGTTTCAGTTTGGTGGAATCAATGTTGTGTCTCCAAATGGGAACATTCTTCCCTTTGGAACTAAGATCTCTAGATCTGAAGAGCACAAGGTCTTAGGGATGGAAGCAATAATTTTGTGAGTGGGCCACTGGGGTTATAGTGAGTGGTGCTACTCCCATTCTCACCTCTTGGTTCCTAGACCTTTGAATCCTGACTATGGGAGAAACAGCACCATGTACTGGATACTGCTTTAGAGCAAATACAGTCCTCTTTCATCGCCCACTCTCAGAATGCGGACACATTCAGGCAGGAGACTGGGGTGTTTGTGTCTGGAGAAAATAAAAGGCCCTGAAAGAAAGATATACTGATAATGATATTTGGGGTTTCTGAAAAAAGGGAAAAAAGAAAGTCAGGTCAGATCCTCCCTGAATCACCCTACAAGTTCCCACCCTAAACCCTATTATCCTTGTTAGCCCACTCCCGTTGAGTCCATTCTGACTCATAGCAACTGCATTGGTTTTCCAAGGTGGTAAATCTTTATGGAAGTAGATTGCCCCATCTTCCTTCTGTGGAGTGGCTGGTGAGTTTTGAACCACCAACCTTCTGGTTAGCAGTCAAATGCCTTAGGCACTACACCACCAGAGCTCCTTATCCTTGTTTGTTGTTGTTGTGTTGTTGTTATGTGCTGTTGACTCGGACCCGGCTCATAGCGACCCCTCCTTGGGTTTCTGAGGCAGTATCACTACAGAAGTAGATTGTCCCATCTTCCTTCCGAGGAGTGGCTGGTGGGTTTGAACTGCCAGCCTTCTGGTTATCCTTGTTAGGTATCATCAATTCTATTCATAGCAACTCCATGTAACAGAGTAGAACTGCCCCAAAGGGTTTTCTGGGCTGTAATCACTCAACAACAACAACAATCTTTACAGGAACAGCTCATCAGATCTTTCTACCACAGAGCAGTTGGAGGGGTTTGAACCTCCAACCTTTCAGTTAGCAGCCAAGTGCTTAAACTTTACAACATGAGAGCTCCTTCACTAAACCCTGTTGTTGTTGTTAGGAGCCAACAAGTTATTTCCGACTCATAGCGATCCTGTGTACAACAGAACCAAACACTGCCTGGTCTGTGCCATCCTCACAATTGTTGCTGTTTTCGAGCCCATTGTTGTGGTGACTGTGTCAATCCATCTCTTTGAAGGTCTTCCTTTTTTTCACTGACCCTCTACTTTGCCAAGCATGATGTCCTTCTTCAGGGACTGGTTCCTTCTGATAACATGTCTGTCTGAAGCACATGAGTTGAAGTCTTGCCATCCTTGCTTCTAAGGAGCATTCTGGCTGTACTTCTTCTAGGACAGTTTTGTTTGTTATCTTGGTAGTCCATGATATATTCAATATTCTTTGCTCAAACGGTAGTTCAAAGGCATCAACTCTTCTTCAGTCTTTCTTATTCATTTTCCAGTTTTCGCATGCATATAAGGCAATTGAAAATACTGTGACTTGGATCAGGTGCATCTTAGTCCTCAAAGTGATGTAAGAATGCCCCACTCCAGGTAGCCTGACTTCAAAGACTGAAATACCAGCCCAGTTCCTTCTATATGTCCTGCTGGTTATCCAGAGCATTCTCCTACTCCAATCCCTCCCATGTGACCATGTGTAGTCCATCAGGATCATGTCCTTATCTCACCTATATACATCAGAACCTGAAAAACACACCCCTCAGTGGCCTTGACACTGCACCCCCACTGCACCCCT
The DNA here is from genome assembly GCF_000298275.1 of Orycteropus afer afer. Taxonomy (NCBI): domain Eukaryota; kingdom Metazoa; phylum Chordata; class Mammalia; order Tubulidentata; family Orycteropodidae; genus Orycteropus; species Orycteropus afer. Next base: position 2,856,886 of record NW_006921659.1, read on the forward strand.
CACCATGTAAATGAACCTAGTGCACAGTTAATGAGTTTCAGAAAGTCTGTGAATAATCATAGCTTCCCTATTCTATGTCCTATATCAACCCTGAAATCTGCAGCTTCAGGGAGCTTGATCTGAGATGTAGTCTCTGACCTCCTTGTTTGCTGGCCTGCAATAAAGCTTCCTTTCTCAGCCCCTCAAAGCCTGGTGTCTCCTTATTGACCTGGGAGTTGCACTGAGTGAGAGTCCATCTGTCTGTTTCAGTGACATCTTTACTTTGTAACACTAAAGAGGTCTTTTGCAGCAGATTAGCCAAATGCAATATGTCATTTAATTTATTGATTACTGCTTCCATGGGCATTCATTGTGGATCCAAGTAAAATGAAATCCTTGACAACTTCAGTATTTTCTCTGTTTATCTGATATTGCTTATTGGTCCTGTTGTGAAAATTTTTGTTTTCTTTATGTTTAGATGTAATTGTAGTTAACTGTCTTAATTCAGTTAGGGCACTTCCCAGTGTCAAATCTGATTTGCAATCATAGAAGTCTTCAAGTATGCTGGGGCTTCCTTTACAAATTGTTCCTCATCATTGTAAAAGGTGTGTCCTCTTGGCTCTCCATGAGTGGGTTTTCAGGTCCAAACTGATAAATCCACTCTAATATGTCAATTGCCATTAGCCTCTGGATACCTTCTTCTACAATATATCAAGGCAGGTCTGGCATTTCAACTTGATTTAGTATAGGCCATCACCTAATCCATGCTTCAGTGAACCAACCAAATAAACTATTAGATCCTTTTCAAACCTCTTAAGCTGAAACACTTAATGAAGAATCTATGGTTAGTGGTTGTTCTGGTTACCTAGTGCCACTCTGAAAGGAATGTACCACAAATGGGATGGCTTGAACAAACAGGAGATTATTCTCTTGCAGTTCGAGAGGCTAGAAGTCCGAGTTCAAAGTGCCAGGCTCTAGGGGCTGGGTGAAAGCCCCTCGACCTTGGGCTTCACTCTGCCTCTTGCTCCCGGCCCACTGAAGCTGGAGGCATCTATTCACTCAGGCAGCTACTGGCTGCTGAGGCTATAAGCCTAAGGTTGACAGATAAAATGGCATAGTCCTGATGTTACCAAACCACATGGCAGGCCATTAATTCAAGTCCATTGAAAGTCCCAATGTTGGCAGAGCATGGCAGGCTGCTGAACTACAACACAGCCACATGCAGGGTTCATGCATGCCATAGAATACAGACCATTCCCAAAACTGTTTCTTATATACATGAAGCAGACCATGTTCCTAAAGCAGCTATTCAGCTGTTTGTGGTAGGTCTCACCATGGAGTTGATTGCCAGTCTCATCATAGGGAATAACTAGCAACAGCTGCTCAGCCACTCAACCAGGCCCAGCCAACTTGACACACAAACTTTACCACCACCATGGTTTCACATCAATAAGCTCAGACTGATGTCCTTTGTACCATTATCCCACAACTTTAATAGCTATCCCTACATATATTCCCAAAGTTTCTGTTTGTGTGTATTAGAAAAATTAAGCAGTTCTTTTGGAATATAACATCCTTCCTCCTGGGTAACACTTTGTACTTCACTTCTTGCGGCTCCCTACGACTTAAGTCTAGTTATAGGTCTAGAAGCAAAAAAGGATGGTGAGAGTGGGTCCTGGGGACATCCACCAATGTCTTGTAAAACATCTGCCTCGGGTAATGCCCCAGATATTGACCCAGGCACCACCACCCCAGGGGATATCTCAGACAAAGATCTTCAGGCTCAGCTGGATTAATCTCATCAGACAGGGATGGAAGGGGTAATGGTTTCACTGGGGACGGTGGCGCAGCAGACAAAGATGGAACAATCTATTCAGATGGAAGTAAGAGTCTGGTTCTGTTGGCAGGAGTGATTTGACAGAATTTTGGGGCTCAATGTCCCTAGATTCCTGATTATCTATCCCCATCCCAAATTTCAGGATCTTATTTCTTCCCAATCAATACCTTCACTTTAGCTTCAGACACTATTCATTGTTGGGAATTCAGTTGCCATTGTAATTCAGTCTTTCTTCTGATAAGATTCTGGGTTTGATTTTTGGCAATATCAGTGCTGTTTGTAGTAACAAAAGCCAAGCCCAGAATCTTATCACAACTAAGGCTTTCTTTCAGGTAATTTTCTTTCAGTGGTAATTTTCAGGCCTTTTATGCAGCCCTTGAGCTATGACTCTGAAGTCCTGACTTTATCTCTTTCTTTTAACACTTTGTTTAGTGAACGCAGAACCAACCAACTAGCCTCCTTATACTTCTCATTATGATAAAATTGTAGAAAAGTATCAAATATACAACCACCAAGAGCCTTATTTCTTACAAATATTTGATCCATGGTGGTGATATTTTGCTTATTTCTATTGCCACCTCACACCATGGTTAGCAGAGCCCTTGGCTCATGCCCCAAGAGCCAGAGGTCAGAGGATGACCAGTCGGCTACAGGATCCAGAAGAGCAAGCAGAGTCATTAGCACCTTTGAGACCAGCCAGATTTGAGAGCCAATGCCGAAAACTCATCCTTATGCTTTTGTTCCTCTAGAACCACTCTCAGTACCAAACATCTTAGGGTGGATTCTCTAGAGGATCAAAACCTGCTCTAGAGGAGCAAAACCTACGGAGAGAGAAAGAGAGATTCATGCAGTTGTAGAGTCTGACAAGTCCCAAATCCATGGGTTACACATCAGGCTGGTGGTTTCTCCTGACTCACTTGGTTGCAGGAGCTGACAAACCCCAAATCTGCAGGTCAGATGGCAGGCTGCTGGCTCATGCCCCAAGAACCAGAGGTCAGAGGATGACCAGTCAGCTACAGGATCCAGAAGAGCAAGCTTTGCCCTAACATCCATATATACTGGATGCAGGCCATAGGCCTGAAGAAATTGATCAGCTTTCAATCGATTGACTGCTCACATCAGATCAAAAAATGGAGGATGATTACATTATATTACATTATGGGAGAGCAATCAGTCCAATGTCTGTCCAACCACCCAGAATCATAGGCTAGGAAAGTTGACACCTAGTGCTAATGTTGATATTGTAATGTTGAAATTAGATATGATAAAACAAACACATTTTTCCATTATCACCAAGAAGGAGCCAAAAGTTTCAATGTAATGAGAAAAAATACAGACATAAAAAATATAAATCATGGAGTTTAAATAAAAACCCAGAAATGTTTATTTTAAATTGAAAATATCAGTATTAACTCCTGATTTATTTTTAATGATATTTTATTGTGTTTAAGGTGAAAATTTACATAGCAAATTAGGTTTCCCTTTAACAATTTTTTATACAAATTATTCCAGGCCATTGGTTACAATTTTTACAGTGTGTCAGCATTCTCACTGCTCCTAATCTGTTTGTTCTGTTTCCATTGGTCTAGCTTCCTTTTCCCTCCTTGCCTTCTCATCTTTGCTTTTGGGTAAATGTTGATTTTTTGGTCTCATAAAGTTCATTTCTTAAGGGAGCACATTATTCATAGGTGAAAACGTTTATGTCATAAGCCAATCTATCATTTGGTTGAAAAGTGACCTGCAGAAATAGCTTCAATTCCATGTTCAAAAGTTATCATAGGATGATAGCCTCAAGGATTCCTTTAATCTCTACCTGTCCAGTGGATCTGGCCTTTTTTTATTTTTCCCCTAGTAATTTAAGTTTTGTTCTACACCTTTCTTTCACTCTATCCAGGACCTTCGATTGAGTCCTTGGTCAGAATGGTTGCTAGTGGTAGCTGGGCACCATCTACTTCTGATCTCAGCTTAAGAGAAGCAATGGTTTGAAGCAATAGTGCAGGAACAGGGAACTGCCAAAAATTCAAGCCAGATTCAGAAGAGGGTGTGTGAGAGCAAAGAATATCAGAAAGTTGTTTACCTGTATTTTACTGACTATGCAAAAGGCATCTGACTGTATGGATCATAAAAAATTATGGCTAACATTGCAAAGAACAAGAATTCCAGAACACTAAATTATGCTCACATGGAATGTGTACATATACCAAGAGGCAGTTGTTCAAATAGAACAAGGGGATAATGCATGGTTTAAAATCAGAAAAAGTGTGTGTCAGGGTTGGATCCTTTCACCATACTTATTCACCCTGTATGCTGAGCATATAATCTGAGAAGCTAGACTATATGAAGAAGAACATGGTCTCAGGGTTGGAGAGAGACAAATTAACACCCCGTGATATGCAAATGACACAGCCATGCTTGCTGAAAGTGAAGAAGACTTTAAGTACTTACTGATGAAGATTGAAGACTATAACCTTCGGTATGGATTACATCTCAACATAAAGTAAACAAAAATTCTCACAACTGGTCTGATAAGCAACATCATGATACATGGAGAAAAGATTGAAGTAGTGAGGGATTTCATTTTACTTGGTTCCATGATCAACACCCATGGAAGCAGCAGTCAAGAAATCAAATGACATATTGCATTGGGCAAATGTGTCACAAAAGACCTCTTTGAAGTGTTTTAGAGCAAAGATCCCACTTTGAAGACTAAGGTGCACCTGATGCATGCCACAGTATTTTTAATAGCCTTATTTGGCGTAGTGCCTGAGACATCTGACTGCTAACCAGCAGGCTGGTGGTTCAAACCCACCAGCCACTCCTCAGAAGGAAGACTGGGCAATCTACTTCCATAGAGATACTGCCTCAGAAACCCAAGGAGGGGTCACTATGAGTCGAATCGACTCGACTGCAGTGAGGTTTTTCTTTTTTCCATTTGCATGTAAGAGCAGAACAATGAATAAGGAAGACTGTAGAAATATTGATGTATTTGAATTGCAGTGTTGGCAAAGAATGCTGAATGTCTCATATGGATTTCTAGAAGAACAAACAAATCTGTCTTTGGGGGAAGTACAACTGGAAGGCTCTTTAGAAGCGAGAATAGTCAGACTGCTCTCATACTTTGGTCATGCTGTCAGAAGGGACCAGTTCCTGGAGAAGGATATTATGGTAGATAAAGTAGAGGGTCAGTGAAAAACAGGAAGACCCTCAACGAGGTGGATTAACACAGTGGCTGCAATGATGCAGTCAAGCATGCAATGATTGTGAATATGGCACAGGGCTGGCTTGTATTTCATTCTGTTGTACATAGAGTCACTATGAGTTGAAACCAACTCAGTGGCACCTAACAACAGCCACATGGCTCATGTCGGCTATTAGTCCCATGGATTAGTTTCTTCTTTGAACCTTTGATTGCCTTCTTCTCTTTTGCTCTGTAAAAGAAGAGACCAATAATTACATCTTAGATGGCCACTTGCAAGCTTTTAAGACCCCTGAACATTATCTTTGTGAACTATGTTATGCCAATTAACTAAGCTGTTCCCCAAGACTATGGTCTTTTAACCCAGTAAGCCAGTGCTGCAAGTTGTTTGAACATGCTCTAAAACACTCTAAATAGGTTGTTTGTAGCAGATTTGCCCAATGCCATAACCATGCCCCCTGTGTAGTTTGTTATATATGTAGATATGTATGCAGTACATACAAACATGTGTATACATACATCCAGAGATACGTCTATAGATGTATGTGCATTTACTTATGTATGCTTTTCTATACACATATATGTATCCACATCTACTTACATAATCACACAGATTTTTTTGGGGGGTTGTTTTTACTATTGTTGCAAATTTGTATTATAGCATTTACCATAGCAAAATTTACCTCACAGCAACAAAATAACTGCTATGGGAAGGTTCTTTACAGAAGAATCATGATAGAAATGATGTTGTCGTTGTTGTTAGGTGCATTTGAGTTGGTTCCGGCTCATAGTGACCCTATGTACAACAGAACAAAACGCTGCCTGGTCCTGCACCAGCCCCATAATCATTGCCGTGTTTGAGAACATTGTTGTAGCCACAACATTGTTGTAGTGTCAATTGCCCCTTTTTCTTGTGTACTTCTTAGTGTTTTTATTTACCTAGGTCAAGTTGTGCTGACTTCACCATACTTGGTCTTGCCTCTCCCATCACCAAAACTAATAAATGTCTACTGTCTAGAAAGTGATTCCCCCTCCTCCCCTTCTCATCCCTGGTAACCTCAAAGATCTTTGCTTTCTGTGTGTATAACTTTTTGTAATAGTGAGCCCATGTGATCTTTTTCTTTGTGACTGACTTTTTTCACTCAGCATAATGTCCTCCAAATTCACCCATGTTCTATTCCACTGTATGAATGCACCACAGTTTGTTTACCCATTCACCCTCTGACGGGCACTTAGGTTCTTTCCATCTTTTTGCTATTGTGAATTGTGCTGCAACAAACATAGGTGTGCATGTGTCTACTCCTTTCACTGCTCTTATGACTCCTAATTTATTTTTACTTTTAAGAAATAGATACTTCCTAGTTACAACCACTGAAAAGATTTAGAGGTAAAGATGACCCAAGAACAACCAGCACCCCTAGTTCCTAGACTGTAGTCTCTAGATGGCACTACCCATTAAAAGAAAAAAGAAAAAAAAGGCTTTTTGAGCTGGAACATACTGTTATGAGTGAAAGCAATGTGCTCATATCAAAAGAGTAGAACTTGAAGGGGCTCCCACAAACCAAAGATGTGACAGTTTAAACAAAAAATTATTGCAATGATGAAATACAGCAAAATATAGCAAAGTTCCTGGATTTATAATAATAATCCACATCTCTCTATACCCCCACCACCACTTTCCCTCCTTAGTCACCTCCTTAGTCAATTTTATACTGAAAATTGTTATACTGTTATACTGAAAATTGACAAAGGAAAAAAATCATGTATTTATGTTCCTTTTCTATGCAAAATGTACCTCACGGCAACAAAATAACTACTATGGGAAAGTTCTTTACAGAAGAATCATGATAGAAATGATGTTGTCATTGTTAGGTGCACTCAAGTTGGTTCTGGCTCATAGTGACCCTATGTACAACAGAACAAAACACTGCCTGGTTCTGCACCAGCCCCACGGTCACTGCCATGTTTGAGAACAATGTTGTAGCCACTGTGTCAATCTATCTTGTTCATTGAAGGTCTTCCTCTTTTTTGCTGACCCTCTACTTTACCAAGCATGATGTCCTTCTCCAGGGTCTCAACCCTCCTCATAAGTACCTAAGATGAAATCTCACCATCCTACTTCTAAGGAGCATTCGGGCTATACTTCATTGAAAACAGATTTGTTTATTCTTCTAGAAGTCCAAGGTGTGGTCAATATTCTTTGCCAACACCACAATTCATAGGCATCAATTCTTCTTTGTTCTTCCTTATTCATTGCCCAGCTTTCACATGCATATGAAGCTATTGAAAATACCATGGCTTGGATCAGGTGCACCTTAGTTCTCAAATTGACATCTTTGTTTTTTTTTAACACTCTCAAGAGATCTTTTGCAGCAGATTTGCCCATACAATGCATCATTTGATTTCTTGTCTGCTTCTTCCATTGGCATTGATTTTGAATTCAAGTAAAATGAAACCCTTGACAACACCAATCTTTCCTCTGTTTATCATGATGTTGCTTATTGGTCCAGTTATGAGGATTTTTTTCTTTCTTTATGTTGAGGTGTAATCTATACTGAACGCTGTAGTCTTTGCTCTTTCTACTTCACTTTCAGCAAGCACAGTTGTGTCATCTGCCTATCTCAAATTGTTAGTGAGTCTTCCTCCAATCCTGATGCTGTGTTCTTCTTCATATAGTCCAGCTTCCCAGATTATTTTCCCAGCATATAAATTGAATAAATATAGTGAAAAGATACAACTTTGATGCACCCTTTTGTTGTTGTTGTTTTAAACCACATCGCTTCTTGGTCTATGGACAGATTCCACATGAGCACAATTAAGTGTTTGAAATTCCCATTCTTCAAAATATTACCCATAATTTTTTATGGTTCATGTAGTCAAATGCCTTTGAATAGTCAATAAAACACAGGTAAACATGTTTCTGGTATTCTCTGCTTTCAGCCAAGGTCCATCCGACATAAGCTGCGATATCCCTTGTACCAACTTTTCTGAATACAACTTGAATATCTGGCAGTTCCTTGTCAATACACTGCTGCAATCATTTTTGCATTATTTTCAGCAAAATTTTCCTTGTGTAAAATATTAATGATATTGTTCAATAATTTTCACTTTTCTTTGGAATGGGCACAAATATGGATCTCTTCCAATTGGTTGGCCAGGTCTTCCAAATTTCTTGGCAAAGATGAGTAAGCACTTTCAGTGTTGCATCAATATGTTGAAACATCTCAGTTGGTATTCAACAATTCCTGGAGCTTTGTTTTTTGCTAATTCTGTCAGTGCAGCTTGGACTTTTTCCTTCAATACAATTGGTTTTTGATCATATGCAACTTCCTGAAATGGTTGAACAGAGACCAATTTTTCCTGCATCGTTCAATATTTTGGCCATAGAATCCTTCAATATTGCAACTCAAGGATTAAATTTTTTTCTTCAGGTCTTTCAGCTTGAGAAATATCAAGCATGTTCTTAACTTTTGGTTTTCTAACTCTAGGTTTTTGCACATTTCATTATAATACTTTATCGTCTCAAGCTGCCCTTTGAAATCTTCTGTTCAGTTCTTTTACCTCATCATAGCTTCTATTCACTCTAAGTATTCTACATTCAAGTTTCAGAACCTCTTTTGATACACATTTTGACTTTTCTTTCTTCCTATTTTTTTAAATGACCTTTTGCCTTCTTCATGTGTGAAATCCTTGATGTCATCTCACAATTTGTTTGGTCTTCAATTTTCAGTGTTCAATATGTCAAATCTATTCCTTAGATGGGTCTTAACATAAAATGACCTCTCCTGGACTTGTTTTAATTTTCTTCAGCTTCAACTTGAACTTGCATATGAGTAAGTTCTACAGTTGTCAGGAATGTTAGAATTGGGAAATCACCAGTTTGCAAACCCTAATGAAATAATGATTCTAGGCAACAGTTATCAGTGGGTGCTCAAACCACTAGGTTAAAGATTCATGGGGAGTTCTATAGTGTATGGATTAAGTTGACACCATCTGAGCCCAAAGATCAAGCTTAAAATCAACCAGGAATGATGTGCCTCTTCATGTGATGTGACAGGAAGTACACAACATCACCCACAAAATATTAATACCATACCCTATCCAAGGGGAAAAAAAATAAAAGAACCTGAATGTAATCAAAAGGAAATATGGGACATAAAAGAACATGTTAAATGACATCATGAGGAATTATTTAAACATATTAATTATTGAAGTGACTTTCATAGTGCTGCGGTAACAAGGACAGCCACAAGTGCATGGTTTAAAGAACAGAAACTTACTGTGTCATAGTTTTGGAGGCTAAAAGTCCAAATCAGAGCTTTGGTTTAGGAGAGGGTGCTTCCTTGTCGGTAGCCCTGGGAGTTCCTTGGTGTTCCTTGGCATCTGTTTATTACCATGTGTGTATGTCTCTATATTTACTCTGCTCTTTTTGTAAGACTCTCTTTAGATTGATTAAAGTTAGGACTCACTGTACCCTGGCAATAATCTCATTAACATAATAAAAGAAAAACTCTATTTCCAAACAGGTTTATATTTACAGATAAGGGATTAGGACTTAAACATAGCATTTGGGGAAGACACAAGTCAATCTGTAACATGGGGAAATGATCTAGTTTTATCCAGAAATAAAGGGATTGAAAAAAGAGAGAAAGAATTGAAACTCTTATAGATAGCAATTTAAGAGATGTACCAACTTTGGTGATTTTTTGAAAGATATATAAGAGTGTTGATTCTACTATTCTTTCACTTTTTCTGCAAGTTTGAAAAATTTTTCCAGCATTTTTTTAATTGAAAGGGGAAAAAAAAAAACATACCAACTAAATACAGTGTGTGGATCTTGTTTGGATACTAATTTGAACAAGCTAATTTTAAAATACATGATTCATACAATCAAGGAAAATGGGAAATGGGACATGAGCTTTATTATAAACTATCATCAGTTTTTATGGGTGTGGTAGTTGTACTGTGGTTACACTAGGAAAGTCTTTGTTAAAAATACATAATGTATTAGTAACTTACTAACTCACTGCCATCGAGTTGATTCCAACCCATAGCAACCCCCAATGGGTTTCCAAGGCTGGAAATCTTTACCAAAGCAGACTGCCCCATCTTTCTTCCACAAAGCAGCTGGTGGGTTTGAACCACTGACCTTTTGGTTAGCAGCCAAATACCTTCACCACCTTAACCACAGCTCCTTAATGTAGTAGCAATGGGTGGAAAATATTAATATAGTGTTAAAGTAGTAAGGCACAGGAGAAAGAACATATTGGGTATAGGACATTTTGGGGCTCAAAATTCTGGTCTTGCCACTTTTTAACTGGGAAAATTGAATGAGTTTCTTAGTTTTTCTTAGCCTCAATGTTGTTATGTGCTGTCGGGTCAGCCCCAACTCATAACGACCCCTCCTTGGGTTTCCAAGGCGGCATCACTACATAAGTAGATTGCTCAACCTTCCTTCTGAGGAGTGGCTGGTGAGTTTGAACCGCTAGCCTTCTGGTTAACAGTCAAGTGCCTTAGTTTCTACCAAATACCACTTCCCTTGTAGGGTGGTGAGAATTAAATGAACTAATATTTCTGACAGTGCCTGACACACAGTTCATATTTAATAGTTTTTTTTTTTTTTTTAAGTAAATGGTTATCCTTAGAGATGGATTTACGTTTAACTGGTATCAATACCTTTATCTAGTGGCTTATGGTAGATTTTCAAGCATTCATTACAGGCTGATGAATATGATATTCTCTATTTTTAGTTTTTTGAGCTACATCCATGAGCCCAGGTCACCTGTAGTTGCCACTTGTCTTGACTGCATTATACTGTAAAGGGTGAAAAACCAAGGAGAGATTTAGAGGACGAGGCTGGTCACACTGGTCATATCAGTGAGGCGTTCATATGGTGGTCAGATTAAATGAGTCAATAGATGTAAAATGGTTTGAACAGTGGCTGGATCATGGTAATATTATATAAATATTATTATTATTATTATCGGAAACAGCTGAGCAGAATACAAGTCAACTTCAACTTCTGCAAATTCCCCCTTTTTCCATTTCTCTGAACTCCCTCTCAGGTACTGAGGTGACAATCTATAAATTGATATGTTTTTCCCAGGTGTAGAAAGGATGACTCAATCTCTTAATTCACAGATTCTGTTCTTACCTTGAGCTTGAGCCATTTTGAGTTTCCATTTTGACTGTATTATCACTAATGGGTCTTTGGCTCTCATAGTTAACAACTACCTTGACCCATAATGATGAGGGAATCGATGGCCCCATGGGGTCCTCCTTGGAACCTCATCCTGCTTCTCCAAGGGAAGTCTGGTCCTCAGTGCAGCCAGTGGTAATCAGGGATAGAGACACAAGTCCTTTACTAATACACCGAGACGTTCTCAGAGAAGAACTGGGCTAACTAGCACCCTAGGAAGTCTGCCAGTCTGTAGCCCTTTTTCTAGAGAGGAGAATTCCATGTGTTTCAAACTCTTCCCCTGACTATGGGCTGCTCAGTAACTATGTAGCATATACTTAGTGAATTGCCCTATGACTTGGAGATGCTTCAACAATGAATATGGGCTCAGAAATGTGACCTTCAAGAGGACTTCGTGACATTAGTAAAATGAAGTATTTAGTTAAAGTACTTGACTATTAAAAGGTTGGAGAGTTGAGTTCACCCAGGTGCCTCAGAAGAAAGGGCTGATGATCTCCTTTTGAAAAATCAGCCATTGAAGTCCCTAGGGAGCACAGTTATACTCTGACAAACATGGGATCTCTGCAACTTGAAGTCAACTCAAGGGCAACTGGTTTAAGACAAACAATTTAGCAACAAGATGTGATTCCTAGGCCATGTCAGCCTTGCAAAAAACTAGCATCCCATCAACTGTTACAAAATACCATCTCATTGCCTTTACCTCCACTTGATATTGCAAGAACTTCAGCTCCCTAGAGCCCACTGCTGCCTCAGCCTTCCCTGGGATCCCAGGCCATGTCCTGGTACACTCTCATATTCTCCGTCTTCGTGGTTAAGTGGTGTTCAGCAGTAACCTCTTCTCTCTGGGTTCTTATAGGCTGTCTGCTGCCAAGCCTGTGACGTACACCCAGTGGTCCCTAATGTCAGTACAAAGCCTCTCAAGAGCACTCAGTTATGTGGTGCCTACTTTCCCTGGGGCCTGACCTCACTGCTGCCTGCAGGCCCTCTGCTGCCTGACCCTCTGATGTCACACTGCTTTAGATGAGCAAAGACACAGCTTTTAGGTGAGGAGTGGTGTGGTACATTGGTCACTGCTTGGAAAGAGGCATCAAGGAGAAGGATGGCTCGATGTAGGAGTCATTGGGCCACATTTGACAGCATTGATTGCTGACGCCAGGTCAGGACTTGGCTTTCAAGGATACCATGGAGAGAGGTCTGTAGGGTCTATTGAAGGACTTTTAAAGCACTGTCAGGTCATCTTAGGCTAACCTAAATGGCAGAAGGTATACCCCTTCTGGTGTTCAAGTTACCTGGCTTAGTGGGGTTGCCTGCTCAGAGCTCCTTTTTCAGAAATGGCCCAATCTCTTACCTTACCATCCAATCTTATACACCATCCAATTCAGAGCCTCAGCTCTGATCACATTCCAAAATTCAGATTCCAGTTCTATTACTTAATAGGTGTACCTTTGGCTTGTCATTTAACCTCTTTAAGTGTCAGTTTCCTCATCTGTTGTTGTTTGTAAGGACAGTAAGTATTCTTATCCTCTAGTGTTGTTTTGAAACATCAGATACACTAAATGGTAAAGCACTTAGGATAGTGCCTGGCACCCGCTAAGTGATGAATAATTGTTTTGTATCATCATCATCCTCACCACCACTATCACGATCAGCATTTTTACTACACCCAGAATTTTTTACATTTTGTCACTGACATTAAATGTTGTTGTTGTTGTTGTTTGCCGTCAAGTCGGCCCCAACTCATATAAGCCCCTGTAAAATCTGGTCTCTGCATGGAGTTACCCAGGCACCCAGGAAACAACATTAAGTATGGAGGTATTCCAATATTTACTCACATTTTCTGGAAAAACATTAAAGGGACTACAATTTATATCCTACTGTAAAAACAAATGAAAAATCATTGCCATGAAGTAGATTCTGACTCATAGTGACCCCCTGTGCTACAAAGTAGAACTGCTTCATAGGCTTTTCTTGGCTGTAATCTTTAGGAAGGGAGGTCTGGTAGCGTAGTGCCTAAGGCACTTGACTGCTAACCAGAAGTCTGGAGGTTCAAACCCACCAGCCACTCCTCAGAAGGAAGGTTGGGCAATCTACTTCCGTAGTGATACCTCCTCGGAAACCCAAGGAGGGGTTGCTATGAGTCGGGTCCCACTCGACAGCACATAACAACAACAACAACAACAATCTTTAGGGAAGTACATCATCAGGACTTTCTTTCACAAAGCAGCTGTGTGTGTTCAAACTGCCAATCAGCTGATGCAAACTGCTTGTGCCACGAAGGCTCTCTATATCTCACCATTTAAAAAACAAAACAAAACAAAACTCACTGCCATAGAGTCGGATCTACCTCATAGTGACCCCTCCTTGAGTTTTCAAGGTGATATCCCCATGGAAGCAGATTGCCCACTCTTCCTTCTGAGAGTGGCTGGTGGGTTTGAAATGCCAGCCTTCTGGTTAGCAGTCAAATGCCCTAGGCACTACGCCACCAGAGCTCCTATATCCCACCATGGTACTTCAGAAACCCACTTCCTCTCCTCTTCTCTCCAGTTCCCTCACTGCTCCGACTTCTCTGGAGTCTCTTCCAAACCACCCACCACCCCAACTCTCCCACACCTGACTTGCTTGAGTTTTTCCTCTCTTCTCCTTCCCTCCTCCAGATCCTCCTACTCTTTTGTCACATCTGGGCCCGTTCTCTCCCTGTCTCCTTCAGCGTCAATCTGCTTCAACCCCATTCTCCCTCACAAAAGATATACAACAGAGCTGTTGTTGAAGAGGGAATTCTCCATATGCAGCATCTTGGATGGTTCAATGAATAAAAATAATAAATAAAATGTCATTAGTAGTATTTTAACATACATTATCTCATTTTGCCTTCTTATTTTATGCTGAGTAGATAAAGACAGCGTTCTTTTTGGTGGACGTTTGATATTTAATGGAGTAGAAAGGAAAGGTAGGGAATACCAACAGGTTAATACATTTTGGTCCCTAGAAATGTACAATATGACTGTGCCCTGGGGCCATGAGGGCTTGGTCCAGGGTGTGTATTTGACTCCAATGTCCACCAAGGGCTCTCATGCAGACCCTTGGACTTAGAACCAAGAGAGATTTTGGTAGCTGAAATTGTAAATTGCAAAATTGGGAGATAGTAGTTTGTTTTTGGCTTTTATTACTCCGTGCAAAGAATCCAGTCTGTAGCAAGATACAGGGGTGGTGCAAACAGATTAAGCACTCTCCTGCTAACAGAAAGGTTGAAGGTTCAAGTCCACCCAGAAGCTTCTTTGAAGAAAGGCCTGGGGATCTACTTCTGAAAAATCATCCACTGAAAACCCTGTGGAGCACATTTCCAGTCTGACACCCATGAGGTCACCATGAATCAATTCACACTCCACAGCAGGTGATCTGTTTTTGTCTGTTTTAGCAGGAGATAAGCATGAGGTGGGAGAAACAGAGACAGCAGGTGGAAAGAGTTCTCCTGACTTCTAGGTCCTTATATCCAGGGGTTCCTTGGTCAAAATGATATTCCTGCCCCTTCTCTCCTTAATTTCCTCTTACTTGAGCAGGTCTGAACTGTGCTTCTGTCCCTTGCAAGGAAACATCTGATCCGCACCCTTAGGTGTAGATGTGGTCTTAAACAGAGGACTCAGCAGGCAGACTCAGCTATAGACCAAATGGAAAGGAAGGACCAGAGTCTGAGAAACAAGACAAGAAAAGACCTCAAAGTTTTTTGAAGAGGAGGTGCTGACCAATGACTGCATCCCTAGTGCTGGGAAAAGCCCAAGTTGATCTACAAGCTCAGCATAAGCCGACTTTAAGATGTGCATGGGGGAGGGGCAGGCCTGGGGGTCAGTGAGAACCAGAGGGTGTACATTAAGACACAGGGCTCAGGCTAGCTTCCCCTCTACCCATCCCACCCTGCTCCAGGCTTCACAGCACCCTCCCTCTTCTTACCCATGAACCTCTGCAATGACTGACTCCAGCAAGCACATCCCCCTTTCCTGGTGCTTCTCCCATGACCTCAGAACACTGCCAAAACCTCTCACCCCTCCCTCTCAAATCCAAATCTGATCATAAGCTTTCCTTTCCCGCTTTTCACAGTTGGAGGATCCCTTGGCATTCTCACTGGTGGATGAGGCTGTGTGTCAGATGAAAAACCAGTTGCCGTTTAGTCAATTCCAACTCATAGCGATGCAATGTACGTCACAGTCGAACTGAGTTCCATAGAGCTCTCCATGGCTGACGCTTTGAGAAGTAGGCCTCGAGGCCTTTCTTTCAAGGCACCTTTGAGTGGACTCAAGCTTCCAAACTTTCAGTTAGCAGTTGAGCACCTTAATCATTGGCACCAGGGCTCATATGAGTCCAAGTCTCCCCAGTAGCTGTGTCCTGCTCTGGCCTATATCCTCCCTGCAAATTCTGGGGGACTTCCTGAAGGACTTATACCCACTCCTATCGCCGTGATTGTCCTATTTGCATATGTGACTTAAAACCTGTGATTGGGAGGCTCACTTTTAAAGTGGCATCCAAATGTTACTATCTTCAGTTCAGTCTGTGGCATGTTGTGAGTAATATTCATCTATTTCTGTATGTGTCACTATTAATTATAAAGTTTCCAGTACATGGAAATTAATTTGACAGTATGAGTTTTTATTTAAAGATTCAGACATGAATCAGTGAAGGCTCTACAACTGAGGTCATTAATCAGGAATCACAAAGATAAGAATAATGCTGCTAGGCATTACTTTCAGGCTATGTAGCTTAGTGTTTTAAAACATGGTATTCCATTTTATCTTTAGAGTAGAATTCTAGTATCACTTGAATGAATCCCCCATTTTACAGTTTAGCAAATGGAGGCTCCAAGAGGCGAATGACTTGCCCAAGGTCACCAGGCTAAAGCCTGAATCTTGTGACTCTTGGAAGAGGATACTTTTTCCTTCTCCACTGCTGAATCTCAACTCCTGGTAGATCTTGACACCTTGCCAGACAACTCTGCAAGCTGGCTCCCTCTCCGGTTGTGGTTGGCCAAGGTGCCTGGTAAAACCAGTTGCTACTAAGTCAACTCCAATTCACGGCAACCCCATGTGTGTCAGAATAGAATTGTGCTCCACAGGGTTGTCAATGGCTGATTTTTCAGAAGTAGATCGCCAAGGTCATTCTTTCCAGACACCACTGAGTAGACTTGAACCTCCAACATTTTGGTTGGCAGCTGAATACATTATTAACCCTTTGTACCACCCAGGGACTCCTTGGGGGCTCAGTGAATCCCACTGTGCCCCCTCTGTCTCAGGGACTTTGCTGGCAGCAACTCCTGCCCTAGGCTTTGAAGGAACAAGAGATGATCTCCCTTCTCAAAGGCTAAGGGAGTTGCCTGGTTCCACATGCCTGCATCCTAACTGGTTCAGACCACAGTTTCCACATAGGTAGAAAAGCTGGTGTCCAGAGCCATAATGTCCTATAGGCTGTATCATCCTATGGATGCCAAGGTGAGAATTCTGTGTGATGCCAGGGAAGAAGGCTGAGCAGCAGGGAGAGTTGTTGCTTCCGGTCATTCTGCCCATACTACATGGCAAAAGAAGGGGGGCCCGAGCCTTGTTTTCTCTTGAAGGACAAGCAACTTATGACAATAGGCAATCAGTTGTCTTGTGCATTTCTTCCCCCTCCTACCTTTTTCAAACTTTCTTTCAAGCTCTATTCTTTTAGCAATTATTTGTTAAAATCATTTCTTCAGAATTGCCTGTTTATACTCCCTTAAACACAGTACTTTGTGTTTCCTGCACTGTATGTCCTCTCTAGGGGACAGAGAGTAATCATGCTAATAAAGACTACGCTCATTTTGTTGTTCTTTTTACAAATTTTTTGAGAAAGGACAAATCACTCAGAACCTGGGAGGTTTTTTTTTTTGGTAGGATAGATGGGAAATTGCTAGTGGTATGATTAGGATTATCTTTCTGCAATTATGACAAAGATCAATTTATCCAGCCTGAATAGCTGTAGGAAAACAGGGTGGAGAGACGGCAGGAGGACACAGACGTTCATTTCCTGCCCACACCTTGATTTCTTCTTATCCCCTAGAAGAAGGAAGATACAAAAGAATGCAACAAAAGTGGCTTTTAAACATTAACAGAGTATCAGAATATGCTGATCATGAAGGAGAGGGTAGTAAATATTTGTAAGATTCCTTTTGAGAAGCCATTCCAGTGATTCAGAACTTTTAGAAAGCCGATGCCAGAAATCAAAGACAGGGATGATGACTGACCAACCTTTGACAACACTTACCAGTCATTAAAAGGGACTAAGTGTTCACTGCTATTCAAAAGGTTGATTGTTCAAACCCATCCAGTGCCAATCTGCCCCTGTAAAGATTACACCCTGGGGATCCTTATGGGGCATTTCTACTCTGTCACATGGGGTCACCATGAGTTGGAACTAACTCAATGGCTCCGAACAACAACATTAGTTATTGTGACAATGAATCCTTCCAGCATGTGAATGTGGAGCCTGGACTTGCACCTCAAGAGCAGTGAACACAGTATTTCTGGTAACATGAAGTCATCAGGGCCAGTGATGTAGGTGTGGGATGTCTGTGTTTCTGTACTGGGGACCAAGCAGGAGAATTAATAGTAATTCATTCATGAAGGGATACAGGCTCCTGTGGACTCATGGGATGAGGGGGCCAAGAAAAAAATTGAGTGGGAGGTGCTTGGAGGAATGGATCTGGTAGAGCTTTGTGGAGGAAGTGACTTCCTATAGGCTTTCAGGGATGGAGGTGGTGGTGTAGAGAGGAGGGGCAGGCTCCTTGCATGGAGGAATGGCATGTGCTAAGGAAGGTGAATGGAGGGATGTGTAAAGCTTGCTGGGCTGGAGTGTGATCCAGGCCCATGATGGCCTTGGAGAAACAAGGTGTCTGAAATGGAGTTTACTGGTGATGGAGGAACAGTGAGAGTGCCATAGTTCACATTAGGCTGGGCAATTACTACCATTTCATGCCCGGAACCTTTCCCAATTGAAAGCGCTTTGCAAATGATGAAATGGGATAGTACGAATGTTGTTGGCATTAGCCGAGGTTATTTGCAGAAACTGAGCAGGGGGATTTTCTGCTGTTCTTTAGTTCCTTTCTCCCACTGAGTAAGAAAAATGTTACATTCCATCACCAGAAAGGAATGCACTGAATCGAGAATGCTGGTACCCCACTCCCAAGAAGTTTTAAAATGTTTTAAAAATGTAAGAATGGTTCTATAAGAGAGGCTTTCAGGATGCTCATATAAATGCATATTTATTTCAACTAATATTTACATATGCAAGCGTATTATGCATAAGCTGCACAGCCAGGTATTAAAGAATAGGGTATACCATAGAAATTAGGGGAGCTGTGGTGGTGTGGTGCCTAAGGCATTTGACTGCTAATCAGAAGGCTGGGGATTCAAACCTACCAGCCACTCCTCAGAAGGAAGGTTGGGCAATCTACTGCCGTAGTGATACCAGCTCAGAAACCCAAGGAGGTGTGGCTATGAGTCAAAATTGACTTGACATCAGTGAATAGTAGTAGATAGAAATTAGCTACCACCCTTCTATCAGTTTATCATGCTGTGGTGGCTTGCATGTTGCTGTAAGAGTGGAAGCTATGCCATTGGTATTTCAAATCCGAGCAGGATCTCCCATGGTGGACGGTTTCAGCGAAGCTTTCAGACTAGATATAGACTAGGAAGAAAGGCCTGGTGATCTACCTCTGAAAATTAGCCAGTGAAAATCCTGCCTACCACAACAGAATGTTTTCCAATACAGTGCTATACAATGAGCCCCTTAAATCAGAAAGCACTCAAAATACACAGTGGCTGCAACCATGGACTTGAGCTGGTGTTCATAGCATGGCATGGGGCCAGGTAGCATTTCACCTTGTTGTACACAGGGTCGCCGTGAGTTAGAACCATCTCAATGGCAACTAACAACAACAGGTGTAAGGTTCAAAAGAAGGTCCTGCAAGTGAGAGTGCAGCCCAGCAGAGATGTAGATGGCGTCGACCACGGTGGAGACTTCCCCCCGCCCCCCGTCCTTCCAGGAAGCCTATATATAAATATTCTCCAGGCTGTCCCTGTGGAAAAGAAAAGTCTTCCTTGTCCCTGACTGGAGACAACATTGACTCTTCACCCCTCACCACCTGTAAAATGAAATAATGAGATAATAACAATGCCTTCCTCCCAGAGTTGTGAGGATCTAATAATTTAACACATGCCAAGTGGTTAGAAGAGTACCTACCACATAATAAACTGTGTGTATGTGAGGCTAAAAAACAGCCCCCAGAGATACCCAGGTCTTAATCCCTGGAACCTTGAATATCTGTTACCTTATATGGCAAAAGGACCTCTGGTGGTGTTGTGGTTAAGGTATTGGGCTGCTAACCAAAAGGACAGTGGTTCAAACCAACCAGCAGCTGTGCAGGAGGAAGACGAGGCAGTTCGCTTCTGTAAAGATTTACAGCCTTGGAAACCTATGGGGGTTGCTATGAATTAGAATCAACTTGATGGCAATGTTTTTTGTTTGTTTGTTTGTTTTGTTTTTTAACTTGGTAAAAGGGACTTTGTGATGTGATTAAGCTAAGGATCTTGAGATGGGGAGGTTACCCTGAATTATCCAAGTAGGTCCAATGAAATCACAAGGGTCAACATAAAAGGGAAGGTGACAGATATTTGACTATCAGAAAAGAAGGCAATGTGGCAATTCAGACAAGATGTTACCTACTGGATTAGAAGATGGAGTAACAGGACCAAGAACCAAAGGAATTTGTAGCCTCTGGAAGTTAGAAAAAGCAAGGAAATAGACTCTTCTCTAGGGCCTGGGGAAAGAGCTGGCCCTGCCAACACCTTGATTTTGGCCCAGTGACAATGATTTCAGACTCTGACCTTCAGAAATCTGAGAAAATAAATTGTGTGTTGTTTAAACCACCAAGTTTGTGGCAATTTGTTGCAGCAGCAGTAGGAGATTAATACTAAGAACTATTATGAATTCAGCCATGGGAGGGGATAGGAGGCAAAAACATCAAGTCCTCAGTCTTTAATTTGAATCTATTGACATGAAAGTAAACCTATTGCCTTGAAGTCAATTCTAACTCATAGTAGCCCTCTAGGTCAGAGTAGAACTGCCCCATACAGTTTCCAAGACTGCAATCTGTACAGAAACAGACTGCCACATCTTTCTCCCGTGAAGCAGCTGGTGGGTCCTAACTGTTGATCTTTCAGTTAGCAGCTGAGCATTTAACCACTGTTCTACCAGAGTTCCTTGGCAGGAAAGTAGCACTACTAAATACTGAAAAGCAAGTTATAAAACAGTAATTAATTATGATCCTTATTTTGGGGAAAAAAAAAAAGTGTATTTTAAACATGAAGATGTGTGGAGAAAAATGTTTGGAAGACATACTTCCAGTGGATAATATCCAGTGGTTATTCTCACAGTGGGGGAATTACAGAAGATTTTAATTTAATTTAATTTTTATTTTCCAAATGAAAAACAAAACAAAAGAAAAATGGTTTTTTATACATAAGTTTTCATAAAGAATTACAATGTGAGAGTTCTAGTAAGATGGCTAAATAGGCAGAAAAGCTCCACAGACCCTCTTCAACAAAGAAAAGAGAAACCAATTGACAGAGATACAGAAGATAATCCTGGAGCCCTGAGCTTTGAAAGGAAGTATACAGAAGAGGACTAGGTACCAACTAGTGGAAAAAACAGAACGAAAACAGTGAGTATAGAGACAGTCGGAGCAGTAGACTGTCAGCTACTCTGACGGGACTGACAGCCTGAATATTTTCAAGTGGTGTTGGGACCTGAGAATTGACCTAAAGATCAGCAGCCCTGGTCGCCAAGCACTGCAGGGACAACTGTGCTGGTGGCCTATGACTAGGAAGGGAAACAGCAAGGAGGAAGACAACCTGAGCTGTGGACTTTCAACTGCCCAGAGGGTGCAGCCATTTTGATTGTTTACAAATGGTGGCCATTTTGGATATTTAAAGTGACCGAGGGTGCAGCCATTTTGAATGTTTACAAGCAGCAGACATTTTGGATTTTAAAGTGTCAACATTCTCATTCAGATTCCAGGGACCTAAGATTAGGCTCCATTTCCCAAGGATGACAGGGACATATGGGAGGCTGACAACTAGAAAGGAGGCAGGTGGTGAGTGTATAAATGCTGCCAAATAGCAAATAGAGGAGCACAGCATAGTAACCTGCTTACGTACATAACACACAAACAAAACAAAGAAAAATCATGGACAAGTCACTCCAACATACAATCACTGATTAAATATAAATACAAAAATGTCACAATGCCTTGGAGAGCATCACAGTTCACACAAAGAAGCAAGATAAAGCAGGAGAAACAAGACACCAGGATACAGACCCAAACACATCCCTGAGGAAGGCAGAACATTGGAACTCCCTGATAAGAAATTAAAAAGAATTATATTAAGGTATCTTCAACAAATTGAGGGACAGATCAAGGAAAACACTGACAAATTTGAGGGAAACACAGAGAAAACTCTAGAACAATTTCAAAAGACAATACAAGAACAAAATGACAAAATAAATGAAAAATTAGAAATGATACAAAATCTACAGACAGAAATCCAGAAGATTAATACTAAATTTTCAGAAATAGATAACTCATTGAATGGGCAAAGGAGTAGAACTGAATCAATGGAAGACAGAATTAGTGAGATTGAAGGCAAATACTTCAATACTTCTTTGGAAAGGGAACAATCAGAAAAAAAGATCAAAACAAAATGAAGAAAGCCTAAGGTTCATGTGGGATACCATCAAAAGGGATAACCTAAGTGTAATCAGAATTCCAGAACAGGAAGACACAAATAAAGCCACAGAAAAAATTGTCAAAGATTTGTCGGAAGAGTATTTTACTGGTATGATGAAAGATGAGACTATATCAATTCAATAGACCCTAAAGAAAATCATCAAGACATATCATCATCAAACTCACCAAAACCAAAGACAAAGAAAGAATCCTAAAAGCAGCACAGGAAAAACAAAAAGTTACCTACAAGGGACAACCAATAAAAATAAGCTTGTATTTCTCAGCGGAAACCATGCAGGTGAGAAGACAATGGGATGGTATACATAAAACCCAAAAAGAGAAAAATTGCCAACCAAGAATTATGTACCCAGCAAAATTGTCCCTCAAATAGGATGGTGAAATTAGGACATTTCTAGATAAGCAGAAATTAAAGGAATTTGTTAAAAGCAGATCAACCTTACAAGAGATGCTAAAGGGAGCCCCCCCCCCCATTTGCCCCTGCTTAGCTAGTGTTCTCCCCAACTTCTCAGCAGTAGGAGCTAGGGAAGAGCATTTTTCCAACAGGCTAATTTGTGGAGCTTCATTCAGGAAACTGTCAGTTCCAGGGAGCCCTTTCTGAAAAGGGCACTCAGTTTCTATGTGGGAGTGGGGAGACTGGAAGGGCTTGAAGCTGCTTTTCTGACCCAGCAAAAATAAGGCCCTGCTGGGGATGAGAGGAGTGATTGGAAAAGCTGCCCAAATTCCCTTCTGCCCTGATACTGTTGCCTAAGCCAGAGCAGGCTGACCATGCCAACACTGACATCATGCAGTAAGTGAGGTTGGTCCCCAGTGTGCCATTTAGTCCCTGGCCAGAGCATGGCAGTCAATACTGCAAGGAGAGAACCATGAAGGAGCATCTACAGAGAATTGCCTTTTATCCGACACTGAACTTGAAGTTGTCGTATACGCAATCTCATGTAACACCTTGCGCTGAGTACTAATATCCTGAATTTCCTGGCTGAGTGACTTGGACATATGACTTCATTTTTTGCAGCCTTTGTTTCCTCATCTATAAAATACAGATGAGAGTGTAGGTACTTCCTAAGTTTGTTGGGAAGAGTAAGTAAATTAACATGTAGTGCATTCAATAGATGATGTTGTTGTTATGTGCCGTTGAGTCGGACACAACTCAGCGACCCCTCATTGGGTTTCTGAGGCAGTATCACTACGGAAGTAGATTGCCCAACCTTCCGAGGAGTTGCTGGTGGGTTTTGAACTACCAGTCTTCTGGTTAGCAGTCAAGTGCCTTAGGTACTACGCTACCAGAGGTAAAGCTATGTATGCCAACATGGAAATAGCTCTAACCTATCCTGTTAGACTTGTCTGTCGGTTTGTCCTACTGTGGTGACATGTAGACGTGAGTTTTGAGGTTGAGCCTCTGGTGTTAAAACCCAGCGAGATGCACCTGGTGCATAGGTAACAGCCAGTTTATAGACTGAGACAGACTAGGAAGAAGGAAGAGGCCGTCCACT
>NW_006921659.1:2883190-2892453 GCF_000298275.1 Orycteropus afer afer
GTTTCGTTCTGCTGTGCATGGGGTCGCTATGAGTCGGAAACGACTCGACGGCACTTAACAACAACAACAACATCCTGTTTTGAAAAAAAATGGTACATGTGGTGGGGGAGCGAGGAGTGGCAGAAGACTGTGGGCATGGATCTGCCTGGTGGGAAGAACCAAGAGGGTGGACCTTGTAAAGACCCACTACAAGGAGCCTCATTCCAGGGCACTGGAGCCCTGAGGGAGCCAATGATGAATCACTGTGGAGTTAACACTCCCAGAGTCCCTCCACCAGGGACTGTGACAGATATTCCTTAGGCCAATAGCCAAGAGGGCTCCACTATGTCCTAGACAGGTGCCTGATCCCCAATGGAATGATTCCTGGCTGTGTCCCAATGACTTTGCTTCACTCTGACCAATTTATTGAATCCTGTTGGCACAGTGGTTAAGGTATTCAGCTGCTAATGTAAAAGTCGGTGGTTTACACTCACCAGCTGCTCTGTGGGTGAAAGACGAGGCAGTCTGCTTCTGTAAAGATTTACAGCCTTGGAAACCTTGACTTGCTATGAGTCAGAATCAACTTGATTGCAGTGAGTTTGGAGATTCATTCAGGAAACTGGCAGTTTCAGGGAGCCATTTCTGAAAATACATATGTAAGGCAGCCCTGGTGGGGCTAACAGTTTGTGCCTGAGTACTAACCTAAAGGTAGACAGTTTGAACCCACTCAGTGGCTCTGTGCAAGAAAGGCCTGGTAATCTGCTTCTGCAAATAAAACAGTCAAGAAAACCCTATGCAAAGGGTTTATTATATATGGAAGGAAACTTTCTTTGTTGGTTACCAGGGGTGGGAGAGGAAGGGAAGGAACACTGCAAAAAAAAAAAAAAATCATTGACCCATGTCACTTTAGTTTTGTGTATTTCACTGTATATAAATTATATTTCAATAAAATGTATTTTAAAAAGGAAAATCCTATGCAGCAGTTTGATTCTGTAATATATGGGGCCCCTCAGAGTGGGAATCGGTTCCACAGTAGCAAGTTTGGATTTATGAGTTTATTCATTTATTTAGGTATATATGTGTCTCCTGCAATGTGTCAGTTCAACCCTTAGCCCCAAAATTCTGAATGGGACCTGGACACCTGGGGAGGGACAACTAGACACCCTCCTCAACTGTAGAAAGAGACAGAAGAATCTCTTAACCATGGTTCTCTCTGGAGAACTGGCCACTGGGGAACTGGGCATTTATGGAAGGCCTCCTTGAAGTATACATACATATACCAATAACTGCTGGAGATGTTGGCATATGTATGTATAACTTATATTTTTCTTAACATTTTTATTGTGAAATATGCATAAAATTAATATGTATGGAAAATACTTATAAAGTAAGTAACCATTTAACCACCAACCAGATTTAAAAAACAAACCAAAAACCAAACCAAACTCACTGCCATCAAGTCAGATCCTACTCATAGCGACCCCTCCTTGGAAACCTTCTCTACGAAAGTAGATTGGCCAACCTTCCTTCTAAGGAGTGGCTGGTGGGTTTGAACCACCAGCCTTCTGGTTAGCGGTCAAATGTGTTAGGCACTATGCTACCAGAGCTCCCAAGTACGTGTCAACCGTTATTGTAAGCACCTTGTCAATCTTTCCAACTATAATGTCTCCCTTCTGACTAGAACCTGCATGAATTACTTTTTCAAATAGAAGAAATAAATTTATGTGGAAGGAAAGAAGGGAGGAAGGGAAGGAAGAAAAGAAAGAAGGAAGGGAAGGAAGAAAAGAAAGAAGGGAAGAAGAGAGGAAAATTTGTCCATATTTGCCCAGATGGTAAAGTGACAGCAAGGATTTAAGCCACAGGCTGGTGAATCACTGATGACAATAAAAACTGCAATGGTAAAATATCTCAATTTTATTGAGTGCTTACTAAGATCCAGACATAGTTCTAATCATCTTATTCATTTAATACTCACAAAACCCTAGAAGATAGGTAGAATTATTCCCATCTAACTGAAGAGGACAGTGAGGCACACGGAGATTATTTTACTTCTCTGGGGTCATACACAGGTGGACTTAAATACTAGGGTTTAAATTCAAGCACTCTTGATAAATGAATTGATGAATGGATGGACACATGGATGGATGGGGCCCAGGAAGAGATTAAGAGTTTTTCAAACCACAATTGAATTTGAAAATTGTTGGAGAAGACTGTGGGGAGTCTGAAAGATATTGAGCTTGTCTGGAGATAAATATGTTCTGTAAAGCAATTCCTTGTCCATGCCCTTTTCACTGCAGTGTCTGGATTCAGTACTCATCTTCTCCAATCACCTCCAGCAGTAAATTTTAGTGTGTTTTAATATAAAACTACAAAATCTGGTGATTGCTGATTCTTGTGTTTGCATGCATATAGGTCTCCAATGATTTATTTTCTATCTTCCCTGACTTTCACAGTTTAGGAAGAACAAATGGAATTGGGGACCCCAGCTGTCAGCACACATGTTAAAAAGCTGCTGCTCTCTATCTGTCCTTGGTTTCCAGGAAAGAGGTGCTGAAGTTTTACTTTCAGTGACCCTTTACATTTCAATTCCCTCCCCATTCACACACAACCATGTCTGAGGATTCACCTGGGGACAGAAATTTCTTCATTTTATTTTCTCAGAAATACACTTTCTGCATTTTGGAAATGTTACTTTGAAAATGTTTTTAATGTTTTCAAAAAAATACTCTTTTCCCCCCAAAGAATGTAAGATGTCAAATGCCATTCTAATTTCTAAGGAACATAACATTTGCTGGATGGCATTCTGATGTTATGCAGTCCTGATTGAGAAAACAAGGAAATTGTGTCCAATTCTGCCTTTCGGCCGCCATTTCCATTCTCACTTACCTGGTTAACTAAAGCGTTTCAGGGGAGATGTGGATAAAATGCATCACAACCAAAATGTATTCAATAGACCCCCCCTTACACAAAATACTGCGACTGGCTTAATACTCAAAATTGCTCAGGTGATCTTTGTTCTGTGAAGCAGAAGAGAAGGCAAAAGATGATGTGAAATGATAGCCAATTGATGAGAAAGTCAGAGGAGGTCACATGGACGTCAGCTCAGAAGTCCACACACATGGAACCAGTTTATCGGCAAGGTGAACTCTGTACGGAGGAAGCAGAAACAAATTGTATTTTTTTTCTTTTGCTGCCTTTCCACATCCACTCAGTAAGACCATTCTTCCCCACCCCTGGATGGAATGTCAGGTAGACCCTGGAGCTCTTCTACATTTTGTGATATTAGAAATCCAAAGCTGCAGTCCCCGAGTGGTGCAGATGGTTAACACACTCAGTTGCTGACCAAAAGATTGGAGGCTCAGGTCTACCCAGAAGTACCTTGGAAGAAAGGACGGGCAACCTACTAACAAAAAATCAGCTGTTGGGGGGGATAACAAAGGCCAATTCTGTCTAATAACTTCAGTTCTTGTCCCATTTAAGCTTCTTCCCTTTCCAAATTGAGGCTAAACTCAAGCTCAAATGCCTGCAGAGGTAGCAGGCAGCAGAGCTGACTTCTTCACTATTTCCCCAGCCAACTCCACCTCTCTTTCTCCCCTCTCT
Organism: Orycteropus afer afer; assembly: GCF_000298275.1. Classification (NCBI taxonomy): domain Eukaryota; kingdom Metazoa; phylum Chordata; class Mammalia; order Tubulidentata; family Orycteropodidae; genus Orycteropus; species Orycteropus afer. The sequence goes on from NW_006921659.1 coordinate 2,886,770, forward strand.
CACTATAATGACTCTGAAGTGGGAGCAAGGGGGCAGAGAAGAAATGAGGAACAAAGGAGGCTTTATTTGTGGGCATACTTATTATCTGAGGGTGGGTAACAGGTGAGACAGTCTGGCTCTTTCTTTGGGAGGCATGGATTATAGTCACTTCAAATAATCAACCACATGGCAGCCCCTTTTAGCTGGGCCTTTCTACTCCAGCATACTCTGTGTTTTGGTTCTCTAGTGTTGCTATAACAGACATACCACAAATGTAGAGCTTTAACTAACAGGGATTTATGCTCTTACAGTTTGGGAGGCTAGAAGTCCAAGTTCAAAGTACCAGCTCTAGGGGCCAGGTGAAAGCCCCTTGACCCTGGGCTCCAGCTCTGCGTCTTGTCCCTGGCCCATTGAAGCTGGAGGCTTCTCTTAACTCAGACAGCTGCTGGCTGCTGAGGCTCACAAACCCAAGATCGACAAGTAAAACGGCACAGTCCCAAGATTATCAAGCAATGTTTGTTCAAGCCCAGAAACAGTCCCAAGATCAGCAGATAACATGGCAGGCTGCTGAATGAAGACTCAGCTACATGCAGGGTGTCCAAGTGTGCCCAAAAGCTAGAGACCTTTCTCAAAGCTTCATCTTAAATACTGGAAGAAGACCAGATCCCTAAGGCATCTACTCAGCTGCTCACAGTAGATTCCACCATGGAGTTGATTACCAGTCTCATCTTGGGGAATACTACATCCAGCTGCCCAGCCACTCAACCAGGCCCAGCCAAGTTAACTCATAACCTTAACTACCACACTCCACTATGGCAGATGTTCTCTCTGGCAACCCATTCATGACCACTGCAGTCTTATACTTCCAGCCTGTGTCTGCTGTGGCCTCCTCCTCTCCACTGTAAGAAACCACAAAACGATATAATCCTAGCCACCTCTCATAGGTAAAGGCCTTACTTTGGCAATTCCCTAAAGACATGTACCATTGCCCTCCACCAAAATTATATCTATATGAAATACACACCATATTTATTCACATATCATGCACCCACATAAATAATATCCACATGTATATAACATTCATAGTGCTCATAAGAAACTAACATGCAAAGGGGTTGCAAAGTTTGCAAAAAAAAGTATAATACATTCATTATTTGTGTAAAAATATGGTACATGAAATATAAAATATAATATATGTTATGTTCTGGTTACCTAGTGCCACTCTGACAAGAATATACCACAAATGGGATGGTTTTAACAAATAAGAGTTTATTCTCTCACAGTTTGGAGGTTTTAAGTCCAAGTTTAAAGTGCCAAGCTCTAGGGGCTGTGTCAAAGCCTGTTGACCTTGGGCTTCAGCTCTGCCTCTTGCTTCCAGCCCACTGAAGCTAGAGGCATCTCTTCACTCAGCTACTGCCTGCTGAGGCTGACCAGCCCAAGGTCGACAAATAAAATGGCAAACCACATGGCAGGCCATTAATTCAAGTCCGTTGTAAGTCCCAAGGTCAGCAGAGCATGGCAGGCTGCTGAACAATGACTTGGCTACATGCAGGGTCCAAGCGTGCCATAAGCTAGAAACTATCCCCAAGGCTTCTCCTTATATGCAGAAAGCAGATCACATCGCAAAGGCAGCTACTTAGCTGCTTGTGGTAGATCCCACTATGGAGTTAATTGCCAGTCTCACCATGGGGAATAACTACCCCCAGCTGCCCAGTCACTCAACCAGGCCCAGCCAAGTTGACATACAAATTTAACTACCATAATATGTAATATATCTATATATGAAAAATATTCACCATAGGCCTTAGAAATAAAAACTGAAACACAACGCTATTTGTTCCCATTTATACATATGTTATATGTTGTTAGGTGCCATCGAGTCAGCTCCGACTCATAGGACCCTATATACAACAAAATGAAACACTGCCCAATCCTGAATCAATCCTTGTTTTGCTTGAGCCCATAGTTGCAGCCACCATCATTGAGGGTCTTCCCCTTTTACACTGACCCTCTACTTTAACAAGCATGATATCCTTTTCCAGGGAACGGTCCCTCTGACAACATGACCAAAGTAGGTGAGACGAAGTCTGGCCATTCTCATTTCCAAGGAGCTCTCCAGCTGCACTTCTTTCAGGACAGATTTGTTCATTCTTCTGGCAGTCCATGGTACTTTCAGTGTTCTTCACCAGCACAATTTAAAACCATCAATTCTTCTTTAGTCTTCCTTATTCATTATCCGGTTTTCACATGCATATGAGATGATTGAAAATACCATGGCTTGGTTTAGGCGCACCTTAGTCTTCAAATTGACATATTTGCTCCTTTACACTTTAAAGAGGGCTTTTGCAGCAGATTTTCCCAGTGCAATACAATGTCTAATTTCTTGACTGCAGCTTCCATGGATGTTGATTGTGGATACAAGTAAAATGAAATCCCTGACAACTTTAATCTTTTCTCCTTTTATTGCAATTTTGCTTATTGGTGCGGTTGTGAGGATTTTTGTTTTCTTTATGGTGAGCTCAATCCATACTGAAGGCTGTAGTCTTTGCTCTTCATCAGTAAGTGCTTTAAGTCTTCTTCATTTTGAGCAAGTAAGGTTGTGTCATCTGCATATCACAGGTCGTTAATGAGTCTTCCTCCAATCCTGATGCCACATTCTTCTTCATATAGCCCAGCTTCTTAGATTGTTTGCTCAGCATACAGATTAAGAATGGCAAAAGGATACAACCCTGACCACACCCTTCCTGGTTTTAAACCATACAGTATCCTCTTGTTTTGTTCTAATGACAGACAACCTCTTGATCTATGTACAGGTTCTTCATGAGCACAATCAAGTGTTCTGGAATTCCCATTCTTTGCAATGTTGCCCATAATTTGTTATTATTCACACAGTTGAATGCCTTCATATAGTTAATCAAACACAGGCAAACATCTTCCTGGTATTCTTTGCTCTCAGCCAAGATCCATCTAACATCAGCAATGATATATCTTGTTCCACACTCTCTTCTGAATCCAGCTTGAATTTCTGGAAGTTCTCTTTCAATATATTGCTGCAACAATTTTTGAATTATCTTCAGCAAAATTTTACTTGGGTGATATTAATGATATAGTTTGATAATTTCCATATTCTGTTGGGTCACCTTTCTTTGGAATGGGCACTAATATCAATCTCTTCCAGTCGATTGACCAGCTAGCTGTCTTCCAAGTTTCTTGACATAAATAACTAAGCACCTCCAGCACTACATCTGTTTGTTAAACATCTCAATGGGTATTCTGTCAATTCCTGGAGGCTAGTTGTTTTGCCAATTCCTTCATTGAAGCTTGGACTTCTTCTTTCAATACCATACATATATTAGGATATAAATATAATACACTTACATATGAAAAAAATTGAAGATATTTACCTATTTCTACAGTCTGATTTGACCAAACATGCAATAAAGATGTACTAATAATTACAGGCTGGTGGTTCAAAATCACCGGCAGCTACTCCTCGGAAGGAAGGTTGGGCAATCTACTTCCGTAGTGATACTGCCTCAGAAACCCAAGGAGGGGTCACTATGAGTTGGGTATGACTCCACAGCAATAGTTGCATTGCAATAATTACTGGTGATTGATTGGAATATGAAAGTTGGAAATAAAAATAAGTATTGGTAGTTGGAAAATATGGCCTTGGTGATAGAAATGATGCTGCAAAATACATGACAGAATTTTGCATGACCAACGACTTGGTCATTGCAAACACCCTTTTTCAACAGCATAAAGGATGACTATACATGTTGACCTCACCAGATGGACTATATCTATGGAAAAACCCAATGGAGAGGCACAATTTCCTCAGTCAGAATAAGGCCAGGGCCAAATATGGAAAAGATCATCAATTACTCATAAGCAAGTTTAAGTTGAAGCTGAAGAAAATTAAAACAAGTCCACAAGAGGCAAAATATCATCTTCAGTATATTCCACCTGAATTTGAAGACCATCTGACAAATAGATTTGAGTCACTGAACACCAGTGACTGAAGACTAGTCAAGTTGTGCGATGACATCAAGAACATCCTACATGAAGAAAGCAAAAGGTCATTAAATAGACAGAAGCAAATGTGTCCTTTGGACCCAGCATCCCTGCACTGGGAACCTCCTAGACCCACGGGAAGATTATTGCCAAGACATGGAAATCTCTAAGGAAGTCTGGGCCCACAGATGCCGAAAGGAGACAAGGACTTTCTTCCTAAACTGTGAGCCAACAGAGAGAAAATGCCTTCCCCTACAGCTAACCCTCTGAATTTGGACGTCTATCCTTCTAAATAGGAGCTCTGGTAGCATAGTGCTTAAGGCACTTGACTGCTAACCAGAAGGCTGGCGGTTCAAACTGACCAGCCACTCCTCGGAAGGAAGATGGGGCAATCTACTTCCGTAGTGATACTGCCTCAGAAACCCAAGGAGGAGTCGCTATGAGTCGGGCCCAACTCAATGGCACATAACAACAAATCCTTCTAAATTGTGAGAAAATAAATTTCTGTTTGTTAAAGCCATCCACCTGTATTTCTGTTATAGGAGCACTGGATAACTAAGACAATGTGCTAATTTGGTTCTGAAAATATCTGCAAATTTGCTCTAGGACATTTTCTCTTAATGTTTGGTCCATAGTCCCTAGTCCCAGGACTCTGGTGTCTTCCCTCTCTCCTTGTGCCCTTGACCCCCACTCTACTTGGCAGAGCCTACTCATATGCTGAAATAGCATTGGCTTCTCTGGCTTATTCTTAAAAATCGACTTCTTTGAGCTTTCTTCCCCTTTTTCATGTGTGAGGCAAAAAGCAGTACAGTATTGCTGAGTTCCCATAAAAACAGTCTGCTTCAGCCCCAGAGTACATTCATACCAGGCAGAAAGGTTATAATTATGCACATTTTGGCATTGGGCAGCTCAGAGAGTACCCAAGCTGAGGGTAAATCAGAATTTACAGTGAACATTTTTGTTAATAGCTTCACTGGAAGCTGTAAGACTGGACCTTAGGGAGGGGTGGAGTTGGATGTGGCTGTACAAATGTAGCAGACACATTGGACCTGGGCTTCCAGTCCCCTACACAGGCCACAACCCAGGAATTCAGTGTGGTTCATTCAGTCTGCAAGAGGGTCAGAAACCCAGACAGTCCTTGAAAGACACTGTGAAGGCAGACAGCAGGCTGCAGACAGTTTCAGGGGTTTGTGGCCATGGGGGAGGGCATATTTCTGAAGTTTTTCCCCTAACTGCACCCAGCTTTTCCCAACCTCCTGGGCTGTTCTCCTAAGACTCCCTGGCCAATCTGGTTCTCCTCCCACCACTACCACCCTTAGCTAGGTCAAAAACCAGCTGCTGTTGAGCTACTCCAACTCAGGGTGAGCCCATACATGTCAGAGTAGAACTGTACTCCATCGTTGTTTTTTTTTTTCTTAATTGCAATTTGGGTGAAAGTTTACAGAACAAATTGGTTTTCCTTTCAGCAGTTCAAAGACATTATGCTTTGTGACATTAACTGCAATCTCCACATGTAACAGTACTCCTCCCATTTATTGCCTGTGTTTACCATTTCCATCCCTTCTTTACAATCCTTTTCTGCCTTCCAAGCTTTGTCTCTGGACAAATGATGCCATTTTGATCTCATACAGTTGATTAATCTAAGGAGCCCAAACTTCCCTGGTATTATTTTATATATATGTTGTTGTTGT
>NW_006921659.1:2893234-2894879 GCF_000298275.1 Orycteropus afer afer
AAGGTGGAGGGTCGACGAAAGAGGGGGAGGCCTTCAACGAGATGGATTGACACAGTGGCTGCGATGATGGGCTCAAGTATAGCAGGGATTGTGGGACTGGCGCGGGATCGGGCAGTGTTTCGTTCTGCTGTGCATGGGGTCGCTATGAGTTGGAAACGACTCAACGGCACTTAACAACAACAACAACATGTGGGACAGCATATTCACATGACACACAAGACCCTATTCTGATTAGCCTGACTTCATATTTGTGTAATATTTTACAGTTTGCAAGGCTTCCCACGTCCTTCAATTCTCATGACAATTCTGTCAGTTTATTACTTTTCTTATCTCCATTTTACTGATAAACTGAAGATCACAGGAGTTAATTGAGTTATGTAAGGTCATATCAAGTCCAGTGTGGTTTTCTTGACACAAGTATACAGTGGAGCTTAATAAACAACGGGGAAAGGATGGGCCTCTCTTAATACAGTTTGACGAGGTAAGGAGTAAAAGTGGCACAAAGACAATCAGAGCGCATCCCTGCACTCTACAGGTGAATTTTAAACTTCAGTGAGATTGGTCACCCGAGGGTGCAGGTGGAGGATAGCTTCAGGTGGAGGGTGCAATGGTCTAAATTAGGCAAGAAGGATTTCTCCTTCTTGTCATGCCATGCTTGGGACACTGGCCTGTTAGGTTTTTATAAAATTAAGTTCCTCTAGTGCAAAAAATTAATTTGAAATTCTTCATAAAACAACCAGTTGCCATCAGGTCAACAATGACTCATGGTGACCCCATGTGTGTCAGCATAGAGCTGTGTTTCCATTGGGTTTTCAATGGCTGAGTTTTGAAAAGACATCATCCGTCCTTTCTTGGAAGTGCCTCTGGGAGGACTTGAACTTCCAACGTTTGGTTAGCAGCCAAGCAAGGTAACCACCTGCACTGCAACAGTTGGGCAACTTTATTTTCTGGTTGAGTAAAACGTTGATTTCAAAATATTTTTCCCAGAGTTTTTGTTAATGAGTTGTCTTGTGTGTGTGTGTGTGTGTGTGTGTGTTGTTTTTCGTTTTTAAAACTCAGCTGAAAAAGCTGTTTTGCATTCATAGGATTAGAGGCAGTTCTTCTCAAGGTAATCATTTGTTCTTTGTTAGTTGATCACTTTTGATATTAAAAAAGTTGCTGTTAGAAAATGAATTGACGTTTCTGCTTGATTAAAAACAACTGCCTTATTAGGAGTTTATTGATTTTGGAAATGCTTCAATAAATACCTAAAGAGGAACTAGAGGCACTAGAACTTTGATTTTTGAAAATTAAGTAAGTTTCTCAAATTATTCAGTTCTCTGCCTTTGATAATTTACAAAGCCAATATTTTAAACCTTAATGTAACTGTAAACTGATATTTATTTCCTGTGTAGAGTTTAGGGAGCAAAAGGTTAGAAGAGACAGGAAAAAATATCAAATACTTAGAAATCAGCAACAAACAAACAAGCAAACAACCTGGGTGTCCTTTCAGTGATATGCTGGGCACTGTATTGTGAACTCTGGTCTTACTAGTGACCAGACAATTTTACAATTCTACTGGAGTAGAAAGGAGCTCTGGTAGCATAGTGGCTAGACACTTGCCTGCTAACCAGACGGCTGGCGGTTCAAACGCACCAGCCACTCC
>NW_006921659.1:2894979-2901300 GCF_000298275.1 Orycteropus afer afer
TTCCTTCCGAGGAGTGGCTGGTGGGTTTGAACCGCCAGCCTTCTGGTTAGCAGTCAAGTGCCTTAGGCACTATGCTACCAGAGCTCCTATATATAACTAACTATATATATTATAGGCTTTTCTAGGAGCTCTGGTGGCATAGTGCCTATGGCATTGACTGCTAACCAGACGGCTAGCAGTTCAAACCCACCAGCCTCTCCTCAGAAAGAAGGTTGGGCAATCTACATCTGTAGAGATACCACCCCAGAAACCCAAGGAGGGGTTGCTATGAGTTGGATCTGACTTGATGGCAGTGTGTTGCATTTTATAGGGTTTTCTATTGTTTGGATAAAGAGTCCTGGTGGTGCAGTGGTTAAAGTATTTGGCTGCTAACCAAAAGTTCTACAGCTACTCCATAGGAGAAAGATAAGACAACTTGCTTCTGTAAAGATTAACAGCCGTGGAAACCCTGCAACAGTTCTACTCTGTCTTTTAGTGTCACTATGACTCACTGGTAGTGGGTTTGGTATTGTTTGGCTGAAAGTTGAGCCACAGAGGTGAGTTCACTTCCACGCTGAAAGGTGACTAAGTCCCATAGCGTAAGGGGTTCCACCAGTCTTTATGAGACCAGTAAGCCTGGTGAGTTCTGTTCCACATTTTTCTCCCACTCTATCCAGGATCTCCTATTGTGATCCCTTTCAGAGAAGTGGGCAGTGTAACCAGGCACCATCTATTTCTTCTGGTCTCAGTATTGTGGAGGCTGAGGTTCGCATGGTCCATTAATCCTTTGGACTAATTGCTCCCATGTGTCTTTGATTTTCTTCACCCTTCTTTGCTTTGGACATTATAGTCCATATTTAGTTGCCCCTAGAAGGTTGCTCATAAGCTTTCATGGCTCCAGTTGCTACTCACCAAGTAGGATGTAGAACATTTTGTTTGTATATTATGTTATGCCAATCTACCCTGATGTTCCCTGAGACTATGGTCCTAAGACCCCAGGCCCAGTGACTCATTCCCTCAAAGGTTTTGCTATGGCTAAGAAGTTTTCATATGTCCCCATATGCCCTGCTATATTCATGTATATATTTGCAGCACATATAAATACATAGTAGAAATATCCTCCGTCAAACCTATATATATTCATGTGTGTAGTCCCTTTTGCCTTCCCACATCTGTTCAACTTGTGTGTCTATCTCCATAACCACTTGTAGATTATTGTTATTACTGTTATTTCAGGATTATATATGTTATATTATTTACTCTTCTTGCCTTTAACTCTTGTGCGCCTCCCAATGTCTTTTTTTGCCTTGGTCATTTTGTGCTGACTACCCTTTACTATATGCTGCCTTTCCCTTCACCGTAGTTAATATGGGTTTACTCTCTATTAGCGATTTATCCTCCTTTCCCCTTTCACCTCTGGTAACCTTTGAAGAATGTTTCTTTCTCTATGTAAACCTTTCCTTGACTTTTTATAGTAGTGGTCTTACACAATATTTGTCCTTTTGTTTTTGACTAATTTCACTTAGCATAATGTCTTACATGAAGTTGTGGACAGAGCTAAGTTTAAAAATGACCTCGTGTATGAAAAGGAAGGGACTTGAAATCTTTATACACAGCTAAGCTTAGCAACAGTTGCAAGGATAGCGCAGGAACCAGCAGTGTTTTGTTTTGTTGTACATAAGGTCACTGTGAGTTGGAATGAACTTGATGGCACCTAACAACAAGAAGCTTCTCAATTATCCAAGGTATTTTGAATTAGTGAGAGCTGCCAGTCAGGAGTTAAAATATAAAGTCAGAAAAGCTTTGAACATTTGGGAGAAGCAGGTACAAAGGTGAATTTCTTCTATCGGGCATACTATCCGTAAGAAAGTAAAATTTTCATATTTAAGCTTTTCATTGAAACAGCTGAGGAAAAGAGGAGCCTAAAAATCTTTCTCCTGATAAATGGGTGTTAATCGTACAATGTATATGAGTAACAATTCAGAATATGTAAAATGCTGCTAATATTCTCTTTAGCTAACATGCTGTCTTTATTTATTTCAGTGAATGTAATAAAGTCATTTATAACCTCCACTCCACATCCACTACATTTTCAGAGAAGGTGTTAAACTCCTAACTGCTGAATTCTGCAGGGGTTTTCTGTGTTAGGTGGTTGGAAAGAAATGTTGTGGTAGGTACTATTGGAGAACAAAGAAGGGCAAGCCCATTCTGACTGGGGGAATTCAGGGAGATTGTCTCAAGGAGAAGGCTTTTAGTCTTCCTGAAAGGCAAGATGGCATTACGTAGATGACTAAGGAGACTGGCATAGCCCTTCTCACACATGGGTCCTTGTGGTCTTCATATAACCTTTCTGCCCTTATGTGATAGTTTCCAATTTCAGAAAGAGTTGAACAGAGTGTCATTTGTATAAAGCTTTAAACGTTGCGGACAACCCCTCCGTACATAATCTCATTTAAGCCTCACGAAAACCCTGTGTGATAGATGCTAAGAGCTCAGTACGTGTATGAGGAAACTGAGGCTAGAGCAAGCGGAAAGATTTGCTTAAAGTCATGCAGGTGATGGAGCCAGAATTCCCCCCAGGTCTTCTGATGCTTGAACTTGTATGGTATCAATATTGGTTTTCCATTATCCTCTGTATATCAGAAGGAATATACCATATCAGAATTTAAGTGCTCTTTTGTGACCAAAAGGGGACTGGATAATATTTAGAACTATTTTAGAATGGAAAAACCATTATTTGAAATCATAGATGACGCCAATAAATGATGGTAAACAAGCCAAGTGTGGAACGAGGCAGGGCCAATACCCGCATTCCATATTTAGAGTAATATTAGTTGAGCCAACTTTTACAAACCAACAACAAGGAAAAGTAAAGAGAGCAACAGAAATCGATAACACAATTTTAGTGTTAGCTGTATTTAAGTCAGACAGCTCTGACTCATCCAACATGTGATGTCAGGCCAAGCAAGTTACAAGGGGCAAAAATGTATCTTTAGGAAAAGTTGGAAAAGAATCATAAATTTGAATATATCACATCTTGCTAACTCATCTCTGTGGATAGAGATAAAAGAAATTATAAGGGACCTCCCTGGAACCCTGAGGAATCTGTATCCTTTCTTAAGTCTCAGAGAAGGACAGAGCATGCATCAATCCAATGGAGAGCCAAGGCCTTATACATATCACTGATAACTAATGGGACTTAGATGCTGGGAACCCAGAAAGGGAAAAGTCTTAGGGACCAAAGCAAGAAGTTGTGAGAAGGGTCTAAGTCAATATAGTCCTGAAGCCTTCAATCCCTGTAAGCAAGGAGTGTTCTACACTAACATAGAAAAAGAAAAGAATATCTAATTGCCGAGAAAACGAGCATCTCTGAAGGTTTGCTATGGTTCAGCCCACAGTTTAATAATATTTGCCCTCAGGAAGAATCTTCTGTTATATTAATTTAGTCCCTGGCTACATGCAATGTAAGCACCAGCCCTATGCCCAGAACTCCTCTTTTTTCTTTCTCATCTTACCTTCTTGGTCTGATATCTAAGGACTACTTTGGTTTTGCTATTGGCAGACAGAACTGACTGTTTCATCACATAACTGATATTGCTGTTTTATTCTAAGAGGCATAATTTGACCAAGGACTTTCTAGAACTATGTAACAAAAGATCTGTGTACATTTTGTTTTGTTCTGCCTATATTTGTTATCATGTTGTGTAGGAAGGATGCTTAACATAACAATATTCTTGAGTTCACTTCCTAAATTATAAAAAATTTTGTGACAAATGTTACTTTTCAAACTATTGTTTTCTCCCTGCAGAATCACATAAACCTCATGTAAAAGAAGAGATTGTAATACAGGCTATGAAATTCCAGTAGGCTACAGAAGATGAGCTTGGAGCCAAAGGATATGTGCACAACGCTGGGTTTATAGTTAGATTTATTGCAAGTTCTGAGACTCACTCTTCCACATACAGGGAGGCGTGCGAAGGAGGAACTTCAGAATGGGCCCTTTGTCTTCTCAGAGTGAACCAAGCTTTAGTCATTGCTGGCTCCCCGTGTACCTCCCAGCTGTAAAGCTGCAGCAAAGGCCACAGCAACTCAACTGCCTCCATAACTGCCTGGATTATTGCCTGCGAACCCAGTGTCCTCACTGTGCCTCTGTGCTGGCAAGCTAGACCAACCAGGAACTGTAACCACCGGGCCAAGCAGCTCCTTACTTTCTAAGCCATTCAGGCTTCTGTCTCAAACACTCTCTTCTTACATAACTGGTTTTTTTTTGTGTGTGTGTGTGATATGAAATAACCAATTTTTCTTTTGAAATTCATTTTTCTTTTTACCTAGAAAGGGGCAAACCCACCCACGCCTATGGCTTAGGAGACTGGGAATGATTCATCTCCACTGTAAAATGAAATGTTTTACAGGATACAAAATACTGTTGTTCAACAAGAAATCACTGGATTGTTTATTCTCTTTCACTTGGTTGGATTTTTTTTTTTTTAATACAAAGTTTACCCATGCTTTTCTAACAAATCTGTAAGAAAGCTGACATTTGACAGTTGTGTCTCCCCTCCATTCTCCTAGCCCCTCACCCAATGATAAGGTCGCTACAGTTTGGTGTGTGTCCTTTCACAACTTTCTCAAAGTGTTTACACACACGCCAATATACATATGCAGGTGACACAGAGTTTTGACCTCATTGGTGGGCCTCGCCAACTGAGTTTTGCTGCATCCTGTGCAATCCCATTGTGCTCATCCTGTTTCTGGAGTAACAATTACCTAATCCCCTGGGGATGAGGAATGGTGAAGAGACACAGCCCAGAGGGATGGGTTCTCTGGGAAAGGTGCTTTCTGCTTCTTGAGAGGCCAGTGGTCAAATTAAACCTAATCACTAGTCCTTCTCTGCTCTGAGCTGGTTGATGGTGTGAGGATTGACCCACTGAGATACCTGTGTAGACCCTGGGGGATAAGCAGACTCTGGAAACTTCTTACAGGATAAGCTGGGAAGAGGATGCTATTCCAAGTTGATAGTTGGTTCCAGAATATTCTGTGACTGAACCTCCACTGAGTGGATTATTCAGGACTATAACTTCTCCTCAGCCTCCTGCTGAGGACAGTGTCAGGGCTCATTAGCACTTCCACTAGAGGCGAGCCCTTGCTGGGAGAAGAGGTGAGAGCAGTCAATTTTGCCACTCATTAGCAACTATGGACAGATAGTGGTGGTAAGATTGAACCTATTGGCAAAATGAGAGTTTGCTTCTCTGGGGGCACAGTTATCTGTTCTAGTCCTATTGCCATCAGCGGATCACCCTGAGTTGACTGTGCTAGTCTTAGAGCAATGAGCAAGACAATATGTCTTAAAGTATTAGTTACTTTATATAATAACTTAATGAGCAGCCAATTTTGTGATCCTCAATTTAAGGGTGAATCTGCAGAAGGAAAAATATCTCATGTAAAATAGATACCACACCATTCTCGTTGTGTTCTTGATCCAGCCTAAGGGCTAAGGACTGTGTTTGAAAATAGCTATGTAGGACAGCCCCAGGGTTACAGGTGAGGAGAGACAACTCAGGAACACCCAAAGCAGCAGGCCAGAAGATCAGGAAAAAGGGGATTAAAAGCCAGGAACCCGGACAGAAGAGCAGTCAGCTCCAGGGATACAGGTGAGGAGAGACAACTCAGGGACGCCCAAAGCAGCAGGATGGAAGAGCAGGAGAAAGGGGATTAAAAGCCAGGAACCCGGACAGAAGAGCAGTCAGCCCCAGGGATACAGGTGAGGAGAGACAACTCAGGGACGCCCAAAGCAGCAGGCCAGAAGAGCAGGAGAAAGGGGATTAAAAGCCAGGAAGCCAGAGAAAAGAGCAATCAGCCAAAGGGTTAGGTGAGGAGAGGAAACTCAGGCCCAAAGCAGCAGGATGGGAAAGCAGGAGAAAGGGGATAAAAGCCAGGAACCTGGACAGAACAGTAGTAAGCCCCAGGGATAAAGGTGAGGAGAGACAACTCAGGGACACCCAAAACAGCAGGCCGGAAGAGCAGGAGAAAGGGGATTAAAAGCCAGGAAGCCAGACAGAGGAACAGTCAGCCACAGAGACACAGGTGGGGGTGATACGAGAGGTCTCCAACAGCAAGACAAACTTGTCTGTCGGTTTGTCCTACTGTGGTGACATGTAGATGTGAGTCTTGAGGCTGAGCCTCTGGTGTTTAAAACCCAGTGAAATGCACCTGGTGCACAGGTAACAGCCCAGCCTGTACACTGAGACAGACTAGGAAGAAGGAAGAGGCCATCCACTTCTCAAAAAATTGGCCAGGGAAAACCTTATGAATAGCAAAGAAACACTGTTTGGTACATTACCG
>NW_006921659.1:2905566-2921064 GCF_000298275.1 Orycteropus afer afer
AGCCACTCCTCGGAAGGAAGGTTGGGCAATCCTACTTCCGTAGTGATACTGCCTCGGAAACCCAAGGAGGGGTCCTTATGAGTCGGGGCCGACTCAACGGCACATAACAACAACAACAACAACTGGAGTAGAAAGGGGCCCTGGAGGCACAGTGGTTAAGCTCCCAGCCATTAATGGTAAAGGTTGACAGTTGGAACCCACTAGCTGCTCCACAGCAGAAAGATGAGGCAGTTTGATTCCGTAAAGATTTATAGCCTTAAAAATCCTATGGGACAGTTCTATTCTGTCATATGTTGTTGTTGTTGCTGTTATGTGCTGTCAAGTCTGACCCGACTCATAGCGATCCCTCCTTGGGTTTCCGAGGCGGTGTCATTACGGAAGTAGATTGCCCTACCTTCCTTCTGAGGAGTGGCTGGTGGGTTTGAACCACAAGCCTTCTGGTTAGCAGCCAAGTGTCTTAGGCATTATGCTACCAGAGCTCCTATTCTGTCCTATGGGATTGTGATGAGTCTAAACGACAACAGATTTTTTTTTTTTTAAGCAGAGTAGAAGTTGAAAATGCAAATGATTCTCATCCATAGCAATACAGATGAATGTGGTCCTGATATAATTATTTTCTGCTCTGTAGAGAGATACCCACAAACTTGCATTTTATCGTTCTCCAGGATAAGCAGTTTACATCCATTAACAAATTTAGTTTAGCATTCACGATTGCACACACGCACCCAATCTATGTTTACATATCTATCTGTGTGTGTTCCTTCTTCAAATATTTAACAAATTTTAGCATCTTATTGGCTCCCTAATTAATTAAAAATTCAAAGAAAATAATCAACATATGCTAATTTTATATTTGTATGATAGTATGATTTTGTCTTTTTGAAAATTACACCTTAGCAAGACTCCACTGGAAGTTGAGTAGGCTTCCCAGCCTCTACAATGCTTCCTCCCTTCTCTGAGTAGCTCTGCCCTTACAGCCCAGATCCCTTAGCTGCACTCAAGTACAGTTGCCAGATTTAGCAAATAAGAATACAAGACACCCACTTACATTTGAATTTCAGATAAACAATAAATAAATTTTCAGTACAAGTATGTCCATGCAGTATTATACAAAATTACTCTAAAAACTTGAATATACTTATATGAAGAAGGCTTCGTTGAAGAGGGGTATATGGGAGCTATTTGTACTATCTGCACAACTTTTCTGCAAACCTAAAACTGTTTTAATAAAAATAAAATCTATTTTTTAAAAGTATTTATCGAAATTCAAATTTAACTGGGTGTCCTGTGTTTTAGTTGGTAATCTTAAATTCATGGAGTTATCAGCTGTCACAAGGTGACAGTAATAATGGGAGTGAGAAAAAAAGTTAACTTGTATATTGTACCACATGCTTTGCTAAACACTTTTATCTTCTCAAGCCTCCCATAAGGTAGGTACTATTATATTGATTTTACAGTAAGGTAACTAAAGCTCATAGAAGTTAGGCTACATGCCCAATATCTCACAGTTAGTTAAGGGTGGGTCTCTGATTCAAGAGTGTGTACTCTTCACCTCCACATCATATTGCCTCATGAACACTCTCTAGGGGTGCCTAAGCAGTACAGGGACAACCACTCGCCAAGTGATGGCCAGGGATGGGCAGAATGACAATTAAACAATTCTGTAATGTGTAGCCTTGTAACCTATCTTTTCTCTGTGTGTATTTTTTCCTTGTCTTCGAGGATTTTAACTCTGCAACTCTACCTTCTACCTCTTGTGTCCATACAGTACCTGCCAGGTATTGTTTATCATTTTGTTGAATAAAAATAATCTGACTCTTGAGGGGAAATGAGAACGTGGATGTGAGAAAATAGTTATCAACAAGGGGTTCATAAGAAATGATATTTCTCTGAGTATTTTATCTAATTTTGAGTTTGGGAATGTGTTACTGTTTTACTAACACATAACATAATTAACCCAATAAGGATGTGGAAAAAACTAAAATTGAATTCAGACAGAAACAATGACTTGGTTTCAAACGATTAATATAATCACACAGATAAAAAAAAAAAAAAAGAGCCAATACAATTAGTGTGAATACAGTACTTTAGCCATGTTGTTGTTGTTGTTGTTGTTGTTATGTGACATCGAGTCGGACCCGACTCATAGCGACTCCTCATTGTTTTGCCCAGGCGGTATCACTATGGAAGTAGATTGCCCAACCTCCTTCCGAGGAGTGGCTAGGGGCCTTGAACAGCTAGCCTTCTGGTTAGCAGTCAAGTAAGTGCCTTAGGCACTATGCTACCAGAGACAGAAAGATTTACAAGCCAATCTTGAATTCAAACTTAGTAGATTTGTTGTTGGTCGAGGATATATATAACAATTTGAATATAACAAATTATTTTGTGCATATTATAGATGTGATTGAAAAAGTAGTATCTTGATCTGAAAAGGGGGGTAACACAAGGAAAAATGCTGGGAGGTTGGACTGGATTATCGGTATCTCTTGGCTCTGTTCACTGAAAATCAGTGACACTCCAGTAGCAGTGAACACAGATGTTGTTTTCGAAATACCATTTATCACAAAAAGGAGCCAGGACTCCTTGGATAGATGACTGAGTCCAGGGCTGGTAGGGAAAGTACGAGAGCATCCAGTTCTTGAATGTAAGGAAGTATTTATCAAGTGATGGGGTACGGAGCAAGAATACAGGAAACAGCATGAATGGGTTCTGACTGGCCAGATGTGTGACAATCTGGGCATCAAAAGGAACAATGATAGCAATGGATGATTATAACCACGAAAACAAGATTTCACTAATCTATATTTATACTAAATAAATAAATGAGGGAGAGGGTAAGGCTCTTATTTAGAATAGAAAGCCAGCTAATAAACGGAGAATCAATGAAGGAGTTAGAGTATCAACATTTTGCAACATCATAATACTAATTAATCAGGCAAGTATCATCAATAGATGCTAAAATTATTGACTGAAAATCTCAACATATCTCCCCCAGGAGACTTATTAACTGCCAAGAGAAAAAGGCTAAATTTATCATGGAAAAACTTGGCTGAAACTGGTGAACCAAGTGATCAGAGTTAACACCAGCAATAATGGAACACACCCCCATCACGAGTTTTCTGATAGTACGCGCTGAAAGATACAGTATCGTTCGTGTTAGGATCCAGCCAAAAGTGCATGAGCTGATTACAAGTATTTGGAAACATCAGGCAAAGCCAAACTGGGGACATTCTACAAAACACCTGGCCTGTGCTTGTCAAAATTGTAACTTCATGAAAAACAAAGGCAGGATAATTCTGAACTTCTCCCAGATTACAGACAAAGCAACTAAATGTGTTGTATAATCCTGAATTAGATCTTGGCTGTGGGGTAAAACTTGCCATAAAAAACATTACTGGGGCAATTGGTAAAATATGAATATTGCCTATCTAGTAGATAATATGATTGTGAGGCTGGCGCAGGACTGGGCAGGGTTTCGCTCTGTTGTACATAAGGTCATTATGAGTGGGACCCAACTCGACAGCACCTAACAACAACAGTAGATGATATTGTATTACTGTTAAAATTTATAAAATCTATCATTGTATTGTGGTTATGAAGAGAATGTTTTTGTTCTTAGGAGATGTATCCTGAGACCTTTAGGGATAAAGGGGCACAATATTTGCTACTTTCTTTCATATGGTTCAGCGGTAATAAAATAATTACACAATTAAGCAAATAAAAGTGGTAAAATGTTCATTTGAATCTAAATAAAGTATATATGGAAGGTCACTGTACAATTTTTTTTGTAACTTTTCTGTAAATTTGAGATTTTTCCAAAATAAAAAAGTTCTTTGAAAGTGCTGAATTGCCCAGGGACTTAGGCGATGAGTAACATGCGTCTTGCTGGGAGAGGAGGTCAGCAGGACATTAGAAGCCCTTCTCCCAGGTTAGTGTTCTAGGGCTGGTTGTGTTCCCTGGCTGAGTTGGGTTGAGACTTCCAGTTGAGCAGTAGGATCTATGAGAAGAGAAAGATGTTTTCCACACTGTTGTTCCAGAAATCTGGGAGTCACTCTCAACCAGGACTTTGAACAGGTTCGTTCCATTTTGTCCCCTTGCTGAGAATTTGCATTTTCACCCCAGATATACTGAACCAGAATCTACAGTTTAACAAGATCCACAGGAGAGTCTTATGTACACAAAAGCATCACGTGGGGATCTATAAGCTCTCTCATTCAGTCTAGCTAGGGTGGTAATGCAAATTCTCAGCAGGGGGTCAAAACTAGAATGGACAAGTTCAAAGCCCTGTTGAAAAGCCTGTGGGGCACAGTTCTCTGACACACGTGGAGGCTTCATGAGTTGGAATCCCCGTGGTGTGGCAGTCTGCTTTCATAAAGATCGTAGCCTTGGAAACCCTGTGGGGCTGTTACACTCTTGCCCTATAGGGAGTTGACTCAAAGACAATGGGATGGGATTTTTAATGGCCATGAGTTTTATATTGTTCTCCCAGCATTCCTTCTTAACAGTGAACTCTTCTTGTTTGGGGATGCAATACCTCTCTAAGGCTATCAACTAAAAGATTTATTTTTTGTTTTTACTTTTCTTACTTTCTCTTTCTGCTGAGTTTCTCTTTGCTCTTTGTTTTAATGTCTATTGTTCATGTTAAAGACTTTCTTCAAATATCTGATGATATCTGACCTGTTTATTAAACACTAAAAATTGATTGGAGTTCTGTGTATGTGGAGGAGGGGCTCATCACTTTGTACATGTATATGGTTGTTCTGGTTACCTAGTACTGTTATAACAGAAATACCACAAATGAGATGGCTTTAGCAAACAGGAGTTTATTGTCTTACAGTTTGGAGGTTTTAAGTCCAAGTTTAAAGTGCCAGATTCTAGGGGCTGAGTGAGAGCTCCTCAACCTTGGGCTTCAACTCTGCCTCCTGCTCCCGGCTCACTGAAGCTGCAGAATTTTTCTACACTCACTCAGCTGCTGGCTGCTGAGGCTGAGAAGCCCAAGGTTGACAAGTAAAAAGGCACAGTCCCAATATTACCAAACAACATGGCAGGCCATTGATTCAAGTCCATTGAAAGTCCCAAGATCAGCAAAGCATGGTAGGCTGCTGAACAATGCCTCGGCTACATGCAGGGTTCATGCATGCCATAAGCTAGAGACCATTCCCAAAGCTGCTTCTGATATATGGGAAGCAGACCACATCCCTAAAGCCGCTACTCAGCTGCTTGTGGTAGATCCCACCATGGAGTTGATTGCCAGTCTCATCATGGGGAAAAACTACCACCAGCTGCCCAGCCACCCAGCCAGGCCCAGGCAAGTTGACATACAACCTTAACTACCACAATGGTTTACTGAAATAGTCAAGGATTTCATTTTACTTGAATCCACAATCAACACCCATAGAATAGTAGACAAGAAATCAAACGACATATTGCATTGGGCAAATTGGCTGCAAAAGATCTCTTTAAAGTGTTACAAAGTAAAGATGTCACTTTGAGGAGCTCTGGTAGTGTAGTGCCTAAGGCATTTGACTGCTAACCAGAAGGCTGGAGGTTCAAACCCACCAGCCACTCCTTGGAAGGAAGACTGTGCAATCTACTTCTGTAAAGATACTGCCTCAGAAACCCAAGGAGGGGGTTGCTATGAGTTGGGACTGACTTGACGGCAGTGAGTTTAGTTTTTTTGGTCATATGCATGTGAAAGCTGGACAATGAATAAGGAAGACTGAACAAGAATTGATGCTTTTGAATCATGATGTTGACAAAGGATATTGAATATACTACGAACTGCCAGAAGAATGACCAAATATATCACAGAAGTACAGCCAGAATGCTCCTTAGAAGTGAGGATGACAAGAGTTCGTCTCACATAGCATGGACATATTAGCAGAAGGGACCGGTCCCTAGAGAAGGGCATAATACAGAGGGTCAGTAAAAAGAGGTAAAGCCTCGGTGAGAGGGACTGACACAGAGGCTGCAACAATGGGCTCAAACTTAGCAATGAGTGAGGATGGTGCAGGACTGGCGGTGTTTCATTCTGTTTTACATAGAACCCCTGTGAGTTGGAACTGACTTGAGGGCACCTAACAAGAACAACAACAGGATGTAGGGAAAGAGCCCTGATGGCACCAAGGCTAAGCACTAGGCTGTTAACTGAAAGGTTAGAAGTTCAAACCCAACCAGCTGCGCCAAATGTGATCTGCTCCCATAAAGATTATTGTTGTTGTTAGGTGATTACAGGCTAGAAAACCCTTTGGGACAGTTCTGCTCTGTCACATGGGATTGCTGTGAATAGAATTGATGACACCTAACAACACGACAGTCGGTCCGACTCGACAGCAAATAACAACAACAACAACAACAACAAACAACACGACAGAGTCTGGGGTAGGGGGCTGTAGGAGGATTCAGGGAGTACCTGACCTGACTGGTACTTTTTTCCCAGAAACTCCAACTGCCATTATCAGTATATCTTTCCTTCGAAGCCATTCATTTTCTCCAGAGACAATCCCCCTAGTCTCCTGCCTAAGTGTTAGCATTCTGAGAGTGGGGGATGAAGAGGGGCTTGCAGTTCAGAATGCTCTGGGGGCATAGGAGTTTAAAAGCTCTCAGAACAGCACTTTGCCCCACTCTCTGCTGTAACTACAGGCCCTCTGAGTCATGTTTTCCAAGAATAAATCTACTTGAATGGGGGATGCGTGGCCCCTTGCTGCCTCGGATGGTGGAGGGACTGCAATCTAGCTTCTCCTTAAACAGAATTTCCACCAAACCCTTTGTTTTCTTCACTCTCACATTCCCTATTTCCTAGGGCCTCCAGTTCTCCACCCTTCCTAGAGTTCTGTGGCTGGCAATCTTACCTGTGATCTATCACCTCTCCAGGCACTTGGTAGTGAGGTTTCTCTGTCCCTCTAATTCCTCTATTTTCCATCTTACATTTGATGACCTTTCTCATTCATTGTGTTCTCCTATTCTCTTTTTGGTTTATCCATATTTATTTTTATTCCTTTTCTCTCCTTTTAGTGGGATTTCAGGAGAGAGCAGAGATAAACTCTCATGTTCAATTCACCTGTTTAATTGGAAATTTATTTCATCTCAGTTCTTAAGCTTGCAGGTGCTCTGGTGGCATAGGAGTTTAAAAGCATTTGACTGCTAACGAAAAGGATGGCTGTTTGAACCCATCAGCCTCTCTGTGGGAGAAATATGAGGTAGTCTGCTTCTGTAAAGATGTGCAGCCATGGGAATCCTATGGGACAGTTCTACTCTGTCCTATAGGATTGCTAAGAGTTGGAATTGACTGGATAGCAATCAGGACATTGACACAATGGGCTTAATCTTTTGTTATGCACCTACCACCCCTTGTGGACTATGGTTTTCCTGAGGGTAGGGTCTTCTTGGCACTCCTAGACCCTAGCATAGAGGGCCTGCAATGATTATTCATTTAATTGAATGGAACTTTCTTTACTTAGTTGGTGCTGCCATTTGAGAATCTGGAGAATAAAGTAAATGACCACTTAGTGCCACATCAATTCATCCATTCTCTAGTAAAGATAGTCCTGATGAGAGGCATTTTTTCAAGATTGAAGCATAAGTAGCAAAACTCTACTCATATATTGCCTTGTTTACAGTATGTACAGCTTTTTCTCTCTTTCAGAGAAGTGCTGCTTTTACTTAGAAGTAATTGCTTTTCAAAGGCTGGCAATTCTCATTAGCTACCAGGTGAGTGAATCTAATAAGAAAAGTCTCCTGACTGAGCTAGGAAAAGTAACGGAACAAAATGTATAGTAGCCCCCCCACACACACACACACCTTGCAAACAAAATAACTCCTGTGCTATACTTAATTCAAAATAAGTTGACATGTATTATCTAAGATGCATTTTTTCCTCAGGAGAGCAAAGAAAACTGGGCATTCAGGGAAGAGAGACATTTGAGGTCCAGAAAGAAACTGCTGAGGGGCATTTACATCTCTTCAGGAAGTAATGGGGGCGTAGTGCCCAAGGTACTTGACTGCTAACCCGAAGGCTGGCTGTTCAAACCCACCAGCCACTCCTTGGAAGGAAGATTGGGCAATCTGTTTCCATAGGGATACTGCTTGAGGTATCCAAGGAAGGGTCGCTATGAGTCGGATCCAACTCGACAGCGGTGAGTTTGGTTTTTTTGGTTTAGGGAGGTAACCATGGGGGCACCTTTTAGCTACTTCTGGGGAAAGCTTCTGAAAACAGTCTGTGTTCTTGCCTGTTACCACAAACGAATGGTTTCAAACAACAGAAACTTATTCTCTCACAGATCCGGAGGCTGGAAATCCAAAATCAAGCTGTTGACTGGGTTAGTTCCTCTGGAGACAATGAGTGGGAATTTGTTCTATGCCTCTCTCCTGGCTTTTGGTGACTGCCAGCAATCCTTAGAATTCCTTGTTGTTGTTGTTGTTATGTGCCTCGAGTTGACTCATAGCGACCCCTCCTTGGGTTTCTGAGGCAGTATCACTGCGGAAATAGATTGCCCCATCTTCCTTCCAAGTAGTGGCTGGTGGGTTTAAACCGCCAGCCTTCTGGTTAGCAGTCAAGTGCCTTAGGCACTACGCTACCAGAGCTCCTTTACCTGTAGCTATGTCACTGCAATTTCTCCTTCTGAGTTCACAAGACGTTCTTCCTGTGCATATGTCTGTGGTGTTCCAACTCTTCCTCTGCTTATAAAGGCATTGGTTATTGAAATTAGGGCCCATTGAATATAGCCACAACCATACATAGGTTTGGCAGATGATACTCCTACATAAGTATTTGTATGTGCTATAAAAATGTCCATAGGCAGTGCAAAGCTAACGGCCAGCAAAGTTAGGATAACTTCTTAGCCACAACTAAGCACTTTAAGGGAGTGAGTCACTGGGCCTGTGAACTTGGGACCATGATTGCAGGGACATCAAGGTCAATTAGCATAACATGTTGTTGTTGTTGTTATATGCCATCGAGTCGGACCCGACTCATAGCGACCCCTCCTTGGGTTTCCGAGGCAGTATCACTACGGAAGTATATTGCTCCATCTTCTTTCCGAGGAGTGGCTGGTGGGTTTGAACTGCCAGCCTTCTGGTTAGCAGTCAAGTGCCTTAGCCACTGTGCTACCAGAGCTCCCAGCACAACATAGTACTCAAAAATATTGTTCAATGTCTTACTTCGGTGAGTGGTGACTGGAGTCTTACCCTCTTGCAAGCAGCCATCTAAGATACAATTATTGGTTTCTCCTTGTCTGGAGCAAAGAAGAGTGAAGAAAATCAAAGATTCGTGGAAACAGTGCAAAGGCCTAATGCACCATGAGAACCACAGCCTACATGACCCTGAGTCTGGAAGAACTAACTGATGCCCTACTACCAATGCTGACCCTCAGAAAGGGATCAAAATGGAAGATCCTTGATAGAGTGGGATAAAAAAAGGGTGGAACAAAATTGAAAAACATAAAACAAACTAACAAACAAACAAAACAGATTTACAAATGGTCAGAGAGAAGCCCAGGAGACTATGGTCCCAGTCACCTTTCGGGCCTGGAATTGGAATCATGCCTATGGCTTAACTCTCAGCCAAACAATAGACAGGTCTATGAGCTTAACTAAAACTACACTATGGAGATGCATTGCTTAGAACAATCAACCACGGGAGATCAGAAGGGCAGCATTTGCACAGGGAGAAAGGCAGGGAGGCAGGAATGCTTAGACAAGAAGGACAGACGAAAAGGGTAACCAACAGGGAGGAAGTGGGAGGAGAGCTGTTACATTGCAGAAATTGTTAGCAGTGTCACAAAACAAAACATATGAACTGTTGAATGTAAAACAAACCTGTTTTGTAAAATTTCACCCAAATCATAATAAAAAGTTAAAAAAAAAAAGGAAGGAAATTAGGGCCCATCCTAATCCAGTATGACCTCATCTTAACTTGATTACATCCACAGAGACACTGTATACAAATAAGGTCACATTCTGAGGTTCCAAGTGGATGTGAGTTTTTGTGGGGCAACATTCAAGCTCTGGTGGTGTAGTACCTAAGACATTTGACTGCTAACCAGAAGGCTGTCAGTTCAAACCCACCAAGCACTCCTCAGAAGGAAGACTGGGCAATTCCCTTCCATAGAGATAAGACCTTGGAAACCCAAAGAGGGGTTACTATGAGTCATATTTGAGTCAATGGCAGTGAGTTTGGGGTTTTTTGTTTTGTTTTGTTTTTTTCAGCCCAGCTGGAGTGCCTGGGTGGTGCAAATGGTTAATGTGCTCAGCTGTTAACCCAAGGTTGGCAGTTCAAGCTTACCCAAATGTGCCTCAGAAGAAAGGCCTGGCAACCTACTTCCCAAAAACTCAAATTAACAACAGCAACTCAAAAGATTAGATAGGAAACTTAGGGGCAGCGAGTTCATGCTCATGGGGAGGAACAATTTGTAAATGGAGAGTGAGAATGGTTGGACAGCTTGAAGAATATAGTAAATGTCACTGAATTGTACGTGTAGAAATTGTTGACTTGGTATATATTCCGCTGTGTATATTCTCAACAACAATAAAAATAAACAAAAAAATTAAAATAAGTAGAATACAATAATTATAATAAACCCCTATGGAGCACAGTTCTGTCCAACACCCATGGGTTGCAATAGCCTTGGCAGCACCTAGTTTATTCAACGCAGTATGTGACCTAATGCCCTCACCTCCCTGACTCCTACTTCTAGTCACAATTTTGGAGGCTACATTTGTAATCAGATACCTTCCGACAATGGATGCAGGAGAGGACACAGGAAGATGAGTCAAATGGGCTTGCAGCTGAGACTCCAACTCTTGGGCAGGGGTTCTCAACATTGCCTGCAGGTTGGAATCACTTTTTTTTTTTTTTTTTTTAATCCTACTGCTCACACGTAGGTGGTTTTTAATTCATCCCAGGTTACTTCAACGTGCAACTGGGGTGCTGGGCTCTGCTCTGGGGACTCTTCCTGAAGCACTTCCTGATGAGGCTGCCTTGTCTGAGCTCCACTGACCTTTATTGAAGCAGCTCCTGCCCATGTGCGCTCTTGCTGACTTCCGAGAATCTACCAACACACGGAGATTTTATTTCAGTTCCTGCATTTGCTTTGAAGGAGAACAGCTTCGTATGTACTGAAAACTCAAAGGTTGATAATGAAAAATATCATTTGTAGGGGGTTATGGATAAGAAGAAGGTTTATACTTGATTCTGTTTTTCAGCAACAGCTTTTTGCATTTATTCAAATACTGTGTGCTCATCATAGAACACTGAAAACTCCCTCAAAAAAACAAAGTAGAAAAAAATCATCTATAAATCTATCCTTCTGAGAAAACATTGGATTGGTGAATGTCCTTCTAAATATTTTTTTACACATCTATAAATATACAATAAGGAGAGTCTAGTAGTGCAGTGGCTAAGGCATTTGGCTGCTAACCAAAAGGTCGGTGGTTTGAACCCACCAGCCACTCTACTGGAGAAAGAGGGGGAATTTCTGCTTCTGTGAAGATTTACAGCCTTGGAAATCCTTATGGGGAAGTTCTACTCTGTCTTATAGCATTGCTATGATTCAGGATTGATTCGATGGCAGTGGGTTTGGGCTGGTTTGAAATATATAAGTATTTTACAAATGTGGAATTATGTGGTTTTATAGCTTGAGTTCTCCATCTGCAATATATCATATAAATTAACAAATACATATCAATATTTCCCATTAACTAGTCTTCTGATTTTTAATGGCTGTATTTCATTTATTTTTAGGGACTGTACCATAATTATTTAACAAATCATCTGTGAGAGATGTCAAATGGAACTTTTTCTATTGTCTGATTTTACAGCTGAAATCAAAGAGCTGAGGACCAGAGGGCCTACATAACAATCCTACAGAGGGTATCCAGACCAGGGCTTTGAGCTGGTTCATTGCAGTTCAACCTCCTGCTGGGAATTTGCATTTCCACCCCAGATATACCAGATATACTGAATCAGAATCTACATTTTAATAAGATTCCCGAGGTGACTCTTATAGGTCCCTAGAGGATTCTTATACATACATAAAACTGTACCTAAGAATCCCCTGGGGATCTTGTTAAACTGTAGATTGTGATTCAGTATATCTGGGGTTGTTGTGGTTGTTAGGTGCCATCGAGTCGTCTCCAACTCATAGCGACCCTATGCACAGCAGAACGAAACACTACCTGGTCCTGTGCCAGCCCCAAGATCTTTGCTATACCTGAGTCCATTGTTGCAGCCACTATGTCAATCCATCTTGTTGAGGGCCTTCCACCTTTTCGTTGTGCCTCCACCTTACCAAGCATGATATCCTTCCCCAGAAAATGGTCTCTTTTGACCAAAGTAGGTGAGATGAAGTCTGGCCATTCTCGCTTCCAAGGAGCATTCTGGCTGCACTTCTTCCAGAACAGATTTGTTAGTTCTTTTACAGTCCATGGCACTTTCAGCATTCTTTGCCAACATCGCAGCTCAAAAGCATCAACTCTTCTTTGGTCTTCCTTTTTCATTGTCCAGCTCTCACATGCATATGAGGTGATTGAAAATGCCATGGCTTGTGTCAAGCGCACCTTAGTCCTCAAGGAAATATCCTTGCTCCTCAGCACTTGAAAGAGGTCCTTTGCAGCAGATTTGCCCAGTGCTATATGTCGTCTGATATCTTGACTGCTGCTTCCATTGTTGTTGATTGTAGAACCAAGTAATATGAAGTCCTTGACAACTTCAATCTTTTCTCCATCTATCCATTTATATCTGGGATAGAAAAATGCAAATTCTCATCAGGGGGCTAAACTGGAATGAACTAGTTCAAAGCCCTGATCCAAACCCAACTCCATAGGACTATGATACCTCAAACTACTGTATGACCACCATCCCAGTCTCAAGAAGCCCAAGATATGGAAATTGGAGGGGCCGTTGGATAGGGTGCTCTTGTCCTAGGAGTGAATGCTCCCAGAGCCCTGAATCCAAAAGAATCATAGACTTTGGGAGTGTTTTCAAGGAGAGATAAACCAAAAAAAAAAAAAACAGACTCACAGATCCGATTCATAGTGACTCCTCCTTGGGTGTCTGAGGCAATATCTCTATGGACGTAGATTGCCCAATCTTCCTTCTGAGGAGTGGGTGGTAGGTTTGAACCTCCAGCCTTCTGGTTAGCAGTCAAATGCTTTAGGCACTACGCTCCCAGAACTCCCAAGGGGAGACAGGCATCTCTTTTCTTGAATGTTTGGTTATCTGGACCTATTTGAACAGGAGAAAAAGAACTGCTCAGAGATAGCATTGCAGGGAGAGGGAGCACCCTGCTTCGCCCCACCCCCTGCCCCCCCACTTCCTTTGGCATCATAAGGATACACTAGCAGGTATCATGGCAGGAAGCCAGCCCTGTGCCACCTTACTGGTGTCTACCCAGAGGATGGCTGCCTGCAGGGCTGTGGACCCAGCTTGGGGGGGATTGTAGTGTGGGCTAGAATTGAGGCAGGGGAGTCCAGAGGGGTCCAGTAGAAGTGCATATCCCGCACAAGGTAACTATGGTGATGGGAAGCATTCCACAGACCTCCCCAAGAGCTTATCTACATGTCCCACCAGAGAGTGAACACTCAGAGGACATGAACCCCAGGAAAGGACCACAACAAAATGAGGTGCATACATACAATGGATTATTACCCAATCTCTGTGATGTCAGTTCTGACTCATAGCAACCCTATAGGACAGAGTAGACCTTCCCCATAGACTTTCCCAGGCTGTAATCTTTCTGAAAGCAGAGTGCCACATCTTTTATGTCTGTAGCGGCTGGTGAGTTCAAATCCCTGATATTTTGGTTAGTGAAGCACTTAACCACTGTAACACTAGGGCTTCTTAATGGATTTTTACTTAGCTGTAAAGAGAAATGAAGTCCTTACACATGCTACAACATAAATGAACCTTGGAAACATTATGCTGAGTGAAGTCTGTCAGTCATAAAAGGACAAATATTGTATGATCCCACTTACATGAAATATCTCAAATAGGCAGGTGTATACAGTCCCATGTTTGCTAATGGTTAGGAACTCTGATGGGGCAGTGTTCAATGCATTCAGCAGCTATTCCATGGGAGGGAAAGAGATGGGGCATTCTGCTTCCGTAAAGATTTACAACCTTGGAAACTCTGTGGACCAGTTCTTTTTTTGTGTGTGCATCAAACCATTTTTATTATTACTGAATTATTATGTTAAAGATGTTTTCATGTAACTGGAAGTGTTTCTTTAATTATTTTTTATGCATGGAAAGGTACAATATACACTCTATACTAAGACAAACATTTGACTGACGTTATGCATGAACTATCCTGACTTACAAATTCGATGTAATGACAGATTTAGGAACGGAAACTGTTTGTAATTTGGGGACTGCCTGTATAAAATATGGTGTTTGCACAACATCCAAATCACATAACATCCTATTTCAAAGACTGTGTCATGCACATTAAGTGATGTATGACTGTATGTTGGAATCACCTGGGAGATTATAAAAGACCACACAGGCTGCACCCCAAACTCCCTGCATCAGAATCTTTATAGGTAGAACCCAGGTTATCCCAGTGTACAGCCAAGGTTGACTCCATCACTTTAGAGTTTTGTTGCTCTAAGTGTGGCCTGCTGACCAAAAACATCAGCATCACCTGTGAGCATGTTAGAAATGTAGTGTCTCAGCCTCTGCCCCAGACCCACTTCATCAGAACCCACAGTTTAACAAGATTCCCAGATGATGCATGTACAGTCTAGGAAGACCTGCTGGAGCAGTTCTACTTTGTGCTATAGGGTTGCTATGAGTTGGAATCAACTCAATGACAGGGGGTTTGGGGGTTTATTAATAGTTACCAGGGATGCACTGGAAAGAGGGGGAAGGAGGAGTCCCACTGTTTAGGGGACACTGAGCTTCTATTAAGGGTGGTGGAAAATTTTTGAAATGGATAATGGTGATGGCTGCACAACATGATGAACACGCCACTGGATGGTATGTGTGAAGAATATGGAATTGGCAATGTTTCATTTCATATATATTTATAACAATTTTTTTAAAAGGATATTTGTGTTAAAAAAAATAAGAAGACTTTGCCCCTCTGCTCTCCCTACCCCCCTGCTCTGGAGGAGCTGGAAGCAGCAGAGTTGAGTAGAGAGGAAGTGTAAAAGTGCAGCTCATACACCCTCCTGGTTCAAGTCCCCAAACTTGGGGAGAGGAAGGGCATTGAGTCAGGTGGGAGCTACAACAACATGGTCATGTAAATTAAAAGCCTTTAAAACAGGCACACCACCTGTCCTAGCAGATCCATCTCTAGGAACTGATCTAAGGGAATAATCACAGTATGTGGAGAGATTTACATTGTAAGATAATTGTCATACATAAAAAATATTTCCCCACATTCTGAAAAGCCATATTATTTTATGTAAGAAAAAAAAATCACCTGTTCTTGAAATAACTAACAGTATTTTACTAACAGCACCCTAGTAGTCTAATTTTCATATCCTTATGTGATATAA
>NW_006921659.1:2921644-2923630 GCF_000298275.1 Orycteropus afer afer
CCAACACAACATAATAAGTAGGATCACTTGAAACAAAGAGAAAAGCTTTAAAAAGCTGGTCATTTTATAGTGATGAGGCATACTATGCAGTGTCTCTTGCTGTGAGTAACTACTCCAGATACAGAGGCATGAAACAACTGTCATTTTATTACACTCATGGATTTGTGGGTCATGATACAGGGGGCCTTTGCTGAGAAATCGAAGGGTGTGTGTCTCAAACATCTGAGAGCCAGGATCGTCTGGAGGCTTCTTCACTCGCATACCTAGCACCTGGCAGGGATGCCTGGATAGCTTGGGACAGCTGCCCAGAGCACCTACGCATGGCCTTACCTTATAGGCTGAACTTCTCACAAATGGGCTCCCAAAAGTGGGCCTTCACAGAGCAAGGAATCCAGGAGAGAGTCAGATAGAAACTGCATGACTTTTATGACCTAGCCTTGGATCCAATCATGCCATTCTATTGGTTGAAGAAGTTACAAACCTGCCCATAATCCAGGAAAGGGTCATGGACTTATCCCATAGAAGAAGTGTCAAAGGTTTTGGAGGCCATATTTTAAAGCTAATATATATGAGTTCTTAATACTTAACAAAACTGCAATAAAGTCTGCACTGAAGTCAATTCATGTTGTACATGTTTTCTGAATTATTAGTAACACATTACTCATTAGCTTTGTGCCAAACACAGGGCTGTGTGCTGGGCATTCAAGAGGAAGAATGTGCTCCCTTTGAGGAGCACTGAACCAGGTAAAGAAGACAGGAACATAAACAACTTGCTGCAAATACTGTGAAATAAGCACCTATGGGCACCCAAAGGAAGAGTGACTAACTGTGTGCTAGGAAGCATGTACTTTGGGAATTTTTTTTCCACCGAAGAAAAAAATAATTTACTTGTTAATATTCCTCTGGTGGCCTTAAGGGTTTAATTCTGAGCACACTGATCACAAGTGACTGCTTTCATCCAAGGGTTCTTGCTATACTTGAAGACCACAATGCACGGTCGACCAAAACCAAACCACCATGGAGTCGATTCCAACTTACAGCAACCCCCTTTGGGTTTACGAGGTGGTAAATCTTTATGGAAGTAGATTGCCCAGTCTTCCTACCATGGAGTGGCTGGGGGTTTGAACTGCCAACCTTCTGGTTAGCAGCCAAATGCCTTAGGCACTGTGCCACCAGAGCTCCTTAATGCATGGTCAAAACCAGAAACAAACCAAACTCACTGCCATTGTCAAGTGGTGGCAAATCTGATAGGGATGAATAGAACTGCTTGGCAAATAGAAATGATCTATACATACACACTCTTCATAATACACAAGAAAAATGCAAAGCCACTTGACATGCAATGAAGATAGGTGTGGGTTGTTTATTTTATGTACGTAGCACTATTTATTGGAATCCTAAAACTCACTGCCATTGAATCATTTCCAACTCATAGCGACCCCTCCTTGGGTTTCTGAGGCAGTAACTCTATGGAAGTAGATTGCCTAATCTTCCTTCTAAGGAGTGGCTGGTGGGTTTGAACCGCCAGCCTTCTGATTAGCAGTCAAATGCCTTAGGCACTACACCCCCAGAACTTCCCTGTAGGAGTCCTGTTGTTGTTGTTGTTCTTGTTATGTGGGTTTCCAAGGCAGTATCAGTTTGGAATTAGATTGCTTAACCTTCCTTCTAGGGTGGTGGAAATAGTTAACACACTTGACTGTCAACCGTAAGTTTGAAATATTCAAGTCTATCCAGAGGCACCTTGGAAGAAAGGTCTGGTGATCTACTTCTGAAAAATCAGCCACTGAAAGCCATATGGAGCCCAGTGCCACTCTGATGCATGTGGGGTTACCATGAGGCAGAGCTGACTTGATGGTAACTGGTTGGTTGTTGTTGTTGTTGTTATTTGCCGTCGAGTCAGCCCTGACTCATAGCAACCCCTCCTTGGGTTTTTGAGGCAGTGTCACTATGGAAGTAGGATTGCCCAACCTTCCTTCTGAGGAGTGG
>NW_006921659.1:2924760-2927076 GCF_000298275.1 Orycteropus afer afer
TTTATTGAAATATAATTTATGTATGGTGAAATACACAAAACTAAAGTGGCATGGATCAAGGCACTTTTTTTTTTTTTTTTTTTTTGTATTGTTCCCTCCCCTCCCCTCCCACCCCTGGTAACCAACAAAGAAAGTTTCCTTCCATATGTACCTTTCCTTGACTTTTTACAATAATGAACTAATACTCTATTTGTCCTTCTGTGATTGACTTATTTCACTCACCATAATATCCTTCAAGTTCATCCATGTTATGTGGTGTTTTGCAGATTCTATATTATTCTTTAGTGTCGCATAGTATTCCATCGTGTGTGTGTACCATAGTTTGGTTATCCATTCTTCTGTTGATGGGCACATAGGTTGTTTCCGTCTTTTTGCTATTGTAAATAGTGCTGCGATGAACATGGGAGTGCATATATAAGAATTTTTTCCCTCTTTGTGGTTTGTTGTTGTCCTCATTTGTCAATTGATGTCTCTAGTTCCCTGTTTACAATCTTGTAGACTTATTTACTTTGGAAACTTCTATAACTGAGTTGGTTTCTGGGTTATGTCATCATGTGTGCTAATGGTCATTTGTTGTTGCTGTTGTTGCTTCTCTGTCCAATGACTCTCTTTAGCATCTCTTGTAAGGTTGGTCTGTTTTTAACAAATTCCCTTAATTTCTGCTTATCTGGAAATGACCAAATTTCACCATCATATTTGAGGGACAATTTTGCTGGGTACATAATTCTTGGTTGGAAAATTTTCTCTTTCAGGGTTTTATATATACCATCCCATTGTCTTCTTGCCTGTATGGTTTCTGCCAAGAAATCCAAACTTAGTCTTATTGGTTGCCCCTTGTAGGTAACTTTTTGTTTTTCCCATGCTGCTTTCAGGATTCTTTGTCTTTGATTTTGGTGAGTTTGATGCTGATATGTCTTGGTGATTTTCTTTTGGGGTCTATCCTGTTTAGGGTTCATTGGACTTCCTGAATGGATATATTCTCATCTTTCATCACACCAGGAAAATTCTCTTCCAACAAATGTTTGACAATTTTCTCTGTGGTTTTATTTGTCTCTTCTTGTTTTGGAATTCCAGTTACACATAGGTTACTCCTTTTGATGGTATCCCACATGAACCTTAGGCTTTCTTCGTTTTGTTCTGATCTTTTTTCTGACTGATCGCTTTCCAAAGAAGTATTGAGGTATTTGCCTTCAATCTCACTGATTCTGTCTTCCATTGATTCAATTCTATCCTTTGCCCATTCAATGAATTATCTATTTCTGAAAATTTAGTATTAATCTTCTGGATTTCTATGTGTAGATTTTGTATCATTTCTAATTTTTATTTTGTCATTTTGTTCTTGTATTGTTTTTTGAAATTGTTCTAGGGTTTTCTCTGTGTTTTCATCAATTTTGTTTTCCTTGATCTGTCCCTCAATTTGTTGAAGATACTTAAATGTAATTCTTTTGAATTCCTTATCAGAGAGTTCCAATACTGCATCTTCCTCAAGGATATGGTTTGAGTCTGTATCCCAGTCCCTTGTTTCTCCTGCTTTGTCTTGCTTCTTTGTGTGCACTGTGATGCTCTGTTGTCTCTGAGGCATTGTGACATTTTTGTGTTTATATTTAATTGGTGATTATCTGTTGGAGTGACTTGCCCATGATTTTCATTTTCTTTGTTTTGTTTTGTTATCTACATAAGCAGGGTACTGTGCTGTGCTCCACTATTTGCTAGCTGGCAGCACTTATACACTCACTGCCTGTCTCCTTTCCCATTGCCAGCCTCCCATAGTTCCTGGCATCCTTAGCAAACAGAGCCTATTCTCAGATCCCTGGAATCCAAATGTGAATGCTGACACTTTAAAATCCAAAATGGCTGCCACTTGTAAACATTCAAAATGGCTGCACCCTCGGTCACTTTAAATATCCAAAATGACCACCACTTGTAAACATTCAAAATGGCTGCATCGTCTGGATAGCCAAAAGTCCACAGTTCAGGTTGTCTCTCTCCTTGCTGCTTCCCTTTCTAGTCACAGGCCACCAGTGCAGTTGTCCCTGCAGCCTTTGGTGACCAGTGCTGATCTTTTGGTCAATTCTCAGGTCCCAACACCTCTTGGAAATATTCAGGCTGTTGGTCCTGTCAGAGTAGCTGACAGTCCACTGCTCTGACCATCTCCATACTCACTGTTTTCATTCCAGTTTTTCCACTAGGTGGTGATAAATCCACTTCTGTATAGTTCCTTTCAGAGGAGCTCTGGTAGCATAGTGCCTAAGGCACTTGACTGCTCACCAGAAGGCTGGCGGTTCAAACCCACCAGCCACTCCTCGGAAGGAAGGT
>NW_006921659.1:2927816-2952755 GCF_000298275.1 Orycteropus afer afer
CCAGACCCTGATCAATTAAATCAGAATCCCAGCACTAATGCCCAGGCCTTAGACATTTTTCAGCATTCCCCAGGTGATTCTAATGTGACCACTGAAGGATCAAGAGAGCAAATACTCTTGTTTTGGCAAGGATGACAGTGCTTTGGCCAGGTGCATACCTCACAAGGACCAGGTCAGGAGCACAGTGCCCCATCAGCAATAGGGGTCACTATGAGTTGGAATGAACTTGATAGCAGTGAGTTTGAGTTTGGTTTGGTGTCTTGTTAAAAATGTAGATTTTGATGTAGTATATCTGGAGTAGAAATGCAAATTCTCAGCAGAGGGCTGAACCAGAATGAACAGATTGGAAGCCCTGATAGAAACTGCTCATCGGCACCCCACTTCAAGTGGCACCCAGGGCATGAGCCATACCTGCTCTGCCCTAGCTATGCCTCTGTAAGCAAGAATACCCTAGGGCCAGTGGGCCTGTGTAAGCAGGAGTACTGAAGGGCCAATGGTGAGAGTGTAGTCACTAGAGCTGGGTTGAAATCGGGAAGAAGCTTCAGAAAAGCCACCCAAGCTCTCTGGAAGCTGAGGATTTCTAGGTCCTCTGTGGACTTTTCCTACCACTGCTAATATCCTCCAGAGCCATGGGTTGTTACGCAGATCCAGTTACTCAGCCTTGACATGCTTACAAGGGACGGAGACAGGAACTGTGTGTGGACAGTGAGACTACCATACAGTCACATGAGGTCTGCAAACTTCATTTGTCCAATGCTGGATCAATGAAAAACATTTTTCAGTCTACACTCTCACATAAAACACAGAAATAAAGAAAGTTGAAACATAACATACACAATTGAGGGTGCAAACAATTAAAGTCCTAAATGATTGAGACCATCTTTTCCTAAGGCCCTATACCTGCCCCAGGCCTTTCCTAACTTCCTCCCTCTAACAACGTCCACCTGTTGAGGACAGGCTGCTCCAAGGATGGGTGCCAATCACAAGTAGCCAATTTTATTTCTTATCTAAGTTGACATTACTGTTGGGTGCACTATTGGGGGAGTTTACTGTGTGTGTAAGAATGAACTGGGCAGAATTCTCTTCTTTCTGTTGCCCCCCCCCCTTTACTCTCCTAGAACTCACTGAGGCCCTTGTGTCTTTCTGTGGTAGCACTGAGGTTGTTTACCCAGTTAGCAGCCATCCTTCATCCAGACTTCTGGTCTCATGTCTTCCTCTCTGATGGATAAGTTCTCAGCCAAGGGCAGCTAATGATGGCTACTATTCCTGGTTGCTGTGCACATGTGTGGTACAAGCTTAGCTGTGAGCCAGGATCCAGATTTTGGCTCCAACAATGAGGTCACGGGCTAGATGGTCTGTCATGGACATGATGACCTGTGTTTAGAAATAAGGAGTCTCTTGGTGGTGCAAATGGTTAATTTACTTGGCTGCTCACCAAAATGTTAGAGGTTTGAATCCACCCTGAGGCACCTTGGAAGAAAGGCCTAGAGATCTACTTCAGAAAAATCAATTATTGACAATACTGTGGAGCACAATTCTACTTTGATACTATCAGATACATGCTACATCATGCAACTTAATCTGGCACAGTCATGTCAGATTTGTAGCATCTATGTTGGTTAAAAAAAAAAAAGCATATATTTTTCAGGAAGGCAGCCTTCTACTAGAGCTCTAAACTTCTCAAATGGTTGGTATGATGTGGGAGAAGCAAGATGGTACAATGCAGTACTAGTTAAGAACATAATGGATTTTCCCTAAAGGAGCTCAGGAATGGGCCCTGCTTCATGGGCATGTGACCTGTGTGGTCACCCAGGGCCCTGTTCTTAGAAGGCCATCAAGTTTGTTATATTCTTGAGATTCTTAATAATTTTTGGACAAAATGTCTCTGCATTTTAATTTTGCACTGGGCAAATTATATAGTCAGTTCTGTTCAGAGTCAGAACTGGTTTGAACCCTGGTCTACACTTAGAACTACCATTGGTGACACAGTGGTTAAGCACACAAGTGCTAACCAAAAGGTCAGACATTTGAACCAACCCGGTGATCTGCTCCCTAAGAAACCCTATAGAGCAGTTCTACCTGTTCTATAAGGTGATAGGGTCTCTATGAGTCAGAATTGACTCCATGGCACACAACAATAGTACCACTTTCACTCTCCTGTCCTACCATTACTACTGCTAGCCATCATTAATTGAGCATAGTGTGAGGTGCTTTGCTAAATGCTTCTCAGACCTTAATACATTTAATCTTCACTACAGCTCTATGAGCTGGTTACCATTAGTATCCCCATTTTACAGATGATAAAATGGACGGACAGAGAACTCAAGTATCTTTCTAAACTTGTATATCATCTTGGTCTGATTTCAGAGCCTATGCTCTTGTTGTTGTTAAGTGTCATGAACTTGGCTCTGACTCATAGTAATCCTATGCACAACAGAATGAAACATTGCTGGTCCTGCACCATCCTCACAATCCTTGCTATACCTGAACCCATAGTTGTAGCCATTGTATCAATCCATCTCGTTGAGGGCCTTCCCCTCCTTTGCTGACCTTCCACTTTACCAAGCATGATATCCTTCTCCAGGGAATGGCCCCTTCTGACAATATGACCAAATATGTTGTTGTTGTTGCTGTTAGGTGCTGTCAAGTCGGACCCGACTCATAGCAAGCGACCCCTCCTTGGGTTTCTGAGGCAGTATCACTACAGAAGTAGATTGCCCCATCTTCCTTCCGAGGAGTGGCTGGTGGGTTTGAACTGCCAACCTTCTGGTTAGCAGTCAAGTGCCTTAGGCACTATGCAACCAGAGCTCTCAAATTAGGTGAGATGAAGTTTGGCCATTCTCACTTCCAAGGAGTATTCTGGCTGCATTTCTTCCGGGACATATTTGTTAGTTCTTCTGGCAGTCCATGGTATTCTCTGTATTCTTCACCAACAGCACAACTCAAAAGCATCAACTCTTCTTTGATCTTCCTTATTCATTGTCCAGCTTTCACATGTATATGAGTCCATTGAAAACACCATAGCTTGGGTTAGGTGCACTTTAGTTTCAAAGAGACATCTTTGCTTTTCTTCAGCTTTTGAAAGAGGTCTTATACAGCAGATTTCCCAGTGTGATACAATGCCTTTACCCACTATAATATTTCGTTTCCTTGCTTACTAGCTTTGTGACTTTGGGCAAGTTACATATCCCCTCTAAACCTAAGGTTTCCTAATCTTTAAATTGGAGATAAAATAAATCAGTGGCCATGGAGTTGATTCCAACTCATGGCAACCCCATTTGTGTCAGAATAGAACTGTCCTCCATAGGGTTTTCAATGGCTGCAGAAGTAGATTGCTGGACCTTTCTTTCGTGGTGGACTGGAACCTCCCAACTTTTGATTAGCAGTCAAGAGCAGATTTAGTAGTGAGAACCCAAATCTCTGCCCCACACTCATCTGGGACTTTGAGAACAGGAGACCACACTTTACTATCAGCATTAACAAGATGTTGCTATCTCATTGTCTTCATTAGCATGACTTTACTTTTCTGGAACTTTCTGAGCAGGCAGAAGCTTTGATTGTTTGTTGTAGAATCTTCCCCTAAGACCCAATAACTCTTCAATAGAAAGCATTAACAGGATTCTTTTAATCCCTCCCCTCAAGATCCTTGTTTTGCGGTTTCCACCAATCCTAGGTTGTTGTATCATGATTCTTACCCAGTCCTAATCAAGTTCCCCATTGGAAGACCCTCCTTAAATCAAACTTCCCATTCTCAATAAATTGTAACTTGATCATTTCTCCTCTAAGACACTGCTGAGCATTTGGATGTTCTCTGTTAGTGTGGTAAGATAAAAATCAGCTTTGTCTTAACAGGTTGTGTTGTTGATATTTGGGGAGCCAGTTTTTGACAGTTTGTACATATCTCAGATCACAAACTCAGGTGTTGTTGTTGTTAGGTGCTGTTGAGTTGATTCCGACTGATAGCAACCCTATGTACAACAGAACAAAACATTGCCCGGTCCTGTGCCATCCTTATAATCTTTACTATGCTTGAGCCCATCGTCACAGCCACTGTGTCAGTCCATCTCATTGAGGCTCTTCCCCTTTTTCTCTGACCCTCCACTTTACCAAACATGACATCCTTCTCCAGGGAATGGTCTCTTCTGACAACATGACCAAAATAGGTGAGACATGGTCTGGCCATTCTTGCTTCTAAAGAGCATTCCAGCTGCACTTCTTCCAGGACACATTTGTTCAGTCATCTGGCAGTCCATGGTATTTTCAGTATTCTTTACCAACACAACAATTCAAAGGCATCAGTTCTTCGGTCTATATTATTCATTGTCCAGCTTTCACAGGCATATGAGGCCATTGAAAATACCATGACATGGTTTGATGTCTTCTAAGCAACATCTTTGCTCTTTAACACTTTAAAGAGATCTTTTGCAGCTGATTTGCTCAGTGCAATATGACATCTGATTACTTGGCTGCTGTTTTCATGGGTATTGATTGTGAAACTAAGTAAAATGAAATCTTTGACAACTTCAATCTTTTCTCCATTTGTCATGATGTTGCTTATATTGGTCCCATTGTGAGGATTTTTGTTTTCTTTATGTTGAGTTGTAATCAACACTACAGACTGTAACCTTTGATCTTCATCAGTAAGTGCTTCAAGTCTTCTTCACTTTCAGCAAACAAGGTTGTATCACCTGCATATTGCAGGTCATTAGTTAGTCTTCCCCTAATCCTGATGCCACATTCTTCTTCATATACTCCAGCTTCTTGGATTGTCTGCTCAGCATACAGATTGAATAAGTATGGTGACAGGATACAAACCTGATACATGCTCTTACTCAGCTGTGTATAAGTTTTTTGTTACTCTATTTTTCAGTTTCTATATTTTCCTCTCCCGGGGCAAGATGGAGACTAAATTTCTGTCACTTGTGTGTTCTTGCCCCATTATGCTTTCCAATATTGTTACCAAGTACTGGGGAAGGTTCTGCATTGTTCTTGGTGCCATGAGTCCATGGAGACATTTACTAGAACCTCCACAACCTGATCATTGGTTTGCATAGGTTAGCATTAAGATGCCTTGTGTTTCTTTTGCTGGGTGCTCAAGCCATGCCTTTTGTGACTTATAAGCCTCCTATCAGGGCCTGGAATTCTGCTAGGACAGAGTTCAAGAATCTTATTGTGGAAGTCCAAGAACCAACCTGCCTGGGTAGACTCTTCAGCCACTCCAGTCTCGGTCTTGGGCTTCCCTGGGCTTCTATCAAGGGTACCCTGCTCAGGCCCCTTCTGCATCCCCTTCTAAACACTTTACTACTGGGTGTTTCCATCATCTCTTTCCACACCTTTTCCATTGAGGGAGAGTACACGAAGGAATTCCTTTCTCTCTCTCTCTCTTATTATTATTATTTAATTTTTTTTGGTCCTCATTTTGGCAATGCCAAAAGTCTTCTCCTTTTGCTTAGGTCACCAGCTTATAGAAACCCCGTGGAAATATTCCTCTTGGTTCCTTTCCAATGGCTAAGGTCTCTAAGTGGTGTGGCAGTGAGGGGATAACCCATGCCACTGGGTGGATTCCAACTCATAGTGACCCTAAGGACCCATAGAACTGTCCCATAGGGTTTCCAAGGTCGTAATCTTTATGAAAAAGAGCTCTGGTGATGCAGTGCATAAGGCATTTGGCTGTTAACCAGAAGGTTGGCAATTTAAAACCCACCAGCTGCTCTCTGGGAGGAAGATGAGGCAATCTACTTCCATAAAGATTTACAGCCTTAGAAACCCAATGGAGATCGCTATGAGTCAGAATTGACTCGATGGCAGTGGGTTTAGTTTTTTCAGTGAAACTTTATGGAAGCAAGCTACCAGTC
Organism: Orycteropus afer afer; assembly: GCF_000298275.1. Lineage (NCBI taxonomy): Eukaryota > Metazoa > Chordata > Mammalia > Tubulidentata > Orycteropodidae > Orycteropus > Orycteropus afer. The sequence continues at coordinate 2,933,672 of NW_006921659.1, forward strand.
ACATTTTTCTCTGCATAGCCTCTGGTGGGAGCTCTGGTGGCGTAGTGCCTAAGTTATTTGACTGCTAATCAGAAGGCTGGTGGTTCAAATCCACCAGCCACTCCTCGGAAGGAAGGTTGGGCAATCTACTTCCATAGTGATACTGCCTCGGAAACCCAAGGAGGGGTTGCTATGAGTCAGATCCGACTCGATGGCAGTGGGTTTTGTGGTGTTTATTATTATTATTATTATTGGTAGTGTCTTGTGGGTTTGAACTGCCAACCTTTTGGTTAGCTGTTAATCTCTTAATCACTGCACTGCCAGGACTCCTCTATGAGGAGATAAACTAAAAATCAAATCAAATTCAATGCCATCTAGTCAATTTCAACCCATAGCGGCACCCATTAGTCCTTGTAGGGAAGAAACTATTGCTGATCAGGGTTGACTTGAGGAGAGTGAATTAATATAAACTTGGCCTTGATGGTAGAGATGACATAGAAAGTCCTTTAAGAGCATCTGGAGAGGGAAATGCTGTTTTCTAAGACTCTTTATGGCTCTAACTGCTTCTCCCATTTTCTCAGAGTGGAGCTCTCGGTGCTCGGAGAGTCACTCTAGCAGCTCCTCATTTCAGACTAGACTGTGAGTTAGTGGGCAAGCACCCTTTGGGGGGCATTTGGCTGGGGCAGTGCAGAATGGTGCTTTATCAAAATCTGTGTCTGGGTCCCCAAAGAGTGGAGTCTTCAAAGCACTCCAGCCTGTGTGGTTACTGCTAAACTCCACACTTGAGGACAATAAATGTAGAGATACAGGCAACTCCTCTTGGCAAGAAATCACCTTCATCCTTGGAAGCCCAAGATCCTTCTCAGGTGGGCCAACTTGCTAGGAGGTTGTGACCATTAGTTTTATTTCCATGGGGCACTTGCCTTATAAGTTTTTGTGGATTAATTTGTTGCCTGCAGAGCCAGGGAATTTATTAACATCTCCTTTGGCCTTCCTTCAGCAAGTAGGAGTAAAGTCAGACTCTCGTAATGAAAACAATTTTTCAAAAATTGTGTAGAGAAATTGCTTTGTCACTTAGGCAAGCAGAAAAGCTTGCCTAAATTCTTTCAGTGGGTGAGCTTTTATTCTTTCAGAGCAGGAAGACATGTAATGGGCTCAGAGTGGGTTATTTGTTAGTGATATTGGAAGCAGAAAATGTTGACATCTTTGCTCACTCGCCATGATTTAGAATATAATACAGCGATTCTCAACTTTTCTTTGTGATTGCAGCATACTTTCAAATATGAAAATGTTTGGTGACATATGTGAAGGTATTGAAAGATGAAAACAAAGCAAAATCAGTCAACAGGCATTGCAATACAAATCTTACCACAACAGAGTGTAATAGTTGTCCTATTCTCATCATCACCCTTCAATGCTGTTTGGTGGGTTGAACTTCAAGGGACCAACTGCTGTCTGGGCTACATCTCTGATACCCTGAGACTAAGTTCTCCTATGGTTCATCAAGCAAGACCCCTTTGGAGGGAATTTGACTTTACGCTCCACTCTTACTCTTTCTTACTTGCTCCAAATCACGGTGCTCAGACAGCCCATATCAGTCTCTCATCTGACAACACAGCCCTTGCTGTGTGAACAGTTAGTAATAGTTATGTTGCTGTTAGCTGCCATTGAAGTTGTGCCCAATTTATGGTGACTCCATGCACAACAGAATGTAACACTGCCCAATATTGCACCATCCGTGTGATCAGTTGCCAGTCAAATCGTTGTGTGCTAATTTTAGGAAGTAGCTCACCAGGTCTTTCTTGTTAGTCAGTCTTAGCCTGAAAGCACTGCTGAAATCTATTCTGCACCATAGCACCATGCAGGCCTTCAGTGATTGGTGGATCGGGTGGCTGTGCATAAGGTGCATTGGCTGGAAGTCAAACCCAGGTCTCCCACATGCAAGGTGAGAATTCTACCACTGAACACCACTGCTCTCAAATATCTTATGCACATCAATTAAAATTTGATAGCGCGTTTGTAAAGGGATTCCTGAACAACTATTAAGAACCTCTGAATTATATGTCCATACAAAGCCTTGTTTACTTTTAAGTATTTCTACCTAAGCAGCAAAATGCCACTGGCCTGGGTGCTTTCCTATGTTTGCTGCCATGATACACTGTGCTTGTTGCCACTGAGTCGATTCAGATTCATAGAAACCCTGTTGACAGAGTAGAATTGCCCCCCTAGGATATTCTAGGCTATAATCCTTACAGAAGCAGACTGTCACATCTTTCTCCTGTGGAGTAGGCTGATGAGTTCAATGTTTTGGTTAGTAGCTGGGTGGTTAACCACTGTGCCACCAGGGCTCCTTCCATGCTGCCCTGTACTTATCATCTATTATAACACCATTATGGGTCTTGCTTGTCTTCCCCACCAAACTGTAAACTCTTTGAGGAAATAGGCTATGTTTTTGTTTGCCAGTGTGTTCTCAACCTCAATCTCAATCTCAAAGAGGCTAAACCAAAAATAACAAACCCACTACGATTGAGTTGGATCTGACTCATAGTGACCACTCTTTGAGTTTCCGAGGCAGTATCATTATGGAAGTAGGTTGCTCCATCATCTTCCTTCTGAGGAGTGGCTGTTGTTGTTGTTGTTATTTGCCGTCGAGTTGGCCCCGACTCATAGCGACCCCTCCTTGGGTTTCCGAGGCAATATCACTACGGAAGTAGGATTGCCCAACCTTCCTTCCGAGGAGTGGCTGGTGGGTTTGAACCGCCAGCCTTCTGGTTAGCAGTCAAGTGCCTTAGGCACTAGATTGAACTGCCAGCATTCCGGTTAGCAGTCAAATGCCTTAGGCACTATGCTACCAGAGCTTACCAAAGAGGCTAGCATGTTGTAAATTCAAGTCTAATCCTATAATGGTTCTACTTTGCCACATGGCAAAGGCTGCCTTTTCTTTTTGGTAGCTGAAAGACACTTGGGAAACCCAATCCCTCTTGCCTAACACTTCGGCCTCTCCATGCTTGTATCGAGTCTAGTGCATAGCATGCACTGAAAAAAAAAAGTGAATGAATAATAAATTAGCAGGAGGTGTACTTAAGCTAGGGGTCCCTGCGTGGTGTGCAAGCAGTTAAGGCACTGGGCGGCTACCCAACAGGGTGAGGCCAGAGCCCTTCTAGACATGCCTCTGAAGAAAGGCGTGGACATCTACTTCTGAAAAGTCAGCCACTGGGAACCCTCTGGACCACAGTTCTACTCTGAGACTCCACACAAACCAGACTGAAGCAAAACTCACTGCCATTGAGTCAGTTCTCACTCATATGACCCCCATTGGGTTTCCAAGGCTGTAAATCTTTATGGAAGCAGACTGCCTCGTCTTTCTTCCACAGAGTGGTTGGTGGGCTCAAACCTCTGACCTTCTGGTTAGCAGCCAAATGCCTTAACCGCTACAGCACCAGAGCTCCACAACAACGGTTTTGGTTTTTTTTTTAAACTGCTTCATGATTGTGTTTCATTAAAACTCCATGAAGTTGACATGTATTAGGTTGGATAGTCACAAAACCAGGGCAGAGAAGCATGCTGACTCCACTCTCCTGGGAGACCTGCTGTGGGCTCCTATGATCATGGGGGGCTGTTAGCACCAACCACCATCTATCTGATCCTGGTGCAGAGCCTGGCCTCAAACTGTGTTTGAGGTCTGTAATTCAGTATGTCTGCACATGCGAAGTACTCACCAGATGTTGCTGAACTAGTGATGGATTGTATATAGATCCTTTAGTTTTCAGAGCAATCAGATTTCAAATCAATCAGATTCTAATTGTTAAAATAAATACTTTTCAAATGACCAAAGGATTTTTACATAAGGAATTTTTCTGAGCAACAGATCAGCTTATCAGTAACCTTATCAAAGTTTTTTTTTTTTTTAAATGAAATTATCTCTTTGACGTGTTCAAACACACACATATACACATAACCAGTTGTCACTGAGTTGATTTGACTTGTGGTGGCCCCATGTATGTCAGAATAGAACTGTGGTCCTTATGGTTTTCAATGGTTGATTTCTCAGATATACATTGCTAGGTCTTTCTTTCAAGGAGGCTCTGGGTGAACCAGGCTGGACTCCTCCCGAGTATTAGCATTACTGGGACTCCTTTGAAGTGTTAAGCAAAGCACACTCTGGGGTGCTGTTGTAAGGAAATTCATTTGGTCCCATCTACCTCCTCCAGTTACTCAATTACTGGGTTTCCTTCCCACTTCCCCAATAAAGAGAAACCCCTTTTATTCATTTGCACGTGCCATCCCCAGGAGTAGGAATCCTGCCATGGTCTCTGACCTGAAGTCAGGGGCTTATCTCTCCCACTCACCTCTTCCTAACTGCTCTATAGAGCAGCTTTGGGTGGAGAAGACCCAAGGGGTGGGTTGCATCCTGAAGACTGGAAAACAACCTGACTCTTGCTTGCTGTATGCTTTCACCTGAGCAAAAGTCACAGATTCACTTTGTTCTGCACTTGCCAGTCCAGCTGAGTATCTCCTGTGATTCTAGAAGGTGCTGGTTCAGGATGCAAGGACTAGAGGCTTTGGTCAGAGAGCCAGCCTCAGCTGTGCTCCACAGTGCTGTGGGTCAGAAGGCTGGCAGCAACTGTGCAGTCTGGCTAAAGAGGGGCAAGGATGCTCCATTGGCACTGTGAGAATAGAACAGCCCTACAGACTTTTAATGCCAGGCATTTGCCCAAAGTTTCTAGGTCACCCAGACTTACAGGGTAAACTCCCTACCCTTTGGCTTCAATGGCATAATCATCTGTACCAGCCTCTGGGAGTATATGTATGTAACCAGAATAAACTGGGCCACTTCTAGAACAGCTCAGTATGGTGTCACATTTAAAGAAACAGCAGTCCAATTATGCTGAGTGAAATAAGTCAATCACAGAAGGACAAATATATATTAGTTCATTATTGTAAAAAGTCAAGGAAAGGTTTCTATATGGAAGGAAACTTTCTTTGTTGGTTACCAGGGGTGAGAGGGTGAGAGGGGAGGGGAGGGAACACTGCAAAACTAAAAAATAATAAAGATAAAATAAAAAGAAACATCAGTGCAAACTTCTTTCTCCAAATACATAAAATATATGTGTAAATATATCATAGACATGTGTATGTATGTGTATATATATATATATATATATATATACATGTTTATACATACATACATAAAACTTGTTCATCTTTTAAAGATATTTCCCTCATTCTTAGTCTCACTCTTCCTCCTCTTTACTACCCCACTGAGATGCCCCTGCCCAACTTGCATATCTCTTCTCTCCCTGCTCCCTGCTGTGCAGACTTTTCTTACCATAATGCTCTTCCTGATCCTCATCTTCCCCACCGGGCCTCATTGCTCATGTACTCCACACCCCCAACACTTGATCTTCGCCACCACATGAAGAACTGCTATAATAATTTTCCTAGTGAGAATTTACCTCCCTGGCTTGTGGTGAATGAAAATTCTTCATTTGATTATATGCAGGTGGATAAGGATACCCAATCATGTCCTCCCCACAAAGTCAGGTCGTTCCCGCTTCCAAATCAGGCTGCCCCCCTGACCCCATAAAGTCTTTCCAAAATCTCAGCCCTGGCAGCTCTATCTCCTTCTTTCATAAATATTTTTCAGTCCCAATGAGGACTCTGAGGCTTCCTTGCAAGGCTGAAAGAACTTTGTAGGCCCATTCACCCCTGCCTTCCCAATGTATGTCCCAGGTATGAGGTCCATACCTATACAAGGCATTGCTAATCAGCAGGAGTTCACTGATGTCCCAGGGTCATAAATATGAGTCAGGACCCTGTCCATGTGAGCCACCTCTCCTCTCCAAGAACTGACTTTCAGCCATCTTGCATCATAAATGGCCTTGAGTCCCTTAGTAATAGTATTAACATATATTTAGTGTTTCATGGGGAGCTCTGGTGGCCTCGTGCCTAAGGCACTTGACTGTTAACCAGAAGGTTGGATCTTCAAACCCACCAGCCACTCCTCAGAAGGAAGATTGGGCAATCTACTTCCATAGTGATACTGCCTCAGAAATCCAAGGAGGGGTTGCTATTAGTCAGAGATGACTCAATGGCACATAACAACAACAGTGTTTCATATTTATATGAACTGTCATATTTAATCCTCTTGATAACCAAATGAGGTCCATACTATTCTAAAGATTGCAGTCTAGATCATTTAATAGAAACAGAAACCGAGACTTAGAAAGGTGGAACAGTTTTTGAAGGACCTTGTTTACTAAACAAGCCAAGGATTGAACCCAGACTCTTTGACTCGAAATCCTGCACTTTAACCACTTTGCACACTGCCTCAGTTAGAGAGAGAAATAGCCACATCTTTTGAAAGTCATCAGTGCAGTGCAATGAATCACTCATATAACATTTCTATTCATAGCCTGTAACTCCAACAAAATGATTGGCTGGGCCACAATCTTATAAGAGACTGGCCAATTTACTATGTTAATAGTAGCTTCAAAATCCACCCAGTAGAACTGAGACTCCTGTGGTTCAGTGAGGGGATTGTTCAGTCTTGCCATCCTGCTAGGCTTATATAAGTGTCAATCCCACAGAAGATTTGGGGGACTCCACTACCATCAAGAAGAGTCTGGTCAGAGTACATCCTGTAGACCTGGGATCCCTGTGCTGAGAACCTCCTAGACCCAGAAGACAGAGATGTAACACTGAAGACAGTGGAGATGGTCTGGTCAGCCCACAGAGGCAGAGCTGGGTGCCTCCATGCAGGAGGTTTGCCTGCTCTAAAAGAGCTATAATACTTGCCTGTGCAGGACAGAGGCCTGAGTGTAACTCATCCAACATGCCCCCAAACATGGTGAGGGCCACACGGGCCCTCTGACAATGTGGGCTTGGGTAGCCTGGCAGCAAGAAAGAGAATCACGTGAGCCTGAGTAGCACAGCAGCAGGTAGTAGCAAAGGCCTAGAAGGGTCCATCAGCAGATGCTTGGAAGGTCCTATGCAGGTGTGTTCCTACCAACAAGACAAAGCCCAGCAAGACACAGTGGCAAAGCAAAGCAGACTCCTTGGGAGCTGCGTTAGTCTCAGACTCATCTGACCTCCAGTTATTGGGACATGAGAAACCTTTAGCCTGTTGCCTGACCTGCAGATTTTGGGTTTGTCAGCCCCTGCAACCATATGAGTCAGTAGAAGCTTCCAGCCTGCTGCCTGACCCACAGATTTGGGACTAGCCAGCCTCCACAATTGCATGAGCCATTTCCTTGAAACATCTCTCTCTCCATATATTTATACAGAGAATTTGGAAGACAGCTACCTGGCCAGCTGCCTGACTGGAAGAGATCTGTATTTGCACCCATTCCAAAGAAAGGTGATCTGATAGAGTGCGGAAATTATTGAACAACATCACACACAAGTAAAATTTTGCTGAAGATAATTTAAAAATGATCACAGCGGTTTATCAATAGGAACTGCCAGAAATTCAAGCCAGATTCAGAAAAGGAACGAGGCATAACATTGCTGATGTCAGACGGATCTTGGCTGAAAGCAGAGAATACCAGAAAGATGTTTACCTGTGTTTTATTGACTATGAAAATGCATTTGACTGTGTGGATCATAACAAATTATGGATAACATTATGAAGAATTGGAATTCCAGAACATTTCGTTGTATTCATGTAGAACCTGTACATAGACAAAGAGACAATAGTTCCAATAGAACAAGGGGCTAACGTGGTTTAAAATCAGGAAAGGTGTGTGTCAGGGTTGTATTTTTTTCGCCATACTTATTCAATCTGTATACTTAGCAAATAATCTGAGAAGCAGGACTATATGAAGAAGAACACAGCAGCGAGACTGGAGGAAGACTCTAACAACCTGCAATATGCAGATTACACAAACATGCTTGCTGAATAAAGAGGATTTGAAGCATGTAATACTGATGAACATCAAAGATTCAGATTTAGACTCACTGATTAAAAGATGGCTATATTCCTAGAAGGAAGGACTCTGCAACAACACAGCAAGTATATTCCATGGCAGTTCCTCCTGTCCTTCCCCAAAATGACCTACAACCTTTTTTTTGAGTGATTGGTCACTGGGGAAAAGGTAATACTCAGACATCTCAGTGACTATTAGATAAGGTCTGAGCTAATCTCAATACCTGGAGGTGTAAAATGTTATCATGGTTTCTCTGTTTGGAGTGAGAGTGCACAGAAGTCAGGTGAAAAAATAGAGACCAGACTAAAGTCCAGCTCACCATGGGCCAACTAGGTACCTGAACCCACCAAATGGTCATTTCTCTAACCTGCAAGTATTTAGCTGAAATTGATATACTTGGCTATTGTAGTAACCTCTACACTGGATCCACTGACTATGGGTTAAGAATTTTCAGAGTGGGGAGGGCCAAGCTGAAACCTTTGAAACCTCTCCCTCTTCCCTGGGCCAAGATAAAATTGAAAAATCACATACCAGGGGGATATATAGAGACTAGTGTCACTATTTAAGAAAAGAATCATTTTTATATAGCCTTGGATTGATTATAGACCTCTGTGTATATGAAGTCCCCCATATAAGTGTGGGTATTGGGCATTTCCATTCTCACCTAGTTAGGACTCAGAGAAGATCCAGAGGTACCTCCCTCACCATGGTTGCCAACCCACAGCCAGTGATATTAGTTAAAAAAAAATAAACCCAGTCTCCAAACAAAAAACCAAAATCACTGCCATTGAGTCGATTCTGATTCATAGTGACTCAGAGTGAACCCCACTGGATTTCCGAGGCAGTAAAGACAGATGTAGGTTGCCTCATCTTCCTTCCACAGGGTAGCTAGTGGGTTTGAACTGCTAACCTTCTGGTTAGTGGTCAAATGCCTTAGGCACTAGGCCACCAGAGCTCCTTTTAAACCCAGTCTGTTATTGTTGTTGTTATGTGCCATTGAGTCAAACCTGACTCATAGCGACCCCTCCTTGGGTTTCCGAGGCAGTATCACTACGGAAGTAGATTGCCCAATCTTCCTTCCGAGGAGTGGCTGGTAGGTTTGAACTGCCAGCCTTCTGGTTAGCAGTCAAGTGCCTTAGGCACTACACTACCAGAGCTCCTAGAAAACCAGTCTAGTAAGTACTAAAAAAGAGTCCTTAATGCAGGTAATAACTTGAATTTCCTAAATAGACAGTCATATATAAACATGCAGAAGGCTCCAAGGTTTATAAAGACATCTGATCTAATTTTATTCCTAAAGATTCCATACCAACCAAAAAACAAATTCACTGCCATTGAGTTGGATCCGACTCATAGCGACCCCTCCGAGGTGGTATCACTATGGAAGTAGATTTCCCAAACTTCCTTCTGAGGAGTGGCTGGTGGGTTTGAAGCATCAGCCTTCTGGTTAACAGTCAAATGCCTTAGGCACTATGCCACCATAAGGAAAAGATAAAATAGGTTTTTCACACATACTTAATTGATTTGAAATGATGATTGGAAAGGTCACATACTTCCATTTACAAAATGTTTTCTATGAACAAGCTGACCTGTGAATTTCTCTCTGAAGATACAGACAAAATTAAGTGTTTTATTGAACTGAATTAAAGATGACTTCATAATCAGGAAAGAGAGGTTCATAAAGGCTTTTATCACATGTGATTTGCCAATGTGTGGTATCTTTTCTCAAATTTGTTTTCAGAGGCATTAGTTTTTATTGAGGCAAAGCCAAACTTACAAAATTGTTATCCCTGTCTCTTGAAAAAAGCCAGATGTCTGTAGCTAGTTCATCTGGAAGTGGAGAGTTATACTGTAATTTTTCACAGTTAAGTGAACAGTAAAACACACACACACACACACACACACACATCAATATAATGTCTAGTCTACTTTTCCCTGCCCCAAACCATAAAAAATTAAGTAAGGTGAAAAAGTATATAGTTAAGAATTGCCAGCGTTGTCAGGACAATTTTCATTATGTTTCAATGACCAAATACAACAAAATTTAGGTTCTGTATTAGCTGATTCTTTTGGATGTGATAAACAAAAGGAAATTATATGTTGACATAAATATGTTTTCTCAAGAAAGACAAAGCATATAGTCTGTATATAGAACACTCCTGGGAGTAGCAGAGTCATAAAACAGGGTGGGAAGTGAGGGGTTAAAAGAAGGTACAGTCAAATCTCCCTTGGATATCTTTTAAAAGAGGAAGAAATTAACATATTTCTAAATGAGTTAGACACTCAAAGGCAGAGAGGATGGTTCAAATCTCCTGCTGGTCTTGAGATTCCAGGATCACAAAATGCTGCTTGACATCTACCAAGCAGAAGAATGAAGGAGCAACAGGTGACCCCAATCAGAAGCCATAATCCCTTGCTCAGTTCCCAGACTGAAGCAATTTTCATTGATTGAAGAGATGGCTGTATGCCTAGAAGGAAAGACTGCAACACACAGCAATTCCTTCTGTCTTTCCCCAGCATGACCTACAACCATTTGAGTGACTTGTCACTGGGGAAAAAGCAATACTCAGACATTCCAATGACTGAGATACAGTGTGAATTGATCTCAATACTTGGATGTAAAAAGTGTCATTGTGGTCCCCCTTTTAGAGTGAGAGCTCACAGGACCCAAGTCAAAAGTAGAGATCAGGCTAAAGTCCAGCTCACCATGGGCCCACTATGTCCATGCACCCCACTAACTGGTCATTTCCTCAACTCCCAAGTATATAATTGGGATTGATACACTTGGCAATTGGAGTAACCTCCACACTGGATCCTTAGACTGTGAGGTAAGAGCCATCTTCAGGGCATTCACTCAATGGCATTTATTGAGAGACAGCTAGGTGGGCTCTGGGCTTGAAAAAGGAAGGTTAGTGTGACTTAGTCTCTGCTATCAAGATGCTCACAGTCTTTTTGGGGAGACAGATGCATAAACACATTGCTACAGAACAATACGATAGGTGCTCTAAGAATTTAGGTTGTTGTGTGCACCCAGAGAAAAGAATGCCCAAATGAGGCACTTTCTTCAAGACTCTGAATGGGTCCCACTCTCCACAAGTTACTGTCCAAACCCTCTAATCCCTTTGCACAGCAGTTCTCCAATGGTGGCTCTTAGACTCGTGGAAGTTCCTGAGATCCCTTCAGGGAGTGCCAGGTCAAAACTGTTTTCATAAATCTGCTATATCCATATAATGGCCTTGTTGTTGTGTTGTTATGTGCTGTTAAGTCGGACCCAACACATAGTGACCCCTCCTTGGGTTTCTGAGGCAATATCACTATGGAAGTAGATTGCCCCATCTTCCTTTTGAGGAGTGGCTGATGGGATTGAACCTCCAGCCTTCTGGTTAGCAGTCAAGTGCATTAGGCCCTATGCTACCAGAGCTCCTTATAATGGCCTTACTCAGCCATAAAGACAAAGTTTTGATCCATGCTATTACTTGGATGAACCTTGAAAGTGTTACGCTAATTTTAAAAAAGTCACAAAGGACAAATAGTGTATGATCCCACTTACATGAAATATCTAGAATGGGCAAATGTGTAGAGACAAAAGTTGATTAGTGGATACCAGGGGCAGGTAGGAGGGGGAAAGAGAGCTATTGCTTAAGGAGTATGCGCTGAGTGTCTGTTAAAGGTGATGGAGAAATTTGGAAATGGAGAGTGGTGATGATTACACAACATGGTGAATGTAATTAATGTCACTGAATTGTACACATAAAAAGGATGATATGGCAAATGTTTTGTTGTACATGTTTTTAACGCAATAGAAAATAATAAATAATAAAATAATAAAAAATAATGACAGGTTTGCTGGTCTGATAGAGCCTGGTGGAACCACTGAGACTATGGCCCCTAGCTGCCCTTCAGGTCTGGAATTGAACCCACACCTGTGGCTTCCGGCCAAACAAAAGACAGGCATATGAGTTGAACATTTACCTGAGGTATATACACTCCTTAGAGAGAACAATCATGGGAGAAAGAAGGGCTGTTTATGAACAGGGAGACAGCTCAGGGGACAGGAGGGCATGGAGGGATGGACACAGGGAAGAAGTAACTATCGGGAGGAAGTGGGAGGTGAGCTATTGCATTGTGGTAAATTGTAGTCAATGTCATGAGACAAAGTGTATGTGAACTGCTATATGGAAAGTGAATTTGCTCTGTAATTTTCACCCAAATCACAATAATAAAAAAATTAAAATAAAAAAATAATGACAAAGACTATTTTCATAATATACTAAGATATTTGCCTTTCTCAGTGGTGTGACATTTGCACTGATGGTGCATAAGCAATGGCAGGTGGACATCTGGAGCTTTAGCACTAGTCAAGGCAGTGACACCAGACCATGTTGGTAGGAAAGTATGTTTTACCACCATCCTCACTCAGTAAATAAATACAACCAGTTTCAGTTAGAAATACCCTTGATGAAGCAGAAAAAATTAATTGTATTAATTCTAACCCTTGCGTGCATTTTTACTATTCTATGTGACAAAATGGAAAGTACACATAAAGCACTCGGCTGCGAACCTCAGGGCTGTGGTTGCCTCAAAGAATAACAACAATTGTTTGCTTTGTGAACTGAACTAGCCACTTTTTTTCATGGAAAATCATTTTTACTTGAAAGAACAACAATCAAGTAAATTATGGTTGTTCAAACTTGGGTATTCAGCAAACTTCTTGAAAATGAACAAAATGAGCATGTCATTACAAGGAAAACTGACAGTATTTGTTGCCAATGATAAGATCTGAGCTTTCAAGCAGAAATTAGAATTTTGGAAAACTTGTGTCTGCCACTTGGAACTTGGCAGCTTCCCAATGCTAGCTAACAAGCTTTTCTAGGGGATGGGTTATGCCATAAATGAATGTGCCAAAATTTGGAAGATCTGAACAACTCAATAAACTAGTATAAATGACCAGTGCATGGTGTTAACAAAAGCATGCATGGGTAAAAGATCCATTCTGAGTGCAAGATAGATGAAGGGATTTTGATGTCATAGAGTTTGGAAAGTTCACTGCTGTTTCCGATTTCACAATGCAACTAAGTTTTAAGAAACTTTCACTTGTCAAGTTTTGGGGTAGGGTCAAGAACATCCACAATGATCTCTAAAGGGCCATTCAAACACTCCTTATTTTCCCAATGACAAGTCTGTGTGACGCTGACTTTTCTTCATATGCTTCAACCAAGACAATATATTGCAACAGATTGAGGAGAAGCAGCTATGAGAATCCAGCTGTCTTCCAGTAAGCCAGATGTTAGAGATTTGCAAAACTAAAACAATGCCAATCTTCACTATTATTTTTTCCTTTGGAAAACAGTTATTTTTTTCATAAAAATATACTATTTATGTTAATATATGAGGGTATGCTATTATTGTTTCTAAATGAAAGAATACATATTAAACATTTAAATTTTCATTCATGGTAAATATTGATAGATCCACCCCCTCCCCCTACCACCAAAAAAAACCAACCAAACCCACTGCCATAGAGTCAATTGCAACTCATGGTATGACCCTGTAATAGACAGGAGTCATATAAACAAAAGCTTTTTGGGATCGTCAGTAATTTTCAGGAGTATAAAGGAGTTCTGAACGCAAAAAGTTTGAGAACCATTGTGTTAGCATAGCCGGCCCTTCACAAACTCATCTACCCTATCTTTCCAACTTTGTTTTCTGACCTTTCCCCTCTGATTATCTCTCCCTCCTTCCATTGCAGGCACTTGACTGCTAACCAGAAGGCTGGCAGGTCAAACCCACCAGCCACTCCTTGGAAGGAAGGCTGGGCAATCTACTTCTGTAGTGATACTGCCTCAGAAACCCAAGGAGGGGTCGCTATGAGTCGGGTCCAACTCGATGGCACATAACAACAACAACAACAACTTTCCATTGCTAAGCTAACTCAGGTCCAGCAATGCCTAATGACTTTTATGCCCCCTAAATAGGCTGTACTCCTTATTTCCATCATACTTTTGAATGTCCATCCTGTTACCCTTATGAATTGAGCTTCTATTCATCACATTAAAACCAAGTTTAGTAAAATATCCCCTCATTACCTCAGAAAGTTTGTTACAGAGTCCTCAGGGCCCCAGAGGCTGTGTATAGAGCAGGGTCATGTTGAGAAATCATTTTGTATTAGATTATTTATACATCTGTCTTTCCCATGATGCTGAAGGCTCTTCAGACTTCGTTACCTCCAGCTCATTAAGCTCGGGAAGCTAGCATGGCTTCCAAAATAAGAAAAAGGGAAAGGAAGAGAGAGAGATTTTAACGCACTCTTTTGCCCTGACCAAATGACTGCTGGGTTAGAGGCAGGTATCATGCTGTAGCGTGTAGAGTAAGAATGTGCTAGACAGAACAGCAGCCTACACTCAAACCCTTAGCTGTCCAGCACGTATACAAACCTTCTTCCCTCCCCCGCCAGCTGTGGTCAAGTCGGCTCCACCTCACGCCGACACCATGTGTGTCAGAGCAGAACCGTGCTCCATAGGCTCCTCAATGGCTGATTTCTCAGAAGTACATCACCAGACCTTTCTTCTGCAGCAGTTTGGGGTGGACTCGAACCTCCAGCCTACCACTTTAATGTCTCCCCTTCACGCTTGCAAAAATACCTTTTTTTTTAACATACACCAAAGATACACACATACAACTTCAAGCATGCACCCACTTCACAGGAAATCATGAAGAGTGACATTCAGCTATTGCAGCCAGAAGTGACAGAATGCCGCTGCTCTCTGAGTGCAGGATCTCTGGACTGTGCCTGTCTTTGATATTCTGCAACGTAGGGACCAGATGGCAAAATTAATCACCAGTCTGAGCAGGTCCAAAGAGTAATGATAAAAGGAGGAAGGACAAAGGAAGAGAAGGAAATTTTTTAAAATTGTAATTCCCATTTTAAAAAGGTAAATGACAGTGTTGGGGGTCAGGGGACTGCAGGAATTACTTGCTTTTCAGTATCAAAGAAAATGCAGACAGATGGAGGCACTTTCCTTGTCTTTGTAAATAACTTTGAGATACCAGTATTTATGACCCCTCTCCCCCATTATCCACCCCGTGCTTCCATTGCCTAGTTTAGCAAATTCTATTTCCCAACCACTCACTTCCTATAAACTAATGCAAGTGGTTTAGTTTTATAATATTCTTTGTGAAAAAAGTCTTCTTTAGCCACTGAGGATCAATTCAGACGACACTTTTTATTCACCAATTGGTGGACAGTAATTACGGGGAGAGTTCACTTGAACATATGCACCAAACAAATGAACCTATACAAACATTTTGTGTGTGGGTAGCAAGAGTTAAAAGACAGCTTAATGTTCTTTATTAATAAATGGACTTCTAGCTTCTGAAAATAGAAAGGGGACTCAAGAGCTTATTGAAGAAAAATGCACGTGCATGGATGGAGAAACAAGACCTGGGTTAGGAGCAATCAGACAATGTGCAGTTACCAAAATAATTTATCACTTCTTCCAGAGGGAGGGTAGTAAGTCTCAATCTGTATGTAAAGCAGATCATTCCTCCTTCAATAAAGGATTCACTCGACCATAACAATCACCTTTATTGTTTGTCAGGCAGAGATTCTGGGAAGTAGTACTCAGCCCAAGAGAACAAATAAAAAATTCCAGGAGGGTAAACTAGAAAAAGGGAAGGTTTCTTTAAACTGATTTTGAAGGAGCAAAACGTGATTTCAAGAAAATTATGTGTGGATCATTATAACATCTTCACCTTCTATGGCTAGCAAGCAATTTCGTTCTCACCAGCCAGCCCTGAAGGCACACGTGAGGACAATTGTCGAGGCACATTATTTTCCAAAAGCAGAAAACACTTCTGATTCATCATCTGGTAAATTGTAGGAAGGAAAAACTCCCTGAGTTGGGAAAAAAAAAGTTTTACTGTGAAACGTAAGATTCCGGATGATGTTTGAACTCTCCTCTTGCAGTTGGGATCTTACTTTCAAGTGGCAACTGATATATTCACACGCAGGTGAAGAACAAAGTCTACTTGAAGTCTGAGAGGAGTCATTTTTCTATGGAGAAATGGATTTCACACACAGTACTGTAGTTTTATGCAAACAATACGCACTCTATGTTTTTGCATACCATTCAACCCCCATGCGTTATTTTCATAAGGGTGCTATACTAATTTTTTTATTAGTTGATGATTTCCACTTTAGTTTTTTTTTTTTATTTTCTGTCCAACAGATTTAATGCTTAATTGTTTAGGTGCCTGTTGATGCAGGTTTGTTTCCCAGCAGCAGACCCTCACCAGCTGTTTCGGTTACCTTGTGTTGCTCTAACAGAAACACCACCAATGGGATGGCCTTAACAAACAGGAGTTTATTCTCTTACAGTTTGGAGGCTTTAAGTCCAAGTTCAAAGTGCCAGGCTCTAGAGGCTGAGTGAAAGCCCCTCAACCTTGGGCTTCAGCTCTGCCTCCTGCTCCTGGCATTGAAGCTAGAGGCTTTCTTCACTCAGACAGCTGCTGGCTGCTGAGACTGACAAGCTCAAGGTTGACAAGTAAAAAGGCACAGTCCTGATGTTACCAAACCACATGGCCAGCCATGAATTGAAATTCCATTGAAAGTTCCAACGTTGGCAGAGCAAGGCAGGCTGCTGAACAATGACATAAATACATGCAGGATTCAAGTGTGCCATAAACTAGAGACCATCCCCAAAGATGCTTCTTATATATGGGAAGCAGACCACATCCCTAAAGCAGCTACTCAGCTGCTCCAATAGATTGGAGTTAATTACCAATCTTACCATGAGGAATAACTACATCCAGCTGCCCAGCCACTCAACTAGGCCCAGTCAAGTTGACACATAACCTTAACTGCTACAATCCCACCTCTTGTCAACTTGGCACCTGTACAGATCTTCATTGGGTGGCATCTATACAGATCTCTTTCGTTGGGTGGCTCCAGTCCTCAAGTTCCTCTGAGTGGTGACCTCATCCCTTGGCCTGGCGGCCCCATTCCTCCACCTCTTGGGCATGGCAGCCCTGCCCCCTCACTCTTGGGCAGTGGCTATGACTCCATCCCACCAGCTCACATGAATGAGCAGCCGCATACTCCAGAACCAAATTGGTGAAGGTCTGGCTCTTTGAAACCTACGGGGCTGTGATGGTTCCACCCCCAAAGGCTATGATCCTACCCTTGAGGCTGAGGCAGCTCTGCTTCCCATTTCTTGGTCTCTCCGCTTCTGCCAATTAATGCCCAAAGGCAACCCAGTCTGCCAGGAATCTTCCTGCCCAAAGAACACTTAGCTTTCTTGCTCTGTAAGCTGACCAAGCTGCTATTCCATCTCATGCTGATCTCTTCTACCAGTTAATGCCTTCAGGCAACTCACTCCACCAGGAAGCCATCCACCCAATAGTAGGCAATCTCCTAGGTGGGCTGGTAAGGCTGTTGCTGTCTCATGCTGGTCTCTTGGTTCTGCTCCTGCCATCTGTCATATCGCATGTTGGGGTCTCTCTGCCAGGGTCTCGGATCAAGGAATCACTCCACTCCTGTTTCCACATTTTAGGTATCTTTCAGAGCAGCACCCTGCTCTCTCGGTACCATATTCTGTTCTGGTTACCTAGTGCCCCTCTGACAGGAATGTACCACAAATGGGATGGCCTTAACAAACAGGAGTTTATTCTCTTATAGTTTGGAGGCTTTACGTCTGAGTTCAAAATGCCAGGTTCTAGGGGCCCTCGACCTTGGGCTTCAGCTCTGCCTCCTCCTCCCACCCCACTGAAACTAGAAGGTTTTCTTTACTCAGACAGTTGCTGGCTGCTGAGGCTGACAAGCCCAAGGTTGACAAGTAAAAAGGCACAGTCCCAATGCTACCAAACCACACGGCAGGGCATTAATTCAAGTCCATTGAAAAGTCCCACCGTTGGCAGAGCATAGCAGGCTGCTGAGCAACGACACAGCTACATGCAGGGTTCAAGCATGCCATAAGCTAGAGACCATTCCCAAAGCTGTCTCTTATACCTGGGAAGCAGACCACATCCCTAAAGCAGCTACTCAGCTGCTCCAATGATTCCACCCTGGAGCTGATTACCAGTCTCATCATGGGGAATAACTATATCCAGCTGCCCAGCCACTCAACCAGGCCCAGCCAAGCTGACGTAAAAACAACTACCATATCAGCCTACCCTTGAGTTTCTAAAGCAGCCCTTCTTCAATGTAGGAAGAAATATTTTATTTATTTATTTTTGCCTGGAAACAGCCCTCACCAGAGAAGCTGGGCCCAGCCCAGGAGGTGCATGAGTCTGTGCACCCTGGGCTAGAGAGGCCACTCAGATGGGCAAGGCCAGCATGCTACAGCGCTTATGTTCTGTCCTGCCATCCAGTTGCTAAGCTCAGGCCATTTGAATCTCCCACCTGCATGGATACTGCAGGGTGGGCACGAGAGTGTTGGGCACAGAAGGGTTATTCATTCATTACTCAGATAAGACAGGTCTTACTGGTCACCTAGGGTCATTACAGGGCTGGGGTAGTGCACAGCTGTGCCAGCATTGTCTTGCCACCTGGCTTCATGTGGGGCTGGCATAATGGGGTTTGGGTGCATGTGGGCAATGGCCCTTGTCCACCATGGGACCAGTCCATGCTTGGGCTGTGGCAGGCCTGTGTATAACATTCCATCTGATCCTCTGCCCATCTCAGTGCAAAGTATCTGGGCACAGATTGGGTTTAAGGAACTCCATTGCTGTTAGGCTCAGTCACAGACTGCCTCAGAACAAATGCAGTTTCAGTTGCTTATTTTACTTTAAATTCATTTTATTGAAATATAATTTATGTACAGTGAAATACACTGTACTAATACACTAAAGGGTATACACTAAAGTGACATGCATCAATGTGGTTTTTTTTTTTTTTTCAGTTCCCTCCCCTCCCCTCCTACGCCAGCAACCAACAAAGTTTCCCTCCATATATAAACCCTTCCTTGACCCTCCACAACAACAATCTAATACTTGTCCTTCTGTGATTGACATTTCATTCAGCATAATGTCCTCTAAGTTCATCCATGTTATGCAGTTGTTGTTGTTGTTAAGTGCCATCGAGTCATTTCCAACTCATAGCAACCCCATGCACAGCAGAACGAAACACTGCCCGATCCCGCGCCAGCCCCACAATCCCTGCTATGCTTGAGCCCATCATC
>NW_006921659.1:2979247-2986984 GCF_000298275.1 Orycteropus afer afer
ATGGTCGGTTGTTATTTGCTATTTTTGGTTCTCTGTTCAAAGTACTCCCTTTAGCATTTCTTGTAAGGTTGGTCTGGTTCCCTTAGTTTCTGTTTATCTGAAAATCTCCTAATTTCACCATCATATTTTGGGGACAATTTTGCTGGTGGAAAAGTAGGAGTGGAAGAAGGAAAGCTTAGTGTTGATAGGGTCGGTTTCTAGGGCTTTGAGTAGGCTATTTTTGATGATGTATTTATTTGCAAGACTGCAGCTCAACTTCAGGAAAGATTCTTATTTAGAGCGTCACCAATTTCTGCCAATTTCAGGCACACTCAAAGATCCCACCTCCGCAGCCCCACAGCGTTAAAGAACGGCTTCAAGGTAAAAATCCCGGAGTGCAGTTTCTTCCCTCTCCCTGTTCTGTCTGCCCACGGTGCTGACATAATCCTGGCAGATCGCTAATGGTCGGCTCTGGAATATGTCTGTGATACCGCCCAGCTGCAGCGCCAAAGATGCGTGCAGTTTGAGCTGTGGGTCGGGGGAGTACCTGCTAGTGACCTGCGGTCCCGATCTCTGTGACAAAGAAAAGCACGAAGTCTCCCAGTGTGACCCCAGTCTACTCTGTGACCTGCTGGGAGGAGAGGGAGCTACCCTTCATGTTGCCACAGTAAGTTTTCCTCCATATCTCAGTGGAGGTGTCCGTGCCACAACCAGCACCCAGGAGACCCAAATTACCTCCAAAAAATCAAGATGAGCTGCTGGAGGCAGGTCTCTGCCGCTGCCCACCGGAATATTAGAGTGGTCGCTGGTAAGCTGTTATAAGGTGTCCTCCCTTTTGGCTCGGGGATCTCTGGTGGGTGCCCTAGCCTGGCACACGGTGACTGCTCCAGAAGAGTTTCCAATGCCTCTCTCGGGTGCCCGTCTGTCCTCCTCTGGTAGCTCTTTCCTAAATAATCTCCCTGTGCCTTTCCTCTAATTCTGCTCTTCCGTGTTTGATGTACTCTGAATCTGTGAGCTGTTCAGAGCACTGAAATTCCTAATTTAAACTGTTGCGGCTAGTTTTCCAAGACCTTAGATGTCAGAGGGATAAAGCGTGCTGCTCACTGGCTCAACTCCATTTTGAACTCCCTCAAGAGGGGATTTTTTTTGTCCTAGTTTGCACACTGCAGTATTCCCAGACCATAGCATAGTACCTGGTACACAGCAGGTGTTCAACAGATTCCCCATCAATTTCTTAAGTTCTTCTTAAGTTAACTGCATATATATGAAATATATATATACTTAAATTATACTTAGTAATGACTGTTTCAAGGAATCTTGGTTGGTGCAATTGTTAAGCCTCTGGTAATTAAAAGGTCAGTGGTTTGAACCCACCAGCTGCTCTGTGGGAGAAAACATTTAGCAATCTACGCCTGTAAAGATTACAGCTTGGGAAACCCTATAGGGCAGTTCTAGTCTGTCCTATAGGGTCAGAATTGACTTAATGGCACAACAGTAACAACAACGAGTGTTTTAGTATCCATTTTTAAAAGTTAATTTCTTAATACAATGGTGTGAAAGTATACTGATCACATTTCTAAACAAAATGTTTCTAAAATAAAGCAAAGTCAATGAGAACAAAGTATTCAGTCATTTCTTTTTCACTTATAATGTGCATTTCACCAGTTACAAAAGGAAGAATGACCTGCAGATGGAAATGACCGCTGGAAAATTGCCTTTTAAAGATGAGTCAAAGCAGATGATAGCGGAAGCAGACATGGCTTGCTTGGCCCCCTGAGGTGCACTATGTGGACCTGCTCTCTCTTCACAGGTAGCGGTTTCTGATGTACTCTCGGTACACAGAGGTGTCTTCTTTCCCAAGGGGCTGCATGACACCTTTACTGGCCTGGATGTGGGCTTGGAAGATCTCTGTAGATTTTCTGTCTACTCTTGGAGGCTGCACTTCATAGATGTTGTCTTGAGAGAAAGCCGAGATAGGCATTCTATAAAATATGGAAGAAGAGAGAGCTGCATTAAAAAAAAATGAAGTGAAGGACTGAATAGGGAGCTATGGTCTCAAAAGTGTCGAGGGCTGCTGACTTGGAAGAAGTGAGCTTAGTATGAAGAGAGGCTAGAATGACTTCTTGATTCGCCAACAGCTGGCTTCCTCATCAGCCTGAGGACAGAACTGGACCAGCATCTCTCCAAGAGCCTTCCCTCATGCACAGGCCATGTGGGCACTCCTACTCTGTCCCTACAGTCCTGTTACACACTCATATCTTTGCCCTTGTCTGTCTTCCTCATCTGACTGGGAGCAACTCTAGGCAGTGGCTGTACAGATGTTTTTGCTGTTTTCCTTGGTGCATGGTAGGTACGTTGAGGGTGTTTTAGAAACCAGTGAAATAGGGACTATACCTAATCAGGGTTGTTGTGAGGAGGAAATAAGCTTATACATGTAAGTGCTCACCTAACACAGTGCCTGGCACACTTGTCTTGGCCAAGCTGCTGTGGAGTTGATTCTGACTCATGATGACACCATGTGTGTCAGAGTAGAACTGTGCTCCACAAGGTTTTCAATGCCTAATATTTGGGAAGTAGGTCACTGGGTCTTTCATCCAAGGCACTTCTGGGTGGACTTGAGCCTCTAGTCTGTCAGTTAGTAGTCAAGCACATTAACCGTTTACATCACCCAGGAACTCCTTGGCACAGTGTAAGTGCTCAATAAATGTGAACTACTGTGCTTCTGAGTTGATGGCGACTCACAGTGACAGGGCAGAGCTGCCCCATGGGGTTTTCTAGGCTAGGATCTTTATGGGAGCAGATTGCCAGGTCTTTTTCCCATGGAGCTGCTGGGCTGGTTCTAACTGCCAACCTTTTGGTTAATAGCCAAGTGCCACCAGGACTCTTTGTTAACAATTCCTAAAACCAAACTCACTACTATCGAGTCAATTCCAACTCATAGGTACCCCCATTGGGTTTCTGAGGCTATAAATCTTTATGAAAATAGATCGCCCTGTCTTCCTTCCATGGAGCAGCTGGTGGGTTTGAACCCTCACATTCTGGTTAGTAGCCAAATGCCTTATCCACTACACTACTAGAGCTCCTTTTGTTAACAATTACAGTTGCATAATCTCTTAGCCAAACTTCTAAGATCCAAAAAGCTTTAATAACCAAAAGTTAGTTTGCTGGCAAAGCCTGACCCAATTGAAACTCACTTGGTGGCAATATCCTCACCTGACCTGACCATATTCATTCTACTTCATGTGAATATTAATGTGTTTAATTATCAGACACAGCCTCAGATCATTCTGGGGACATTGTTATAAGGTATATATACCATCTTGCTATGCTAATATCCAAAAAAGTTTGAATTCTGAAACACATGTGGACCTCAGGCTTTTGGATAATGAATTAGGATCTGTAATGGCCAGCCTCTTTCCTTTGTGGGGTGATTTGAAAAGTAAGCACCAAAGAATTTCTCTGCTCAAAAATATCCCTCCATTCGCACCCCACCCACCAGGCCTGCCACAGTGCCTAAAATCTGCACCTATGCCTTGGCAGAAGGCATTGTCTTTAGAAAGCCCTTGGCAAAATGCAGCTCGGTGTTTTACACACCCTTAACTCATCACAGTTTGAGCACACCCTAGTTATAACACCCTTTGCTGGGGGGCAGGCCCTGAAGGGATGAGTCAACCAATAAACCAGGTGTGATGCAGGGTGTATACATGTGTATGGGGAGTGTGCATGCTCACATGTGTGCCCAGAAAGGTCAAGAAGGAGCCACTGATAGGAGATGATGGTAAAATAAAAAAGACAAGTAGCCCAGGGCTGGCCTGTGAGGAATGGGGTGGCTCTCCACACCAGGCCATCCAAGTAACACAGAAAGAGAAAATCTAGAGACTATTCTGCTGGGCTGGGACCAGTCTTGCTTGTGTGCTTTTTCTCAGAGGAATCAAGGAGAGAGCGTGGATGCCCAGCTGTGTGGTTGGCTGGGAAGGGCCTGGGGCTCAGGAAGATTCCCTGCAGTCACATGCAGAATTGGTCCTCATGCCCAGCCGGGTCTGAACACAGATGCTTTGTACTTGGAATGCCAATATTTCAAGGTGTAATAACACACAAAGGAAGACAGAGAAATTGTTCAGTAATAACCTCCAAAAGGTCTCTATACTCTTAGAATGTGTTACAATTAAACACGAATCTTTCTCACTCTTCAAATAAGGAAAAAAAAAATCAAGGTAGCTCACTGTAATTTGCCTTTATCTAAAATACTGATACATCCTAGTTGGCCATTCGTAAGGTTTTCACAGGCCAATTCTTTGAGAAATGGATGGCCTCTTCCTTTTTCTGAATCCATCTTAGTCTGGAAGCCCCACTGAAACCTGGGTAACCCTGCTGGCATTTGAAACACTGGTGGCATAGCCTCCAGCCTCACAGCAACACACAAGCTACCACAGCACGACAAAGTGAGAAACAAGTTTGTCTCCCTTAGCTGCTCCAAATTGCTCTGCTCATTTCCTGGTCTCCCTCACCCTGCTTGCTTACCCGGCCTGCCCCTGGGGCACAAATAGCTGCTTTCCACTGCTCCTGGGCTTGCTTACTGAGGCCTGCCTCCACGCACACAAACTCCTGCCTTCCACCGCTCCCAGGGCTGGCTCACCATGGTCTGCCTCCACACACACAAACTCCTGCCTTCTACTGCTCCAGGGCTGGCTTACAGCAGCCTGCCTTCATGCACACAAATTCTCACCTTCCGCTGCTCAAACATTTAAAGAAGATGGATGGAATACACAATCACTGTACCAAAAAAACTGATAGATGATCATTCCATTTCAGGAGATGGCATATGATCAACAATGGTCCTGAAGGAGGAAGTCAAAGATGCAGTAAAGGAACTGGCAAAAAACAAGGCTCTGAGAATTGAAGGAATACCCACTGAGATGTTTCAACAAATGGATGCTGCGCTGGAGGCACTCACTCGGTTATGCCAAGAGATTTGGAAGACAGCTACTTGGCCAACTGACTGGTAAACATCCATATTTGTACCCATTCCAAGAAAGGTGATCCCACAGAATGTGGAAGTTATTGAACAATATCACTGACATCACATGCAAGTAAAATCTTATTGAAGATAATTCAAAAATGGTTGCAGCAGTATATTGACAGAGAACTTCCAGAGATGTTAGCTGGATTCAGAAGGGTACGTGGAGTGAGGCATTTCATAGCTGATGTCATACGGACCTTGGCTCAAAGCAAAGAATACCAGAAAAATGTTTACTTGCGTTTTATTGATTATGCAAAGGCATTCTATTGTATGGATCATAACAAATTATGGATAACATTGAGAAGAATGGGAATTCTAGAACACTTAATTATACTCATGAGGAACCTGCACATAGTCCAGGAGGCTGTCATTCAAATAGAACAAAGGGATACTGCATGGTTTAAAATCAAGAAGGGAGTGTATCAGGGTTGTATCCTTTCACCATACTTATTCGAACTGTACGCTGAGCAAATAATCTGAGAAGCTGGACTATATGAAGAAGAACATGGCATCAGGATTGGAGGAAGGCTCATTAACAACCTGCGATATGCAGATTACACAATTTTGCTTGCTGAAAGTGAGGATGACTTGGAGTACTTACTGATGAAGACTGAAGAATACAGTCTGCAGTATGTATTATACCTCAATATAAAGAAAACAAAAATCCTCACAACTGGACCAATAAGCAGCATCATGATCAATGGAGAAAAGACTGAAGTTGTCAAAGACTTCATATTACTTAGTTCTATAACCAACACCAATAGAAGTGGCAGTCAAAATATCAAAAGATGTATTGCATTGGGCAAATCTGTTGCAAAAGACCTCCTTCAAGTGCTGAAGTGCAAAGATATTTCCTTGAAGACTAAAATGCGCCTAACCCAAGCCATGGTATTTTCAATCGCCTCATATGCATGTGAGACATATGAATAAGGAAGACCAAACAAGAGTTGATGCTTTTGAGTTGTGGTACTGGAGAAGAATGCTGAAAGTACTGTGGACTGCCAAAAGAACTAACAAATCTATCCTGGAAGAAGTGCAGCCGTAATGCTCCTTGGAAGTGAGAATGGCTAGAATGGTCATGTTGTCAGAAGGGATCATTCTCTGAAGGATAATGTCATGCCTGGTAAAGTGGAGGGTCAATGAAAGAGTGGAAGGCCCTCAACAAGATGGTTTGACATGGTGGTTGCAGCGATGGGCTCAGGTATAGTGGGGATCATGAGGCTGGTGCAGAACTGGACAGTGTTTCATTCTGTTGTACATAAGGTCAACATGAGTTGGAGACGACTCAAAGGCACAAAACAACAACAACGACAGCAACAACTTGATAAGGCTGGAAAACTCTACAATATGTCACATTAAAATAAAACTGGAGGTAGAATCTTCTTTTTGGAAGCCAATCTGAATTGTTTTCATCTCAGGATATTATATCTCAAGTCAAATTTGGTATAGAGTTTATGAAATACTCCCATTATTTCAAAACACTTTAATAATGTCACATAATCTTAGAATTCGTCCTTATTTAAGTAAACAAAAACCAAATAGCGGGGTGATTTTATACATTTGTTTCAAAATTAATGATTAAGGAGAGTGGAAATCCTGAGATAGCTGGATCTCAATTTGTACCTCAGCTTGACAGCAGCTCTTATCTTAAAAGTACAAAAGTTAGAGTTATTCTAATGTCTGTAGCTAACACATTATAAGGGTGACTGGCTGGGATAATTAATATATGAATGCTTCTTCTCAATTTTCCCTCACAAAAACACAGCAACTCTTCAGTCATTTACAGTATTCAAAGTGAGACACTAGAATTCTTTAATGGTTGATAATACTCAGGGTCAAGTCATTTTAACCTGTACCTTTGAAAAGGAAGTTCCATTAGCGGTTTTTATGCATTACTCTCAAAGCATCAGCAATGACAGCACTAGCCACAGCACCTCCTTGGGAGTCCTTTATATTTAATCACACCATCAACACCTGTCTAGTACCTTCCCTTCTCAAAGCTCATTTACATAAATTATCTTATTAGATCAGATTTTCACATCTTTCTTGAAGGCAGGAAGCACAAGGATGACACCTTCCATTTTACAGATGACACCTTTAAAGTCTATTTGTAAAATGAGGCTAATAATCTCTGTCTTGTCTTTGAAGCCAGACCTTTGCATGGAGCCCTATTAAGGAAAATGCAGCAAGAATAACACCAAGATAAGATAACTTCTGGGATCCAAGTCTTAATGCTCAGCTGAGAAAGAGAGAATGCTAAGCCACCAAGTCCTTCTTTTATCCTTCTTTTCTACAGTCCCAAAGGCCTCAGCTGAATGCACACCAGGGCAAGCATGGGAGGTAAGAGGACTGGGCCCAGCAACCATGCAGGGCCCAGACACGCATGAAGGGAACCACAGCCATGTCCCCTCCAGAGCCCTAGGATCCTAATCCATAAATCAATCAGGAGACCTCTAGGTAAACTGCTTCCCTGCCACAGGGAGTAATGGGAAATGATGATCACAAGCACCCTAAATATGAAATGCCATACATCATAATAAATGGTATCAGACTGAGTAGCAGGTGGGTTTAGGACACCAATACCACTTCAATGGGAGCTCTGGTGGCGTAGTGCCTAAGGCATTTGACTGCTAACCAGAAGGCTGGAGGTTCTAACCCACCAGCCACTCCTTGGAAGGAAGGTTGGGCAATCTACTTCCATAGTGATACTGCCTCGGAAACCCAAGGAGGGGTCGCTA
>NW_006921659.1:2987637-2993892 GCF_000298275.1 Orycteropus afer afer
GGGGGGGGTTGTTAAAATATTATAGTTAACAACTTTACAGGCTCATTACTTTTTATCACAAAACTAGTTCTATCTTTATGGAGATCTCTGTTTCCCCTCAAGGAATTTTACAGTCTTATTTAGAATAACATATTTGCCAATTCATTTACGGGCTGCTTAACCCAGATTGCTTGGTGAGCTGAAACACCAGAACTGATGACACTTAACCTTCACTGCAGATCCCATCCACACTGAGAAGCACCGCAGGCAGAAATCCATTAGACACACCAGATGTTTTTAAAGAAAATCTTTATTGGTGCCCTTTCATGCTCTTTCTTAAATATGGTATTACTCACTTGGTTGATTAGAATATGACCACATCTGATGATAGCCGTATCTTATACTTGGGTGCAGAACAAATGCTTGAGTCTCCTTTTAAAGTTTAATTCCTGGTGAGGGTTTTTTTTCTTTTTTTTTTTTTAAGAGCTTGTTTCACATTCAACGTAATGCAGACATTTAGTTTCATTCCCCATTCTCCATGTCCAATCCTAACCCAGTCTCCTCCCCTCCCTACCGTGTAACCCTCCCCCTGTGCCCCTCATATTTATGCACTCCTGTTTGTCCTGCATTTCCTCAGTGTGAATGTTGGTCCTCTGGTATCCCATGGTCTATTGCTCTAAGGGATGTGTTACCATAGAGTATGTGGGTGCGTCATCCTGGGTTGAGTGGTCTGCGTGTACATCTTGTTAACTATTGGGCTGAGACCCCACCCCTGGGGGGTGAGTTTTATTCCAGGCGCAGAATTCCAGGACCACAGTATTGGGAGTCTCACCAGATTTCATCTGACCAGTAATTCTGGTCATTATTGAGTTTTTGGATTTTGTTCCACGTTTCCCCTCCCACTCTATCCAGGATCTCCAGATTTGATCCTTTCCTGAGTGGCTGGCATTGCTAGTCAGGCACCATCTAGTTCTTCTGGTCTTGCTGAGGGTTTTTTTGACTGACACATAGTGAGTACCTAACACACATACGTTGGTTTGACAAGGAAGTATTAGATTGGTCAGAATGAAATGTTTTCTGGATTTAATAATGTCATGATGACTTGTGGTTGGTGCTAGAAATGCTAGATAATATTTTAATAATTTCAGTAATTGTATATATGTATATGTGATAGGTTTCCTTATGTTAGTTAAGTCTTATTATTTTTCTATGATTAGCATTTTGGTGTATATCAAACCCCACTTGGCATTTCTAGAAAATTTAATAACGGTTCTAGTCATAGAGTATATTTCTTTTCCCAATGAGCCTTTTTGTTGCTACCATAAATTCCAAGTTTTTTCCCCAAGGTTGTTCTTTAGATCACCAAATGATTCTTTGTTGGTTATGACTGCATCACAGAATCAAAAGAATATTACAGCTGAACAGGACAGGACCCTACAGAAGACCTTGACCAATCTCCTCATTTACAGATGGTAGGCTTCTTTAGGTCATTTATCTCTTTAATTCCTCTACCTGTGGTTAAAAAACCATAATTAGGATAAGCTGAAAAATCCCTCAGGTGCTCTGGTCTTAGTGGAGCAAAACCTCATCAAATGCCCTAATAATACTGAAACTTAGTGACTCATTGGCATCAAGCCAATTCCAACTCATAGCAACCACCATTGGGTTTTCAAGCCTGCAAATCTTTATGGAAGCAAACTGCCCCATCTTTCTTCCATGGAGCAGCTGGTGGATTTGAACCACTGACCTTTTGGTTAGCAGCCAAATGCCTTAACCAATACATGACTAGTTCTTGACTATGTATTCTATTTGTCCTTTTTTGTTTTGTTTTGTATTTTTAAAAACTTTTTATTCTGATTTGGGTGAAAGTTTATGGAGCCAATTTGTTTTACACTCAACAAGTCATGGAAATTTTGTTTCATAATACTGATTGCAATCCCACTTCCTCCTTGTGGTTACCTTTTCTCTGTGTCCTTCTTTCCAATGCTTTCCTGCCTTCTGAGCTTTCTCCCTGCACAAATGCTGCCCTTCTTATCTTTCTTGGCTCATTATTCGAAGGAGTGTACCTCCCTGGTGTAATTGTTCACCTGTAGGCCAACTGTTAGGCTAAAAGTTAAGCCCTGGGAATGAGTTTAATTCCAGGGGAGAAAGGTGACTAGGGGCCATAGTCTTGGGGGTTTCACTAGTCTCTATCAGACCAGTAAGCCTGGTCTTTTTAGATTTTGAGTTTTGTTCCACATTGTTCTCCCACTCTTCCCAGGATCTCCAATTTTAATTCCTTTTCAAGCATTGGGTAGTGGTAGCCAGGCATCATCTAGTTCTTCTGGTCACAAGGTCAGGTAGGCTGAGGCTTCCAAGGTCCTTTAGTCCCTTGGACTAGTTGTTTCCATGCATCTTTTATTTTCTTTATTTGTCTTTTCTCCAGATGAGGAGAGACCAACAGTTGCATCTTAGATCCCTGCTCACAAACTTCTAAGGCCCCAGTTGCTACTTAGCAAAGCAGGATGTAGAACAATGTTTTTGTGTAGTATGTTATGCCAATTGACCCTGCTGTCCACTGTGACCATGGTCCTGAACCTGCAGGCCCAGTGACTCATTTCCTCAAGGTGTTTGGTTGTGGGTAAGAAGTTATCATAACTTTGCCACCTATTCACTCTGCTATATATGGACATTTTTATAGCACATACAAATACGTATGTAGAAATACTGTCTACCAAACCTATGTTCTATTTGTCTTTCTGCCACCTATATAATCTATCAGGAAATAATCGTCCTTATCATCTAACCAGCAAGGAGATCTTTGGTGTGTGTCAGCATGAAATGACTCTCTCTCTAGTCATTAATGTTGCCCAGAGGTCCTCAGTTTGGGAATGGACATTCACAAACTTTTTCCCCATAACATCCACTGCTTCTCTTTAGTTCCTTTATTAGATTGCTTGTATCTTTGTAACAAGGTACTCAGATACTGAAGCTATTTATGAATCTATTCTACTAAGATGATCCAGTGAAAATGTGCATACATCTTCATGTTGAAAAATCAAGGTTATACTGCATACTACCCACATTCTTTGTACCAGTATATAGACACCAAAACCAAAAAAACTAAACTCACTGTCATTGATTCAACTCCAACTCATAGGGACACCCACTGGGTTTCCAAGGCTGTAAATAAATCTTAACGGGAGCAGACTGCCTCATCTTTCTTCTGTGGAGTGGCAGGTGGGTTTGAACACAGACCTTTTGGTTATCAGCCAAATGCCTTAACCACTACACCACCAGAGCTCCTACATAGATACCAGTGAGTCCAAAATGTAGTTCTCAAAATGTACCATCTAATATGATAGCCACTAGCTACATGTGGAAGGAGTGTTGGTGGTGTAGTGGTTAAGTGCTTGGCAGCTAACTGACATGCCAGTGCTTTAAACTCACCAGCTGCTCTGCTGGAGAAAGATGTGGCAATCTACTTCTGTAAGACTACAGCCTTGGAAATGCTATGAGGCAGTTCTACTCTGACCGATAGTGTCACTGTGAGTCAGAATCAATGCAGTAACAATGGAAGCCACATGTGGCTATTTAAATTTATATTTAAATTAAATTAAATTAAACATCTGGCTTTTCCATCACATTAACCATATTTCCAGTGCTCAGCAGTGTGGCTCATCACTTCGGTATTGGACAGTGCAGATACGGAACATTTCCATCATTACAGAAAGTTCTGCTGGAAAGAATTGTTCTAGCCTCTTCCTGGTATTTTCTTCCTCAGAAATTACCTTTACTATAGTTGCTCTTCCTATGTCTCTTTAAGCTATTATCATAATATAATGTCTCTACATAGCATTTACCACTCTCTGATCTTTCATTTATGTATATATACTGATTAGACATCTCGATCACTTCTTTATCCTCCATGCCAAGAAGAAAGCCTGGTACATAGTAAGCACTCAATAATTATTGAATGAATGAGTAGTGTCCATTTAAGGAATCTGATTTTACCTTGGATTTTGAAATCTAAAACCTAAATTCAGTGTGACTTGGACTACTCTAGAAAATAGGAACGCTACAATTTCCCATCAGAAGCCTTACTCTGAAGTTCTATCCTCAGGCAGCCCATAAAGTGAACAAGGGAACTGAGGGGAAGCCAAGGGGCTCTCTAGGGGCCAAAACTATCTAAGTGGCTGCAAAACACAAGGGTGAGGGAGGAGGGGTGGAGTCTTATCTAACTTTAGAGGAGATCGGATAGATTAACAAACTTGTCCAAGGTCACAAAATTACTAAATGGGCTGAAATCAAGAGGAATGTGTCAATCTTCGAAAGACTTTTAAAAAAATAAAAGAAAGGCCAACACACACCCCTGTATTCGTTGATCCAGAGAAAGCAGTAATTGCATACTGTATTTTTACACAAATAACACACAAGTTATGCCAGAACTTTTACTTAATTTCATCATTTCTGCATGTTGTATGTGTGTGTTATTTACATAGGAATGTTATTTGCAAAAAAACACAATATATTCTCTTTTGTGTATCCTGCCAAGGCAATTTCAACACTGGGAATAATGGGTAATCAGTAATACTTGCTGCCTCGACTCCCTAATTTGCACAAGTCTTTGGGTACATCTACAGGCAGTCCCTGGGATGTAAACATCCATCTTACAGACAACGCCTATCTGCCTTTAATATCATGCACATTTGCCCTCACTTTGAAATGACTGAACCAACTCCTACTCCCATCAAATTCTTCACCACAATCACCTTCCCTTGTTGCACATGTAGGTTTTATATCATTCAAAAGACTTCAAGATTTTCTTGCATTAAAACCCAAATCCGAACTCACTGCCTTCAAGTCGATCCCAACTCACAGCAACCCTTCCTGGGGTTTCCGAGGCGGTATCTCTACAGAAGTAGATTCCCAATCAGGCTAAATAAGAACCGTAAGCACCTGTTCCAACTTAAGTTACAAATTCTTAAAGACACAGGAACAGATCTTGTTCATACCCCAGGAACTGCCTGTACATGCTATTTCAAAGTAAAGTTTGAGGGGCTAGCATTTCTCCAAGTACTGGGAAATGGAACTATATTACTAGCTTAGATAGCATTTTAAATATTATCAAGGTAAAGAATATGTTAATTTCCTATTGCTAAAAAGACAGCAAGTCTATATATTACATATACAAAATGCTATGACTCTAATTCACAATTCCCAACAAAGGCCATTGTTTCAGAATTATTATGTTATTAAGAGTTAATGAACATGACACAGAATAGTGAGGATATTTGATTCCTTCAAATACAAACACTTGCAAATCCAACAGCAATTATAATGGGATAGTTGAATTGTCCTCCAGCAAAGACACATGTGATGGGTTTGCCATGAGTCAGACTCTACTGATGGCAACTAACACCACCACCATCAGCAGAGACATTGAAAGGGAGGTTAGAAATTAGATACTGTTGTTACTCTCAAAAAACTCACGGCCATCAAGTCGATTACAACTCATAGTGACCTCTGGGTTTCTGAGGTGATAAATCTTTATGGAAGTAGATTGCCCCATCTTCCTTCCATGGAGTGCTGGTGGTTTGAACGGACAACCTCCTGGTTAGCAGTCAAATGCTTTAGGCACTGTGCCACCAGAACTCCTTTATTAGCTGCATGGGCAGGTTAAAATTCATTAAAACAAAAACCACAAATAATGTCAGTCTCTAACCAATCCACTATCAGAAAGTGCAAAAGGGGTGAAGAGAAGAAAGTGAAGCATACAATCTGTGATGATAGGACAGAAATGCACAGTCCTGTAGGCCAGGAGGTGGGCTGCCCTGTGTGTATGTAAATAAGCCTTTTCAAAGGCTCAGCACTAAGGAATCTCAACTCCTTAGAGTATACTGAGTCTTTAAGGATGTTGAGAGAGGAAGAATAGGTGGCATTTTGGTTACAGGGAAAGCATGAAATTAGCAAAACTCTGCGCTTGTTTCCCAATCACTTACTTGCCTTCAACTTGTCAGGGAGCCATGCTATTGACAGGCCAACTAGAAAGGCACTGTAATCTGGCAAAAGTTGAGAATTTCATGCTTGTCAATAACATCAATACAAGAAAATTATAGATGAATGTACATAATGATCTTAATACAGTTCAGAGATAGGTAAGCATTTGTAACTTCCAAAGTGGTCAAACTCCATTTTTTGAAATTCATTTGTCATAAGATTGACTAGGTAGAAAAAAGTGTATATGAATACGTGTGTGTATGTATACATATGTGTGATATATATATGTGTGTGTGT
>NW_006921659.1:2994832-2995610 GCF_000298275.1 Orycteropus afer afer
CTATGTTTTAGATTATCAATATTTTTTAATCTATTGTAAAACAAAACACAGAAAACCACCTCAGAAACCCAATGTGGGCCACTTTCAGTTGGAATCAACTCAATGGCAGTGAGCTTGTGTTTTTTGATATCTATCTAAGGAGCTCTGGTAGTGTAGTGGGTTAGGCATTTGGCTGCTACCTAGAAGGTCAATGGTTCAAACCAAGCAACTGTTCCATGGCAGGAAGATGGGACAATCTGTAAAGACTTACAGCCTTGAAAACTCTATGGAGGTCTTTGAGTTGGAACCAACTCTATGGCAGTGGTTTTTTTTTTTTTTTTAAATCTATATATCTGATTTATTTTAAGGATGGTATACATGCTGGGAGCTCTGGTGGCACAGTGCCTAAGGCATCTGATTACTAACCAGAAGGCTGGTGGTTCAAACCAACCAGCCACTCCTTGGAAGGAAGGTTGGGTAATCTACTTCCATAGTGATACCACCTTGGAAACCCAACGAGGGGTCGCTATGAGTTGGGTCCAACTTGATGGCAGTGTGTTTGGTTTGGTATATATGCTACCGAGTTGATTCCAACTCATAAAGACCCCTCCTTGGGTTTCCGAGGTGGTATCACTACGGAAGTAGGATTGCCCAACTTTCCTTCCGAGGAGTGGCTGGTGGGATTGAACCGCCAGCCGTCTGGTTACATTTAATCCATTAACATTCAGGGTGATTATTGATAAGTTTGAATTTGTTGCTGTCATTTTGTTATGTATTTTTTCCTGGTGTCCCTGGTTTC
>NW_006921659.1:3000175-3004780 GCF_000298275.1 Orycteropus afer afer
CTGACCCTCCACTTTACCAAGCATGATATCCTTCTCCAGGGAATGGTCCCTTCTGACAACATGACCAAAGTAGGTGAGATGAAGTCTGGCCATTCTCATTTCCAAGGAGCACTTCAGCTGCACTTCTTTCAGGACAGATTTGTTAGTTCTTCTGGCAGTCCATGGTACTATCAGGATTCTTCTCCAACACCACACTCAAAACCATCAGCTCTTCTTTCGTCCTCCTTATTCACTGTGCAGCTCTCAGATGTATATGTGGTGATGAAAACACCATAGCTTGGGTTAGGCACATCTTAGTCTTCAAAGAGACATCTTTGCTCTTCAGCACTTCAAAGATGTCTTTTGCAGCAGATTTATGCAGTGCAACACATCATCTTATTTCTTGACTGCTGCTTCCAGTGGTGTTGACTGTGGAACCAAGCTGTCTGAAATCTTTGACAACTTCAATCTTTTCTCCATTTATTGTGACACTGGTTGTTCGTCCAGTTGTGAGGATTTTTGTTTTCTTTATATTCAGGTGTAATCCATTCTGCAGAATGTAGTCTTTAATCTTCCTCAGTAAGTGCTTCAAGTCATCTTCACTTTCAGCAAGCAAAGTTATGTCATCTGTATATCACAGGTTGTTAATGAGTCTTCCTCCATCCTGATGCCACATTTGTCTTCATATAGTTGAGCTTCTTGGATCATTTGCTCAGCATACAGATTGAATAAATATGGTGAAGGGATATAACCCTGACACACTCTCTTTCTGATTTTAAACCATCCCCTTGTTCTGCTTGAATGACAGCCTCCTGGTCTATGCACAGGTTCCTCATGAACACAATTAAGTGTTCTGGAATTCCCATTTGTGATAGTTGGAGCTGTGTGTCAACTTTGCTAGACCCCAGTTCTCTGTGGTTGTTCCCATGCTGGGATCGGATGACTGTGTTCTGGGTGGCCAATCTGTTCAAGGGGAGTTTCCCTAGGGGTGTGGCCTGCTTCCAGGATATCCAGGGACATCCTGGGAAGAGAGACATTCTTCTGTGAATTGGGATTCTGTTGTGCTGCCTACAACTGTCCATGAGTGAGCAGTCCACCATTTGGCCTGGAGATCTTGGATTCGTCATTCGTTGGAGTCAATAGCCGGTGTACTGCCTGCCAGCCTTGAGCTTCTCAGCCCCTGCAGGGAAAAGCCTCCAGCCTGACATTTGCTCCAGGGACTTTGGATTTGCCGGCTTCTATATGTTTATAAGCCATTTTCCTAAGATAAATCTCTCTCTCTCTCTCTCTCTCTCTCTCTCTCTATATATATATATATATAAGCTTTGCTAGTTTTTGTTTCTCTAGAGAATCCATTCTTCTCAATCTTATCCATAATTTGTTATGTCCACACAATCGAATGCTTTTGCATAGTCAATAAAACACAAGTAAACATCTTTCTGGTATTCTTTGCTTTCAGCTAAGATTCATCTGACAGCAGCTATGATATCCTCGTTCCACATCCTCTTCTAAATCCAGCTTGCATTTCTGGAAGTTCTCTGTCAATATACTGCTGCAACTGTTTTTGAATTATTTTCAACAAGATTTTACTTGTGTGTGATATTAATGATATTGTTAAATAATTCCAACATTCTGTGGGATCACCTTTCTTTGAAATGGGTACAAATATGGATTTCTTCCAGTCAGTTGGCCAGATAGCTGTCCTCCAAATCTCTT
Source organism: Orycteropus afer afer (assembly GCF_000298275.1). Lineage (NCBI taxonomy): Eukaryota > Metazoa > Chordata > Mammalia > Tubulidentata > Orycteropodidae > Orycteropus > Orycteropus afer. The sequence continues at coordinate 3,001,871 of NW_006921659.1, forward strand.
GGCATAGCTGAGTGAGTGACTCCAGAGCAGCATCCATTTATTGAAACATCTCAATGGGTAGTCCATCAATTCCTGAAGCCTTGTTTTTTGCCAATTCCTTCAGTGCACCTTCAATTTCTTCCTTCAATACCATCAGTTCTTGATCATATGCCACCTCCTGAAATGGATGAACATCGACCAATTCTTTCTGGTACAGTGACTCTATGTATTCCTTCCTTCTTCTTTTGATGTTTCCTGCATATTCAGTATTTTGCCTACAGAATCTCTCAATATTGCAACTCGAGGCTTGAATTTATTCTTCAGTTTTTTCAGCTTGAGAAATGTTGAGTGTGTTCTTCACTTTCAGTTTTCTAACTCCAGGCCTTTGCATATTTCATTATAATAAGTGAATTTGTCTTCTCAAGCTGCTTTTTGAAATCTTCTGTTCAGCTCTTTTATCTTGTCATTTCTTCCATTTGCTTTAGCTACTCTCCATTCAAGGGCAAGTTTCAGAGTCTCTTCTGACATCCATCTTGGTCTTTTCTTCCTTTCCTGTCTTTTTAATGACCTTTCACTTTCTTCGTGGATGATGTTCTTGATGTCATTCCACAATTCCTGTGGTTTTTGGTCAATTGTGTTCAATGTGTCAAATCTATTCTTCAGATGGTGTCTAAACTCAGGTGGGATATAATCATGGTCAGGAGCTCTGGTAGCGTAGTGCCTAAGGCACTTGACTGCTAACCAGAGGCTGATGGTTCAAACCCACAAGCCACTCCTCAGAAGGAAGGTTGGATCTACTTTCATACTGATACCACCTCAGAAACCCAAGGAGGGGTCTCTTTGAGTCAGGTCTAACTCTACGGCACATAACAACAACAACAACAATCATGGCCATGTTTTGGCTCTCATGGGCTTGTTTTAATTGCCTTCAGCTTCAACTTGAACTTGCATATGAGCAATTGATGGTCTGTTCCACAGTCAGCTCCTGGCCTTGATTTGGCTGAAGATATTGAATTTCTCCATCACCTCTTTGCATAGATGTAGTTGATCTGATTTCTGTGTATTCCTTCTAGTGAAGTCCACATGTATAGCCACTGTATATGCTATTAAAAAAAGGTATTTGTAATGAATAAGTCGTTGGTCCTGCAAAATTCTATCATGCGATCTCCAGCATCATATCTATCAGCATATTTTCCAGCTACTGGTCATTCTTCTTTGTTTCCAACTTTTGCATTCCAATCACTAGTGATAATCAACACATCTTGATGGCATGTTCAGTCAATTTCAGTCTGCAGAAGTTGGTAAAAATCTTCAATATCCTCATCTTTTGCTTTAATAGTTGATGCATAAATTTGAGTAATAGTAGAATTAACTGGTGTTCCTTGTAGGCCTATGGATATTAGCCTTTCAATGACAGCACTGTACTTCAGGATAGATCTTGAGATATTCTTTGTGATGATGATTGCCATGCCATTCCTCTTTAATTTGTCATTCCCAGTGTAATAAATCATATGGTTGTCTGATTCAAAATGGCAAAAACCAGTCCATTTCAGTTCACTAATGCCTAGGATATTGATCTTTATGTGTTCCATTTCACGTTTGACAACTTCCAATTTTCCTAGATTCACACTTCATACATTCCATGTTCTGATTATTATTGGATGTTTGCAGCTGTTTCTCCCCATTTTGAGTCATGCCACATCACCAAATGGAGATCCCAAAAGTTTTTACTCCATCCATGTCACACCCAAAGCAGCAGGGTGGGAGAGCAGGAGAAAGGGGAGTAAAAGGCCCAGGAACCTCAACAGAGGAGGAGTCAGCCACAGGGATCCAGGTGAGAAGAGGGAACCCAGGCACGCCCAAAGCAGCACGGCGGGAGAACCAGAGAGCAGAGATGAATAGGCCTAGGGACCGGTACCAACAGGAGTGAGCTGCAGGGATCCAGGTGAGCAGAAGGAACCCAGGCACGCCCAAAGTAGCAGGGCGGGAGAGCAGGCAAAAGGGGAGAAAAAGGTCCAGGAACCGGGACAGAGGAGGAGTCAGCTGTAGGGATCCAGGTGAGGAGAGGGAACCCAGGTATGCCCAAAGCATCAGGGCAGGAAGACTGGAGAGTGCAAACGAATAGGCCTGGGGACCCGGACAAACGGGGGGAGTGAGCCACAAAGATCCAGGTGAGGAAAGGGAACCCAGGTATGCCCAAAGCAGCAGGGCGGGAGAGCAGGAGAAAGGGGAGGAAAAGGCCCAGGAACTAGGACAGAGGAGGAGTTAGCTGCAGGGACCCAGGTAAGGGTGATAGGAGAGGTTTCCAACAGAGAGACAAATTTGTCTGCCAGTTTGTCCTACCATGGTGATGTGTTGATGTGAGTTTTGAGGCTGAGCCACTGGTGTTTCAAACTCAGCAGGATGCACATGGTGCAGTGGTATCAGCCCAGCTTACAGACTGAGACAGACTAGGAAGCAGGAAGAGGCCATCCACTTCTCAAATAATTGGCCAGGGAAAACCTTATGAATAGCAAAGAAACACTGTCTGATACATTACTGCGCAATCTTATGAACAGTCCAGTTAGGTTAGAAGGCTCTCAAAATAGGACTGGGAAAGAGCTGCATCAGCAGAGTAAACCCAGCCTTACCCATATGGATGAGGTAAAGCTTTCAAGACCTCCATTTGCTGATGTGGCAACACTCACATTGAAGAGAAACAGCTGCAGACATCCATTAATCACTGGAACGTGGAATGTACGAAGTATGAATCTAGGAAAGTTGGAAGTTGTCAAAAATGAAATAGAACACATAAAGATTGATATCCTCGGCATTAGTGAGCTGAAATGGATGGGTTTGGGCCATTTTGAATCAGAAAACCATAAGATCTACTATGCCAGGAATGAGAGTTTGAAGAGGAATGGCGTGGCATTCATCATCACAAAGGATGTT
>NW_006921659.1:3007230-3017529 GCF_000298275.1 Orycteropus afer afer
TACCATGGACTGCTAAAAGAAGTAACAGATCTGTCCTGAAGGAAATGCACCTGAAATGCTCCTTGGAAGCAAGACTGGCCAGACTTCGCCTCACCTATTTTGGTCATGTTGTAAGAAGGGACCATTCCCTGGAGAAGGATGTCATGCTTGGTAAGGTGGAGGGTCAATGAAAGAGGGGAAGGCCTTCAACGAGATGGATTGACACGATGGCTGCAATGATGGACTCAAGTATAGCAGGGATCATGGAGCTGGCATGGGATTGGGCAGTGTTTCGTTCTGCTGTGCATGGGGTCGCTATGAGTCAGAAATGACTCGACGGCACCTAACAACAACAACATGTCATTAAGGTCGACTCTATTTTGAGGAGGCAGTTCTTCCCCAGTATATTTTGAGTGCCTTCCAAGCTGAGGGACTCATCGTCCAGTACTATATCAGACAGTGTTTCAAGGCTATTCATCATGCTTTCTAGTAATATATCCAGCAGTGTTTTACTGCTATTCATAAGGTTTTCACTGGCCAATTCTTTGAGGGCTGGATAGCCCCTTCCTTCTTCCATGTCTGTCTTAGTCTAGAAGCTCCACTGAAACCTGTCCACCACGGTGACCTTGCATAGCCTCCAGACTCACGGCAACATGCAAGCCACCATAACACAACAAAGTGACGGATGAGTGGTGGATTTCTGAATTATCTTCAGCAAAATTTTACTTGTGTGTGATATTAATGATACTGTTCAATAATTTCCACATTCTCTTGAATCACCGTTCTATGGAATGAGCATGTATATGGATCTTCTCCAGTAAGTTGGCCAGGTGAACTGTCTTCCAAATTTCTTGGCATAGATGAGTGAGTGCTACCAGTGTTGCACCTTTTTTCTTTCTTTTTTTAAGCATTTCAATTCCAACAGTTCCTGGAGTGTTATTTTTTGTCAGTGTCTTCAGTACTGCTTGCGCTTCTTCCTTCAATACCAATGAGTTTTGATAATACGGTGCCTCCTGAAAAACCAACTAATTCTTTTTGGTATGTGACTGTATTCTCTCCATCTTATTTAATTCTTCCTGCATCATTCAATATTTTGCCCATTCAATTCTTCAGTGCTACAACTTGAGGCCTGAATTTTTTTCTTCAGTTCTTTCAGCTTGAGTAATGCCAAGCGTGTTCCTCCCTTTTGGTTTTCTAACTGTAGAATGCACATTTTATTATAGTATTTTGTCTTATCGATCTGCCCTTTGAAATCTTCTGTTCAGCTCTTATACTTCCTAATTTTTTCCACTTGCTTTGGTTACTTTGTATTCAAGAGCAAATTTCAGAGTTTCTTCTCACATTCATTTTGGTTTTTTTTTTTTTCTTTTTAATGACCTCTTGCTTTCTTCATGTATGATGTCCTTGATGTCATCCCACAATTCGTCTCTAGTCTTTGATCATTAGTATTCAATGTCAAATCTATTCTTAAGATGGTCTCTAAATTCAGGTGGGATATACACAAGGTTGTACTTTGGCTCTCATTTTAGTTTTCTTCAGGTTCAACTAGAACTCACGTATGAGTGATGGTCTGTTTGCAGTTGGCCCTTGACCTCATTCTGACATTTATTGAGCTTCTGTATTGTCTCTTTCCACAGATATAGTCGATTTGATCCCTATGTATTTTATTTGGTAAAGTCCATGTGTATAGTTAGTTTATTTTGTTGAAAAAAGGTATTTCCAGTGAATAGGCTGTTGGTCTTGCAAAATTCTATCATGTGATTTCCAATGTCATTTCTGTCACCAAGGCTATATTTTCCATGACTCATGACTCAAAATGAGAAGAAACCACTGCAAACATCCATTAATAATTGGCACATGGAATGTGTGAAGTATGAATTTAGGAGAATTGGAAGTTGTGAAAAATGAAATAGATGCCTGAAGAGAGATGTCGTAGGCATTAGTGAGCTGAAATGGACCTATATTGACTATTTTGAATCAGATAATCACATAGTCTACTATACTGGGAATGACAAATTGAAGTGGAATGCCATCACTGTCATTGTCAAAAAGAACATTTCATGATGTTGTATCTGGAAGTATGATGTTGTCAGTGATAGGATAATATCCATTTACCTATACAAAAACTAAACATATTGCCATTGAGTCCAATCCAACTCACAGCAACCCTGTTTGTGTTTCTGAGGTGGTAAATCTTTACAGAAGTGGACTGCCCAGTCTTCCTTCTGCAGAGTGGCTGATGGGTTTGAACTGCCTACCTTCTAGTTAGCAGTCAAATGAAAACCAATCAATACAACTATTATTCAGATTTCCACACCAACCACGAATGCCACAGATGAAGAAATCAAAGATTTTTACCAACTTCTGCAGTCTGAAATTCATAAAAAATGCAATCAAGATGCATGGGTAATTACTGGTGATTGGAATGTGAAAGCCAGAAACAAATATGTGGATTTAGATGTATCTTATGCGTTCCAATCCACTACAATTATTATTCTTAATGAAGTTCAAATTGTCCTATCTTTGTCTAGTGGGAGACTTTTCATGTCTGCTCCTGAGTTTTTGATATGGCCCTTGTAATCATTGATAGATTTCTTGCTATATGGATTGACAAGATGTTCCTGGTTCATTTTGTACATTTCACGAACAAAACTGAAATCAGCTAATTCTCCAAGAAGCTCAGGTTCCTATTAGTGAGAAACTGGTATTTCAAGTCCACAGTATGGGCCCTAGGGATTCTCACTGCATGTTTGTAGAAGGTGTGGTGGTTATATTTGTGTGTCACCTTGGCTGGGCCTGGTTGAGTGGCTGGGCAGCTGGTGGTAGTTATTCCCCATAATGAAACTGGCAATCAACTCCATGGTGGGATCTACTACAAGCAGCTGAGTACCTGCTTTGGGTGTGTGGTCAGCTTCCCGTATATAAGAAGCAGCTTTGGGAATGGTCTCTAGCTTATGGCATGCTTGAACCTTGAATGTAGCCATGTCATTGTTCAGCAGCCTGCCATGCTCTGCCGACCTTGGGACTTACAATGAACTTACATTAATGGCCTGCCGTGTGGTTTGGTAACATCGGGACTGTGCCATTTTATTTGTTGACCTTGGGCTTGTTAGCCTCAGCAGCCAGTAGCTGCCTGAGTGAAGAGATGCCTCTAGCTTCAGTGGGTCAGGAGCAAGAGGCAGAGCTGAAGCCCAAGGTTGAGGGGCTTTTACCCAGCCCCTAGAGCCTGGCACTTTGAACTTGGACTGAAAGCCTCCAAACTATAAGAGAATAAACTCCTGTTTGTTCAAGTATCCCATTTGTGGTATATTCCTGTCAGAGCAGCACTATGTAACCAGAACAGAAGGCTACCTGATATCCAAGCAGAGTGTCTTCACCACTCTTGCCTAGAACACCTACAAATGATGGTTGTGGGCTTCTTAGAAGTTCTACCTTTCTGAATGAGAGTTTTGATTTTCCTTTGCCACCATTATGTATTGGGTGCAGAGTTTTAGTTTATAGTTCACTAGCTCACAAAAGAAGGCGCTCTGGTGATGTAATGGTTAAGTGCTTGGCTGCTAACTGAAAGATTGGTGATTTGAACCTGCCAGTGGCTCTGCAGAAGAAAAGACTTGGTGAACTGCTCCCACAAAGATTACAGCCAAGGAAACCCAATGAGGCATTTCTACTTTGCCCTGTAGGGTCACTATGAATCCAAATAGATTTGATAGTACACAACAACAGATCATAAGAAGCCTCATCTGGACCTGATGAAGAGATCTGCACATAACCCAGAGATCTTGGACTTGGAGCAAGCTGCAAAAATTTAAGGAGAAGGGAGTAGGATCTCCTTATGTTGTTGTTGTTATGTGCCGTCGAGTAGGCCCCAACTCATAGCGACCCCCCCTTGGGTTTCCGAGGCAGTATCACTACAGAAGTAGGATTGCCCAACCTTCCTTCCGAGTGGCTGGTGGGTTTGAACTGCCAGCCTTCTGGTTAGTAGTCAAGTGCTTTAGCCACTACGCTACCAGAGCTCCTGGTTCTCCTTATAGGAAGAAGAATATGCATAGATAATTGGATAGCCAGAGGGGCAGACTATAGCAAACACCATAGGTTAAATTCCTCAATATCTACCTGAATCCACCTTCTCATGTCCAGGCGTTGAAAATCAAAGATATATTTTCCAGACTTCCTTGCAAGTAAGGTTCAAAGTGTAATTTAGTTTCTTCCAACCACTTGTACTCACACAATACCTCGAGTTGGGACTGAGTAATGTGCAGAGGTAGGATATAAGGTACCCATTTTGCAGACTGTTGCAGAGGTAGCATGTTCTTGGCCACTGTAGTGGTGGCTTTTGAGTCAGTGGCTTCCTCATTATAGCTGAGGTGGCTGGTTTGGGAGCCAGCAGCTGCTGTCATAACTTCCTAACAATAAGGCAGATATAGCAGCGATTCTCGTGGTTTGCCATATGGTTTCTGGAGTCATTGATGTAGAGTCTGTTTCTTAGCCATTCCAGTGATGCTGAAAGCCACTGAAAATCCTACAATAAATCACTCTCTGTTTAATCTAGCTAGAGTAGATTATGCTTTCTGCAACTTAACCCTGGCCACATAGCTGCTGTTGTTGGGTGCCGTGGAGTCTAGCCAATGAGTAAAGCAGTCAGCTCCAGCTCTCGTGCTTTAACTAGGAGAGGCACCTAAGCTCCCAGGTGACTCCCTCCTAGACGAGTGGTCCTGGCCAGGGGTATACTTCCCACAGTTGAGAACATGTATCCTTGCTCCCCAAGGAGACTGGCACACATGTAAGTGGCAATGGTGGTATTTTTTATGTTTTGGCCATTGTTGCTATTACGTGCCATCGAGTCAGCTGTGACTCACAGAGACCCCTCCTTGGGTTGCCGAGGCAGTATCACTATGGAAGTAGATTGTCCCGTCTTCCTTCCGAGGAGTGGCTGGTGGGTTTGAACCGCTAGCCTTCTGCCTTAGGCACTATAGCTGTTAATATTTTGTATTGTTCCTAGTATGGCAGAGTGATATCTTTTTATATTTTCTCTAGAGAAGTATAAAATAATTTTTTTTTTAAAGAACTTGTGGTTTTAGGGAAATGCTGAATGAGGATTTTCTGACCCAGAACAGGTAAAAATGCTCCCATTTTAGGATACAATTTATAAACTGTACGGTTTTCCTCATATTTGTAGGACACATTACTATATATCTTAGTATAAAAAGAAATGTAGTTTTCTCTGTTTCAGCTGGTTTATTATTACAAATACTGGCGGAGCAGTCAACATTTGGCTGCATTGTTTTGTAGGAAATAATGTGAACATCTAACTGTTGTTTAATAAGGGAGCACTTGGCTTTGAGTCATAGGCAGCAGGGCCTGACTACCTTGCACAGCACTGGGTCGGTTCTGAGATGGCTTTCATGTCAGTAAGAATAGGTTGCACATCAAACAAGTAACAGCTATTCTCATGTAACTGCCATCTCCCAGAGCCATCCTATATCTCTCCCTCGTCAGAGTCTCCCTTGGGCACCTGGTCATTTATCAGACATTTATACAGTCACCTTTGGCAGCAGTTTGCTTCCTCTGTCCTCACAGTGGCCTAGCACTTCTGAAAACTCAAACCAATGGGTTGGAGTAATGCCCATGTGTCTTATCTCCCACATAGAGGTGATGACAGCCTACTTATATTCTCATAACCAAAAGATGTTCCTACCTTCTCCTGATTATTTATAAAATGCTGCCATTGAGTTTCCATGTCATATCATTACATCTCTCTCTACCTGTATCTTTTTAAATAAACTTTTATTTTAGAACTGATTTAGATTGACAGTATTGCAAAGAGAGTACAAAGTTCCCATATCCCCATACTCTGTTCCTCCTATTATTAACATCATCCATCAGTATGGTATATTTGTTATAATTGATGAATGAATATTGATACATTATTATTAACTAAAGTCCACACTTTGTTCAGACTTCCTTAGCTTTTACCTAATGCCCTTCACCTGCTCCTGGACCCCATCCGGGATATATTACATTCAGTGGTCATATTTCCTTAGTTTCCTGTTGGCTTTGACAGTTTTGAGGAGTACTTTTTAGAATCTCCCTTCACTTTACTAACAGGAAAAATCTTCACTTTACTAAGAATCAGAAAGAAACAAAACAAAACAAAAACTGTCTTTTGGAAGGTGCTATCAGTCGTATCATGAGCCATCCAAACAAAACTGAACTGTCCTGAGTTTTCAGGACGACACTCACGGGGCTTCATCTCTGTTAGTCTGGGATGGACAACCTCCTCAATAGATCGTCTAATAACTGCTGAAGGAACTCCTAGGAAGGAGTCAGTGGAGTATGGATCTCAACCTGGCTGAGAATTACATTTAAACGGAGAACTTTATTATGTACAGAATCCCAGGCCTTACTCCGATGGCATGAACCAGAATCTTTAGTAATAGGATCTTGAATTCTGTATTTTGTATTCCTTGTTTTAAAATAATACTAATTTTTAAAAAACACAGGAAATTATAAAGAAGAAAACAAAACATGACCCCCAATCTGTTAAAATCACTAAATCCATTGCCATGAAGTAAGTCGATTCTGACTCACAACGACCCTTCAGGGGAGGGTAGAAGCGCCCCATAGGCTTTCCAAGGCTATAAATCTTTATGGAAGCAGACTGCCTTATCTTTCTCCTGCAGAGCAGCTGGTGGGTTTGAATTACCAGGCTTTTGGTTAGCAGCCTAATGCTTTAACCACTACACTACCAGAGCTCCTTATAATCTGTAAGTATCTTTAATATATATAAAAGTATGCTGTTGTTGTTAGTTGCCCTAGATTTGATTCTGACTCATAGAGACTCTAGATGTTAAATTAGACACTTTAAACAGTAACCAAAAGTCCAAAATAAAAATTAAGCGCATACTCATAATCTATTTAACCACCTTCTAGGGAGACTGGTTGTTTGTTTGATTTTTGTCTGCTTTGAGATTTGTATTTTCAAAAAGCTTCCCAAGATATTCTGGTGTGACTAGAAATTTGGAATTGCAATGTAGTAAATTACGTGGAATGGCTTTTCTACCATGTTGTTGTTGTTATGTGCCATCGAGTCAGACCTGACTCATAGCGACCCCTCCTTGGGTTTCTGAGGCAGTATCACTATGGAAGTAGATTGCCCCATCTTCCTTCCGAGGAGCGGCTGGTGGGTTTGAACTGCCAGCCTTCTGGTTAGCAGTCAAGTGCCTTAGACACTATGCTACCAGAGCTCCCTTTCTAGGCATAGTCTTTCTAATTCCCACTTTGCCATGAGCAACTGAGTAGCTGATTGTTAAAGTTATCCACCTGGTGTATTTCTGTTAGAGCAGCACAAAGCAATCTTCTAGGAAGTTCACACTCTCTCAGGTGTGTAGAATTCTGATGTTGGGATTGGTTGGTTTTGCCACTCTGCCAGGCTCAAAGTGAACCCTCCTAGAGGCAGAAGGGAGTCTCTCTGACTGCTGGCTGGGAGAGACATGCTGCTGAAAGAGACGTGTTGCTGGGGGAGATGCACTGCTGAGAGAGAGACGTGAGAGACACACACTGCTGAGAGAGACAGCTGGCTGAGAGAAATGGAACACATTCCTGAACTTGAATTGTAGCCTGGTGCTTCCCTAATAAACCCCATAATCTGTGAGTTCTGTGTGGCCACTGCAGCAAATTACTGAACCCAGCAGAGAGGTGGTGGGTGTTGTGGGAGGAACAGTTGGTGTCAAGGTTAGTAAGAGGGCTGGAGGGTGATGGCATGTCTGGCCTCATAAGAAGAGGCCTTGGGCTGCTGATGGTGATTGTGTCTTCTGCTTGTGGAGTTAGAGGAGGTCAGAAGATGCCACCTCCCTGTTCCTTCGGCAGGAACCCACTAACACAGACAAGGAGCTCTAGTGGCACAGTAGTTAAAGTGCTCAGCTGCTAACTGTAGGTGTGTGGTTTGAACCTACCAGGTGCTCTCTGGGAGAAAGATGTGCCAGTCTACTTCTGTAAAGATTACAGCCTCGGAAACTTTATGGGGCAATTCTACTCTGTTGCAAAGGGCTCCTATGAGTCTGAATTGATTCAACAGCAGTGGGTTTACTACAGAGGAAATTCAAAATCAGCTGTGAGGGAGCAGAATGTCCCTTTCAGTGCTGACATCCACTATAAAATCATAAAGTCCTGCCCTTCCCCTTCTGCTCCTAAACAAGTCAGTCATAACACCATTAGAATGTAGACGTTTTCATGAGAAGGCAGCCTATCACAGGGGGTTGACCTCTAAGTGGGCTGAGGGGGGCATCCCTGCAGAGGACAGATCCAGCATGGGCAGTTAGAGCATGTTTAGGGTGAGAAAGGCACCAATGTGGTGGAAGGAATGGATGCAGCAGCAATGGGAGACTGCTTATGGGGGTGGGGAAGTGGGACTGATCAAATAAGTCAATATAATAAGGGTCATGGGAGCCAGGTTTCTCAATGTTGGAGAAGGTAGTTACTAATATGGAAAGGGAGAAGGCTAGAATAAAACCAGGATACCCTGGAATTAGAGGTGTATATACTTATGTATACATCTGTACATATGTGAAGTATATATGCCCATTGAGTACGCCTGGGAGCAGCAATAGGTATAGATACACCCCAATAGCAATAGGTACAACTAAGTGCCCAGATCTTGGCTTTAATACCACTTTCCACTAAAAGGAGCCAGAATCTTTGGAGAAATGACTGATTTAAGGACTGAGACAAGCAAAGAACATCATAAGCCCAGAACATCTTATCCCAGAAATCAAGCAAGTACTCAAAGAATGATAAGGACATGTCTAAAGGACATGGGAACCAGGCTGAAAAGACTCTCATTGGTAAAATATTGGACAATTTGAGCATCAAAGTAAATAATGAGAGCAAAAGATTATATCCCAATGAATAAAACAGGAAACCAAGTCCATACTGATATAAACAAATAAATGAAAAAATCGATATGAAGGCATAGAGTTTCAAAGTACCTTCCACAGAATATTCATTAGCTAGAATCAAACAGAAAAAGTAACTTCATAGGTAGAAGAAACCACCTTAATCAAGGGACTGAAATGAACATCATCAGTAACCGGACAAATTGGAACTCTAGGCCACCTGCTAGGATGCAGTAAGAATAATCCAGATTCACTTCTGTGATATTCCTGCCTGAGTTGTGTAACAAATTACTACAAAACTTGGCGGTTTAAGCCACAGTTTTAAGTCATACAGCTTCCTTGGGTCAGTAGTCTAGGAATGGCTTAGTTGGGTGGTTCTGGTTCAAAGTCTCTAACGAGGTTGAAGTCAAGTGTGACTAGGGCTAAGGTCAACTCAAGTGCAGAATCTGATTCCAAGTCACTCATTCAATTGACAGTTCTCTGCTTCTCACTGGCTGTTGGTTGAAGGCTTCAATCCCTTGCCATGTGAGCCTATCCATAGGGCTGCTCACAACATGGAAGCTCGCTTCCTTCAGAACAAGTGATCCAAGAGATCACTTTAATAGCATAATCATTTCCTCACTCACCTCTAGGCAGATACCTTCTTTTCATTCAGGCCTCAGTTTAAATATTAACTCCTCAAACAGGCCTCAAACAGCTCTTGATCCTACCTGCACCAATCACCCTTCTCCAGTCCCCTGGTGTGTTAGGCTGGGTTCTCTAGAGAAGCGAAACCACTAAAGCTTATATATCTCTATCTATATATCTATATAGACAGAAATTTATCTTAGGAAAATGTCTCACACACTTATAGAAGCTGGCAAGTTCTTGGATCAAACGTCAAGCTGGAGGCTTTTGCTGACTCACACAGCTGTAGGGGCTGACAGGCAGTATACCAGTTGTTGATTTCACTTCTTTAGGATATATACCTATCTATCTGTCTATCTATCTATTGGGCAGGACGATTTCTGGTAGAATGGGTTGCCTCTGGCGTTAAAGCAGAGAGACCAAAGAAATGGGAAGCAGAGCTGCCTCAGACTCAAGGGTAGGACCATGGCCTTTGGGGTGGAACCACCACAGCTCCCTAGGTTTCAAAAAAGCCAGACCTTCACCAACTTGGTTCTGGAGGGTGGGGCTGCTTGTTCATGTGAGTCAGTGCGATGCAGCCATAGCCATTGTCCAAGGGAGGGCGCGTAGGGCTACCATGCCCAAAAGGTAGAGGAATGGGGCCCACCAGGCCAAGGGGTGAGGTCACCACTCAGGAACTAGGGGATTGGAGCCACGCAGTGAAGGAGATCTGTACAGATACCACCTATTGAAGATCTATACAGATGCCAAGTTGACAAGGGGTGGAATTGTGGTAGTTAAGACTGTGTGTCAACTTGGCTGG
>NW_006921659.1:3020069-3049194 GCF_000298275.1 Orycteropus afer afer
GACTGCTAACCAGAAGGCTGGCAGTTCAAACCCATCAGCCACTCCTCAGAAGGAAGGTTGGGCAATCTACTTCCGTAGTGATACTGCCTCAGAAACCCAAAGAGGGGTTTCTATGAGTCAGACCCGACTCAATGGCAGTGAGTTTGGTTTGGTTCTTTTTACCTGATTTATAACTGATAATGGTTTTGTTAGAAAAGCCCAAGAAGCATAACAGCTACTTTGTTAAAACCGTTCAAGAAAAATGAAAATACAGCCTTTGGGCCAGCAGGACTACTAATGAAAAAAGAGGGCTTAGGACAAAACTGCTGCATCTGAGAAGCTTCAGATAGAACTATGCAATAGCTGCCAAAAAGACTCCTAAGAATTATGTATTTGCTCTTTTTCTGTCTGCTAAACATTTAATGATGCTCTTGAAATTATCCGAATGTTTATCTAGCTCTATTTGACTATCAAAATAAATGTATTTGAATGTTCTCTCATCCATTTACTTTTCTGTTTTCTAACATATAATAAAGGAGCTCTGGTAGCATAGTGCCTAAGGCACTTGACTGCTAACCAGACGGCTGGCGGTTCAAACCCACCAGCCACTCCTCGGACAGAAGGTTGGGCAATCTACTTCCATAGTGATATCACCTCAGAAACCCAAGGAGGGGTCACTATGAGTCAGGGCCGACTTGATGGTACATAACAACAACAACATATAATAAAGGAGTTACCAATTTAACTGTCTTTTGAAACAAGCCAAAAGGAGTTTTATTTTCAAAGAATACGTTAATGTACAATAATTAAAAAGCACTAATTGATTCTGACATTAAGTAATGAACATCTAAGGAGCTGCTAACCAAAAGGTCAGTGATTTGAACCCACAAGACCCACTGATGGAGAAAGGTGGCAATCTGCTCCCACAAAAATTTCAGCCTTGGAAACCCTACAGGGCCATTGTATAAGGTCTCTATGAGTCAGAATCCACTCAATGGCAATGGGTTTGGAATGAACATCTAACACAGCTATAAATAGTGGGAAGAATAAAAAAAAGGGGGGTTAAGAAAGTCAAGATAGTCTCAATCCATTTTTTTTCTTCTAAATAAGGACAGAATACATTTTATTCAGACATTCTGGGCTTAATTAGTATTTTTTTGACATCACACATACAGAACAGAAAGTATGATCTTTTGCTAATGGATATAAACTATCTTATAAAGGGTGTCTTTGCAAGCTATTGGAAAATGGGTTGAAGAAGGAAGATTTATAAAAATGTCCACTTTTTCCTATTGAAATCAAACTAAATAATCTTTTTAAATCATAGTATTTTAAGACTATAATATATATTTTATAATATAAATATTAAAAAAAAGTAAATCTTCTTACAGAACTTCAAGTATTTGGAAACAACAAGGCAGTGGAAATTGAGAAATCATAGTTTTATGCTAGGCACATTGGTCAAGGGATTCCAGGAGCTAGTTTAATACATGGGGTGGTGGTGAGGTTCCATAACCAAGAGCTTCAGCAATTTGGTAGCAAAAGAGAACTGGAAATCACAAAATCATGGTTCTATTTTAGCCAGCCTACTAACATAACATAATTTAACTTATAAGGTCAGTGATAATTTATTAATTGAGAAAATCATGAGATATCTACCAAGAACTCTTGAGTTGCTACATCTAAAACTGAACATAAACTATAATGAAACAAAAACTTAAAAATATTTATCTTGCCATTTGCTTCAATGTGTTAACTCTGGCATTTCCTCCTCACACTCAATTACTGCATTACATTTCTAAAAGAGCTAAAACTAATGAACATCAGATACCATTCATTCAAACTTAACTTAATGCTTACTGTATAGTAGTTTATCATCCTGGTGGCTGGGGATACAAAAACAGGTAGGTCTTGCCCTTCAATAACCCACAGTCTTTTTAGATTTGTTTTTAGATTAAAAATATCACACAGTGGGATCCATTTACCAAGGGTTTTCTCATAAAATTCCCATAAAAGTAGAAGAGATGGCAAAAGGAAGTTTATAAAATATTAATAGGCCTTTAATTATGAGAACATAACACAGTAGATTTCCATGGTATTATTCCTCAAATTTCTTCATACAATCAAAGAAAATGAGTAATAGTATTAAAATATTCAACATGGAAAATTACTTATATAATACTAAAAGATTATTGGTGTCTGTTGATGAATTTTAAACACAATTAAAACTTAATGGGGTTTTTGCTTTATTTTTAAAATCATTTATAAATACCCCAAGGCTGAGTTACACATAGGATGGTATACCTATATTTAACTATGAAACTGAAATGTTTTTTTTTCTTTGTATTTCAACCAAAAACTATCTTAACTGAAAAGGCTAGTATATGCTCACAGAAGACAAGGGCAATGAATACATCCTACTTACTTGCCAAAAAGCATCCCACTCACCTTCCATGCACAAAACTGGTGATAATTTAGTAAAATGACAAAAGGTTTAACAGGTATAAAATGTGGTTCTTGTATCCTGAGCAGGGATAGATTATTCAATAATTGAGGTAAACACGTGCTTACGGCATCAACAAAACACGGGCACCGGTTGTCTAAAGCAAAGCCTCAGAGGACTGGCAGACAGGACACAAGGAAAAGTGAGCACTGCAGTGGAAGAGAATGGGCAGGGTACTAAATACAACTGATACCATTTTATAAATGTTTTATATGATAACCATTGCATTTTCCTTTTCTTTTTGGACCAACCAGGTATAACTTCACATTCAGTTCTCTCACTGACCATATGAGAATATGCCAGCAGCACTATAATCATGTGATTCATGACATATCTGGTCCTGTGCAAGGTGTACCGAAACGTGTCTTCAGATTGAGTAAACTTTTGTATTTGTATCATGCTCTTTGCAATCACTCTTGCCCTGTCAGGTACCAGTAGTAGTCTAATTAACTGGAAGATGTAGCCTCAAAGGATGGAAAGTGAGTGTTAAAAAAAGTGAATTTTAAAAGTATTATTTCAAGAAGAAAAACATTTGTTGAGATCTGCGAGAGGCCCACTGACAAACATCATATTATGAATGAAATTATAGGTATGTATAGTGTACAGCCACAGTAGTCAAAACAGCCTGGTACTGGTACAATGACAGACACATAGACCAGTGGAACAGAATTGAGAACCCAGAAACAGATCCATCGACCTCTGGTCAGCTGATTTTTGACAAATGGCTGAAATCCATTAAATGGGGAAGAGATGGTCTCTTTAACAAATGGTGCTAGCAAAACTGAATATCCATTTGCAGAAAAATGAAACAAGATCTGTACCTCACACCATACACAAAAACTAACTCCAGATGGATCAAAGACTTAAATGTGAAACCTAAAACTATAAAGTTCCTCAAGAAAAAACTAGGGGCAAATTTAGGGGCCCTAATTTATGACATAAATAGACTGTCAAGGATAACCAAAATGCACAAACAGCAGAGGATAAACTAGATGAATGGGGCCTTCTAAATTTTTGTGTGCTTCCAAAGACTTCTCCAAAAGACTAAAAAGAGAATCTACAGATTGGGAAAAAAATATTTGGCAATGACACATCTGACAAGGGACTAATCTCTAAAATTTATAGGAAACCCAACACCTCAACAACAAAAAGACAAACAATCCAACTCAAAAACGGGCAGAAAACATGAATAGAGACTTCACCAAAGAGGATATTCAGGTGGCCAACAAACACATGAAGAAATGTTCATGAGCATTAGCCATTACTTACTAACTCACTGCCATCAAGTCGGATGCGACTCATAGCAACCCCTTCTTGGGTTTCCAAGGCAGTATCTCTATGGAAGTAGACTGCCCAACCTTCTGTCTGAGGAGTGGCTGGTGGGTTTGAACCGCCAGCCTTCTGGTTAGCAGTCAAATGCCTTAGGCACTACGCCATCAGAGCTCCTCATCAGCCATTGTTGTTGTTGTTGTTGTTATATTGCCGTCGAGTCGGCCCCGACTCATAGCGACCCCTCCTTGGGTTTCCGAGGCAGTACTATGGAAGTAGGATTGCCCAACCTTCCTTCCGAGGAGTGGCTGGTGGGTTTGAACCGCCAGCCTTCTGGTTAGCAGTCAAGTGCCCTAGGCACTATGCTACCAGAGCTCCCCATCAGCCATTAGAGAGATGCAAATCCAAACAACAATGAGATACCATCTGGCCCAGCACTAATAGCAAAGTTCAACAAGACAGAAAATAACACATGCTGGCGAGGATGTGGAGAGATTAGGACTCTCATACACTGCTGGTGGGATTGTCAAATGATACAACCACTGTAGAAAGCAGTATGGTGATTCCTTAAAAAGTTGGAATTAGAAATACCATGGGATCCAGCAATCCCATTACTAGGTACACATCCTAAAGAAGTGAGAGCCAGGACACATACAGATATGCACACCTATTTTCATCACAGCACTATTTACAATAGCAAAAAGATGGAATTAACAAAAGAATGGATAACCAAACTATGGTGCATACACACAATGGAATATTATGGAACACTAAAGAATAATGTAGAATCTGCAATACACTGCATAGCATGGATGAACTTGGACGACATTATGCTGAATGAAATAAGTCAATCACAGAAGGACAAATATTGTATTAGCTCATTATTGTAAAAAGTCAAGGAAAGGTTTCTATATGGAAGGAAACTTTTTTTGTTGGTTACCAGGGGTGGAAGGGGAGGGAAGGGAACACTGCAAAAATTTTAAATAAATAAATAAACAAACCAAATAAATAAATAAAGAGATTACAGGTATTGCATCACTTATCGTGATCTGGATGTTGTGTGAACACCATGTTAAAACCTTATGGAATCCACTTCCAGTTGTCCTCATTCTTGCTGCTGCCACTGCTAAAACTGCTAGTAGAAGCCAGAGGACCAGGCTTCAGCAGTGGTGGTTGAGAGGGCCACAGCATGACTGAAGTGAACGGAAGGGAGAGAAGAGGGGCAGAGTGTGCCCAGTCCCACCCACCATTCTATCCGCCTGAGTAGCAGGAGCAGTTCAGGCCCTGCAGCCCCACCCTGCCACCCAACTGCCTGCTGGGCTGTCCCTAGAGCTATGTCCTCTGCCTCACCTGCCAGTATCCCACTCTTAATCCACTGCTGTGAGAGTCTGGGTTCAGGGTCTTTAAAACCATTAGAGGTAAAGGAAAGCTGTCTTCCTTTTTAAAAAAACCTTATGGGATAACAGACAGTCAGATGTTGCCCAAATGGATGTTAAGTGATGCATACCTATATTTCTAACTGCCTTATAAGTACTATTCCTTTGGACTATCTCAGATCTGACAAACAAACTTCTATGTTACAAATCAATTTTTTTTTTTTTTTTTACCAATCCAAACAAATTTCTGTGTGAACATCCAAATTCAAACGTAAATTTATTTTATAAAATTTTATTTTTAATTATTCAAATTCATTTGCTATGATTAAATAAAATTTTAAAAGTGATAAAATTTTGTATCCAGATAAAATGAAACGCCAACATCTAAGTGGAGCCCAGCAACGAAAGCTTCCAGAAGATAAGAAGAATTTGTGAATTGCTTAATGAAAAGTCTAAAATTAACTTCCTTTTAAAAATATAATGCATCAAGTGACTTCTTCCATTAAACATTCAAGTTTAATGGGTGGAAATTGTTGTACTAGTACCACTAGTGCTGAAATTACTAACAGCAATATGAAACAGTAGTTCCTTCATCTGTGAGGGATATGTTCTAAGATCCCCAGTGGATGCTTGAAACTGCAGATAGTGTTGAACCTGCTAAAGGGGCAGGTAGGTGGCATCTTCTGAACTCCTCTAACTCCACAAGTGGAAGACAGAATCACCATCAGCAGCCCAAGGCCTGTTCTCATGAGCCCACACATGCCACCACCCTCCAGCCCTCTTACCGACCTTGACACCAACCGTCCCTCTCATGGCATCCACCACCTCTCTGCTGGGTTTGATAATTTGCTGCAGAGGCCACACAGAGCTCATAGATAATGGGGTTTATTAGGGAAGCAACAGGATACAATTCAAGTTTAGGAATGCACTCAGCCTCTCCCAGCCAGCCATCTCTCTCAATCGGCCATCTCTCTCTCTCAGTAGCACATTTCTCTTTCAGCAGTGTCTCTCTCACGTGTCTCTCTCTCAGCAGTGTCTCTCTCTCTCGGCAGTGTGTCTTTCAACCATGCATCTCTCAGCCACGCATCTTGCTCTCAGCCACGCATCTCTCTCTCTCAGTGGCACGTCTCTCTCACTAGGCAGTGAGATATTCCATTCTACCTCTTGTTGTTGTTGTTGTTATGTGCCGTCGAGTCAGCCCCGACTCATAGCGACCCCTCCTTGGGTTTCCGAGGCAGTATCGCTATGGAAGTAGGATTGCCCACCCTTCCTTCCAAGGAGTGGCTGGTGGGTTTGAACCACCAGCCGTCTGGTTAGCAGGCAAGTGTCTTAGCCACTATGCTACCAGAGCTCCCTGGAAGACTCATTTTAAGCCTTGCAGAGGGGCAAAACTACCCAACGCCAACATCAGAATTCTACACACCTGAGAGAGAAAAAATTCCAAGAATATTACTTTGTGCTGCCCCAGGTGCATAACTTTAACAATCAGCTACTCAGTTACTCAAGGCAAAGTGGAAGTTATAAAGACTATGGCTAGAAAAGCCATACCATGTAATTTACTATGCTGTAGTACCTATATATCTGTTTCTCCTATACATACATACAACAGGTACCTAGAGTGCCCCAGGCAGGCAGCATTAACCTGTTGGACACTGTCAGGGTGTGGTACAGCTGTTCACCCAACTATGTTTTCCAGACTCACTCCCAGCAGAGGAAGAGGAAACTGGCTCTGCAGGGAGCAGGGCAGTGTGAGATTTCATCATGGCTATTTATAATGGTAAACAATTGAAGTATTTTCAGATCATGATTGACTGCAGGTAACTGCAACCAAGGAAAGTGAAAGTGCAGGTAAGTGGGGACTACTGTATAACAGTATTTATTCCAAATTCTGCATCCATTCCTTGCTGTAGTAAAAATAATAATAATGATGATGATGTAGAAAGTGAAACTATTTTAGAATTGGAATTGTTGCTTCTGCAGACCCCATTAAAAAGAAAAACATAGATTCTGCTCTGTGGAATAATTTGTCTTCTAATGATGTAAATTACTGGATCAAAAGAGGGCCAAGTGATTGTCAACACCACAGTGGATCATTTGAAAATTGGTGTTGGAAATTTTTGGATTATAAAACACAAGGTTCTGTAGCCAGAATATATTTCTAGGGTGCAAAACAAATGGTGAAAATTATTAAGACGGAGTGGCTACTTTATTCTCCATCAGTCAGCTTTGTGTATTGTTTGGTTTGCAAACTATTCAGTCCTAAATCATTTAATTGTCGATTTGCTACAGATGGATTTAGTGACTGGAACAATTTGAACATGATTGATAAACATAAAACAATTCAATTCACAGAGATTGTATTTTATCACATTTAAACCAAAGGCATGGTTTTGGCTTAAACACAAATTAATGAAGAACATCAGTACTGGAAAGCCATTTTGTAACACGTTGTTGCTATCATTATAACAATCGCTGAATATGGACTATCTTTTTGAGGAAGAAATGAAGTGTTTAGGTCCTCACAAGATGGAAACTTTTTGGGTTTACTTGAACTTGTTGCTCAGTTTAATCCATTTCCAGAAGATCACATCTCAGAATGTGGTAACACAGGAAAGGGCAACCCACCGCATATGTCTGAAACAATGTGTGAAGAATTAATAAACTTACTAACTGATAAAGTTTGGCCAACTATCTTCAGTGAAATAACTATAGCTCGATATTCCAGTCTGTCTGTAGATTCTACTCCTGATCTCTCCCATTCTGATTAGGCAAGTATTGTTTTAAGATATGTATCTCCAACAGATGGAAAATCTGTTGAGCAATTTATCCCATTTATTAGCTTAAAAAGTCATTCCAATGAAGCAACTGCAAATAAAGTACTTTCACTATTTATGTGAAGTTTGAAAAATTGATTTTTTTCTCAGTGCACAGGTCAGTCCTATGACAATTTGCCAGTATGTCAGGGCATTAGAAAGGCAGGCAACTGAAAATTTTAGAATATAAGGAATATGTTATTTTCATAAAATGTGCTGTGCATTTACTTAATCTTGAAGGATGTAGAGCAGTAGGTTGTCTGGAAGTAGATTTTTTTTTCTTACTATATTTACTGATGGGTAGTTTGTAAAACAAATTGAAGGTTTTCTAATACACGTTGGGAGGCACATGCTTAGCAACGAGTGCAATCTCAGAATTGTACACTCAGATTCTACATGCCTTAAAAATATTTCTGCAGACACAAAAAGGAACCAAAAGAGAAGGTAAGAACATTGCCAACATAATGCAAATGCTAGAGTATCATTTATGTTGGTTATGTGGAATAATATATGGCAGTATTTTAATTGGATGAGTCAAGCGCTCCAAGATTCAGAAGTGCATTTAAAGACATGCATAGATCTCTATCAGTCATTAGCAGGAAATTTACATAATTTAAGAGATGATTTTGAAAATACAACAAAACAAATACTACCAACTACTGATTATCAAGCAGTTCATCATCATAGAACCATTAGAAAGAAACAAGTAAATGACAAAAGTGCTCCAGAAGTATCACTTCTCAGTATCAGTTCTCACCAGAGATTAGTTTTGCATAAACACATACTACTACATCATCATTGACACACTTGAACCTTGTATGAAAAGAAGGGTGAAAGTGTATGAAGTTCTCTCAAATAGCCTTCTTTCTTAACAATGTGGACACACCTGATGAAGGATGCATGAAGGCATCCAAGAAATCAGTGCAGACTTATCCTGATAACTTAAATATAAATCCTTATAGACAAGTGCAACAATTTCATTCTTACATGGAAACTAAGTTTACAGATTCAGGAAAGACAAATCTGATTCATTTAGGCATGTACGATTCCATAATACAAGATACGAGTAAAATACAGTAATCTGTTGTAATATTTATTTTTTGATGACTAAATTTTCTTCTATGACATATTTTTATTAGTTCATTTATAATTTAGCATTTATTATTAAACAAGCATCAAAATTGAAGTTAAAGCAAGATTGGTGAAAGTCAGTTTTTGTTGTGGGAGATCAACAGAATTTTATATTGATTCTTGAAGCAACTAAGTTCACTGACTCATTTGCTGTTGTTGTTGTAGAATATGTGGAGTGTTTTTTTGTAGAAAATGGGGCATACAGTAAAAACCTTAGTACCCTGCATCCACTAAAGATTTTATAATCCAGTTCTTCCCATTTTGCTAAAATGGCATGTGCCACTTAACATTCAGTCACTGATATAGTCACATTTAAAAGAAGTTACCGCATGGATAGCTAAGACACACACACACACCCCCACACACCCCAACACGTGTATATATGTCTCACATACCCCATCGAACGTGTGAGCAAGCCGATGAGGAAGAACTACAGGTTATCAATGCTTAGAGCTCTCATATGCCTTAATCCAGCTTTGATCCTGAGCTAAGAAAACGAATGAGTAATATGTCTCACGTGGCCACATCAGATAACCAGATTTGCTCCCTCAGAATTAACCTTGCTTGCTGATGTAAACACTAAGACAAAGTTCTATGGGTTAAAAATACATTTAATATCAATTCTTCATCCCTATCAGCAATCAAAGGATTTTTCCCCTTTTAATCTGACAACTAAAAATGTAAAAAGCATATTAGATTTATCTTGGACCTCCTTAGAGAAAGTTAAGAAATTTAACTCACTTGCTTTTTAAGTGAAAAGCAGGAAAAATGAAATTATATGGTATCCTTTGACTCTAAATCCTCTTCAGCCCTAGATGTGTCATTCCAATGTCCTGTTTTTGTCAAAAACTCACCACCTTAACCCCCAGATTTGCTATTTATCCTGTCTTTCCTATCCTATCGAGTCAATCAAACCAGAAAACTACTGGCCTTGCACATGTCCCCCACACCCAATCCACTGTCCTGTCTTACGAAGCTCTATGGGTTCTACCTTTATTAATTAATCTCTCTTCTCTGTTTCAACTGCCAACAGCAGACTCTAATCACTTTCTTATCCTGATGATTCCAACAGACATGTTGTTTATCTCCCGGCCTCTAATCCATTCTCCATGCTATTTCCAGAGTGACCTTTCTAAAATGCAAATATAAATCTAGTGCTCCTCTGATTAAAACCAAGCTTTCAGAATAAGGGCCATGTTCCAGAATAAGCTTCCTCCTGGTCTTGTCCTATCTGTGTCTCTCATCTCCTTGTAGTTGCCATAGAGCCAATACAGATGCATGGTGACCCCTTGTGTGTCACAGCAGAACTGAGCTCTGCAGGCTTTTCAACGGCTGATTTCTCAGAAGGAGGTTGCCAGGCCGTGCTTTAGAGCCATCTCTGTGGACTCTAACCTCCAACCGTTTGGTTATCAGCTGAGCATGCTGATCACCTGCACCACCTAGAGGCATGCCCCTTTGCATTAAACAGAGAGAATAACTTATAGGTCTCCAAAAGAGGTGTGTGGTCTAGAGCTTCTGTCCTGTGCCTCTTTGCTTTCTTCATCCAGATAACTCCATCTTTCCCTTGAACTCAGCCAGAAGCTATGCCTGCCCAAGAATTCTCTGCTAACACAATCACACCACCTGCTTTAATCACTGACCCACTTGTCAAATGCCCCACTTGACAGTAAAACTTTAGAGGCAGGGACTACATCTCATCCAATAATGTACTGCAAGCACCTCCATGGTGAGCATTCAATAAATAATTGTTGTTTAACAGCATTTGGCATACAGTACATAGAACCTTACAGAAAATCTGTGTTGCTCAAAAAAAAAAAAAAAACTCTTCATAAGGGTGTACTTAAGACCTCATAAGAACCTGTGAAAGTGCCTATAAATGGCAGGTTCGTAGTCACCAAAACAAAACAGTGAAGTCAATATGATAAATAAAAAGAATATCAACGTCAATTTGTTGTTGTTGTTGTTGTTGTTGTTGTTAGGTGCCATCAAGTCAATTCTAACTCACAGTGACCCTCTGCACAACAGAACGAAACACTGCCTGGTCCTGAGCCATCCTCACAACCTTGCTATGCTTGAGCCCATCGTTGCAGCCACTGTGTCAATCCATGTCATTGAAGATTTTCCCCAACCCTCCACTTTACCAAGATATCTTTCTCCAGGGACTGGTCCCTTCTGACAACATGACCAAAGTATGAGAGATGAAGTCCGGCCAGTCTCATTTCTAAAGAACATTCTGGCTGTACTTCCTCCAAGATAGATTTGTTCATTCTTCTAGCAGCCCATGATACCCTCAATATTCTTCACCAACACCATAATTCAAAAGCATCAATTATTTTGCAGTCTTCATTATTCATTGTCCAGCTCTCACACGCATTTGAAGCTATTGAAAATACCAAAATTTCTGACCATGCTGGGTCAGGCACACTTCAGTCTTCAAAGGGACATCTTTGCTCTTAAACACTTTAAAGAAGTCTTCTGCAGCAGATTTGCCCAGTGCAATATGTTGTCTGATGTCTTGACTGCTGCTTCCATGGATGTTGATGGTGAATCCAAGTAAAATGAAATCCTTGACAACTCCAATTTCTTCTCCATTTATTCTGATGTTGCTTATTGGTCCAGTTGTGAGAGTTTTTGTTTTCTTTATGTTCAGGTATAATCCTTACTGCAGACTGTAGTCTTTGATCTTCATCAGTTAAGTGTTTCAAGTCTTTATTTTCAGCAAGCAAGGTTTTGTTATCTGCATATTACAGGTTATTAATGAGTCTTCCTCCAATCCTGAAGCTACATTCTCCTTCATATAGTCCAGCTTCTCAAATCGGTTCCTCAGCATACAGATTGAGTAATTATGTTGAAAGGATTCATGCCTTTCCTGATTTGAAACCATGCAGTATCCCCCTTGTTCTGTTGGAACAATAGCCTCTTGGTCTATGTTGTTTCCTTGTGAGCCCAATTGAGTGTTCAGGAATTCCCATTTTTGCAATGTTATCCATAATTTGTTATGATCCACAGAATTGAATGCTTTTGCATAGTCAATGAAACACAGGTAAACATCTTTCTGGTATTCTTTACTTTTAGCCACGATCCATCTGACATCAGTAACAACATGCCTTGTTCCACGTCCTCTACTGAATCTGGTTGAATAATGTCGATTTAGATAACTTAAATCGGCAAGACAAGTACCCACAGTTAAATTCCCATTTATTATTCCATGCATGCTAGGAACGTTTGCAAGATAGACATCTGTACCTCAAAGTTTCAACAAATTCACCTTGTTTCAATAAATTAATCTACATAACACAGTATGCAGACACCAATGCAGATAATATCCAAAGAAAGAATGTTTGTTTGATGGCCTTTTCTACTTTTTCATTTTCAGCTGTAAAGTCCTGTTCCTACTTCCCTCACATGATCATTCCAGCTCCCAATTTACTGTAAGTATCAGGAGTGTATTTTTCAAGGCCTGCAATTATTTTATTTCTATTACGGATATACCACAAAAACATTCTCTCCTTTTTTCCTGACTACTTCTTCTCCTTTTCTCATTATCCCCAACAAGAATCACTTGCACATACTTTCATTTACTCAACCAACATTTACTAAGTGCCTTGATGCCAAAAATAGAGCCAAATTTTTTAAATTCATGTGGTTACGTAAAAGGTGTATTCAAATAAATCCTAATGGTGACTATTAACCACAATGAGAAATGCACTTTGTATGGCAAACCAGTACACACAGGCTATTCTGATGCATAGAAACAAAAGTTTCATGAAACCATATTTAACCATAGTATGTGCCATGTACTGGTACTTTCTACTCTACTGAGTTCAGTTCCATTTCATATCATTATTTAGAGTCCTACTAAATTAATTTTATGACCATTAATCAGTCAAGAATTGCAGCCTGAAAAGCACTATACTAGAATACATGAAGGGAACTTGCGTTTTGGAGGGATTACTGTAGTTAGTTACAAAAAAAAAAAAAAAAAAGCTAAAAATACCCTAGAGGGCATGGAGAAAGGATGGTAAAGGAGCAAAAGGGAAAGAAAGGAAAGGAAAAGGGATGGAAGGGAGGATAAGAAGTGGTAATTAGAAATAGAAAAGATACACAGGAAAAGTCAGGGTTAACAAAAAAGAGGGAAAACAGTAAAAGCAAGAACGAAAGGAAGAAAGATTGTTCCAGTAATTTCTGAGATGAGGGAAGAAGTTACATCCTAGTTTCCTTGGGCCGAAGGCTGATAGAGTTGTTATCACCAATTGTCTGCCTATAGAAGGAATTAGCTGATTTATCATTGATCCCTGCCTCCTAACTACTCTAATCCTTAAACCTTTGAACAGTGGACTCCAGGTGTTTGGAAAAGATAACAAAAGCTACCCACCAAAGTAGAAACACTTATTTAGCCTGCAGTATAGAGACTAGACCATTATCTACAGAGAACTAGGTGAAATCACTTAGGGGTGGGTGGGTGGGATGTCCTGTGTACAGAAAACACATTATTGAAAATTATATCATGAAAAGTAAATCAAGTTAATTATGACCATTTTGTCATGTCTTCTCATCAGCATGGAAAAGTGCTCTAATTCAAACTGTGTAGGAGCATCCCTCTCTGATTTGTGAAACACTTCCCCTAGCAGAAGAGTCCCTGTGTGAACAGCTGACTCTTTCAGCTGCTAACCCAAAGGTTGGAGATTCAAGTACACCCAAAAGTGCCTTGGTAGAAAGACCTGGCAATCTACTTGGAAAAATCAGCCACTGAAAATGCCATGGAGGGATGAAATCCAAGATGGTAGGCGAGGCAGTTATACTACCCAGATCCTCTACAACAAAGACCCGAGAAACCAAGTGAGATGATAGGGATGATATTCCTAGAAACTAGAGCTTCAAAAGAAAGGATAAAGAAGCAGGTCAAATAGCAATTAGAGGAAGACACTAAACAAAACCAGCTAACAATACGGAGTGATGAACTGTCAACTGGTCTGGCACAGCACGGCCATTTTGTTGCAAGTAGAGTTCCAACTGTGGCAGGAATCAGATAACCAGCTTTGCTCACCCAGGTCTGCACCAGCACCCACATTAGTGAGCAGTGATCAGAGAAGTGTGATCTCTCCCACAAGCCTCACAACCTCCCAATGACCAAATGCGTGGACCCTACCCCTACCCATTCAACAGCCAGTCAAATCCTCTCCCACTGCCAGTGCTATGTGCTTTTTGTTGTTGTTAATTTTTCTCTTTCTTCTTAGTTCTTCTGTCTTCCCCACTCCCTTTCTTCTTCTTCTTCTTCTTTTTTAATCTTTTCTTCCTCTTCCTCTTTTTCTGATCCCATGAAGCAGGTGCACTGCCCCTGACACTTTCATGGTCAGCAGCGACCACCCCGCCCCTCCATGATCAGTGGTGCGCACCCCCACAGAACGAGTGCTCTGTTCCATTGGAGCTGTGTTTGATGGCAAGGGCTTGAGCTGCTACTGTGTCACATTTTTTTTCTCTTTTTCCTTTCTTCTTAGTTCTTCCCTCTCTTCGCCTCCTTATTTTCTTTTCTTTTTCCACTTCCCCACCCTCTTTTTTTTTTTGTTTGACTCCCACAGAGTGAATGCCTTGTCCCTTGCCACCTCCATGGTCAACAGCGCTTGCCCCTGCTCCCTGCAGTTGGCAGAGTGACCTCCTGTGGGGCAAGTGCTGTGCTCTTACTACAGCCGTGTTTGTTAGCCAGGGTGTGTGCCAGTAAGTGTGCCTTTTTTCCTTTCTTCTTAGCTCTTCCCTCTTCTCCCTCCTTCTTATGTTCCTTTCTCTTTTTTCTTCCTCTTCCTCTGTCCTCCTTTTTTTTTTTAGATGCCTCGAAGTGGGTGCCTACCCCCCAACATCTCCATGGTCAGTAGTGCCCACCCTCACCTCTCCATGGCCAGCAGTGTGTGCTCAGAGAGAGTGCTGCATTACCACTGCTTTGTGTTTGGTGGCTAGTACTAAGCCACTTTTTTCCTCTTTCCTTTCTCTTTCTTCTTTGTTCTTCCCTCTTCTTCTCTCCTTTTTAACCCCGTGGAGTGGTTATTTTGTCTCTGCTTCCACAGGTGGCAGCATCTGCTCCCATTCCTCTGCAGTCAGTGATGTGCATTCCCAAGAAGCAAGTGTCACATTCCTGCTGTAGCTGTGTTTGGCAGCTAGTGTTTATGCCAATACTGTGCTTCCCCCCCCCCTTTATTCTTTTTGTTTTTCTTTAGTTTTTCACTCTTCCTCAATCATTTTTCCCTCTTTTCCTCCTCTCCTCCTCCCTTTCTTTTTCCTTTTCTCCCCATCAATCAAGAGCCAGCAACCCTACTCAACCACACCCACCACCTCCCACCCCACCCACTGGGATGCCACCAACCACTCCAGCACCACTGGATCATGCAGACCACGGCCAACACCCACCCTGCCTGACATAAGCTGCTCTACATGACCAACAATTAGAGACTCAAGCTCACACTCTCACTTGCTACCAAATTTACCAAGATGCAGGTGGTGAGCACCCAAGTGCTGCCAAACTAGTGAGGGAGTAATATGCCCACCCACTGCCCAGATATATTAAAACAAAACAAAACATCTGGTTGAAGCAAACCAACATAAATCAACAATTTAATACAATAACACCACACTGTCTCAGAAACAACAGACAACTTCAGATCACACACAAACCAACACAATAGGACAAGATGGCTCAAACAGTTCACCAAAACACAGAGCTAGAAAATCCAGAGGAATAAATGCTACTGGAACAACTTGAGAAAGAATTCAAAAGAATTCTAGTTCTGGCCCTTCAGCAGATTTAGAAAGAGATCAAGGAAAATAAAAACAACACTAAGGAAATCATAGAAAAAAAATCAAGGAAAACACAAACAAAACTCTAGAAGATTTCAGGAAAACAAAACAAAAACAAATTGACAAAATAAATGGAAAATTAGAAATCATACAAAACAACAATAGAAATCTAGAATATTAATACTAAAATTTCAGAAATAGGTAACACCTTGGAAGGGCAAAGGAGCAGAAAAGAATCAATGGAAAAGAGAATTAGCAAAATTGAAGATGAATCTCTTAATACTAATTTATCAGAGGAGCAATCAGAAAAAAGTACAAAAAACAAAAAATGAAGACAGTCTAAGGATTATATGGACACCATCAAGAGGAATAACTTACATGTGATTAGAATTCCACAATAGGAAGAGATCAAAAAATAAAAAAGGATTGAGAAAATTTTCAAAGAATTGTTGGAAGAGAACTTCCCTAAAATCATGAAAGACAAGAAGATATACATTAAAGAAGCTCCAAGAACCCCAAAAGGGACAGGCTCCAAAAGAAAATCACCAAGACATATCATAACCAAACTTTCTAAAACCAAAGACAAAGAAAGAATCCTGAAAGCAGCTTGGGAAAAATGAAAATCTACCTAAAAAGGAAAACCAATAAGACTAAGCTCTGATTCCTGGGCAGAAAGCATGCAGGGAAGAAGGCAAATGGAATGACATATATAAATCCCAGAAAGAAAAATTTTGCCAACCAAGAATTACATATCCACAGAACTATCCCTCAAATACAATGATCAAATCAGGCTATTCCCAGATAAAGAGAAATTAAGGAGCTTTGTGAAAATGAGACTAACTTTACAAAAAACACGAATGAGGGTGCTTAGGACAAAGATCCACCAATGGCAGACAACAATCTGAGATTAAAACACAAAACAGTATCACCCAAAATAAACCCAGATATAGATATATCAAAAATAAATAAACCAGAACACTGAAAAAAGAAAACCGCAGACATCTATCTGTAAACAATAACAACTACAAAGCAAAAAGAGAAGATAAATGGTTAGTTACAGAACTTCCAAATGGAGAGAAAGTCAAGATGATATCAAGACAGAATGGACTATTTTAAAGTTGGGAAGACCATACTAAATTACAGGGTAACCTCAAAGAAAATTTAAAAAATAAACCTTCTCACCAAGATATAGAAAAAGAAAATTTAAAAATTTCAGTAAACACTAAAAAAAAAGCAATGAAGGAAATGATAGGAAAATATGTAACCAAAATAAACTTAGCACAGAAACATGTAAGGAACAAAGAAACTATCAGCACCATAAAAACAAACTAAGTTATACAGCAACATGACAGCAGTAAATTCATATTTATGGATAATTACTCTGAATGTAAATGGATTAAATGTACCAGTTAAGACACAGAGAATAGCAGAATGGATAAGAAAACATGACCCATCAATATGGTGTCTACAAGAGACACACCTTAGGCATAAAGACTAAACTGGCAAAAAATCAAAGGATAGAAAAATATGTATCAACCAAATGGCAACCAGAAAAGAGCAGGAGAGGAAATATTAATTTCTGACAAAATAAACTTTAAGACAAAAACCAGCAAAAAAGAAAAGGAAGCACACTATATAATAACAAAAGGGTCACTCCAACAAGAGGATATAGTATTTGCACATCCAATGAAAGAGCCCCAAAATGTATAAATTAACCTTTAACATAATTGAAAAGACAGACAACTCCACCATAACAGAAGGAGATTTTAATATACCATTTTCAATGAAGGACAGAACAACTAGAAAAAACTCAACAAAGATACAGAAGATCTGAACAACACAATTAACCAACTTGACTTCATACATGTATATAGAACATTCTACCCATCAAACACAGAATATACATTTTTTTCCAGCACACATGCAACATTCTCTAGAATAGACCATATGTTAGGCCACAAACCAACCTCAATAAATTTTAAAACATCAAAATACTACAAAGCAACTTCACGGATCACAATGTTATAAAATTAGAAATCAACAACAAGAAGATCAAGGGAAAAATACCAAATCCATGGAAAATGATTAATATCCTGCTTAAAAACTACTGTGTGGAAGAAATGGAAAATGAAATAAGAAAATTCCTTGAACAAATGAGAATGAGAACACAACATACCAAAATCTTTGGACACAGTAAAAGCAGTGCTCAGAGGACAATTTATGGTGATAAATGTGCACATCAAAAAGGAACAAAGAGTGAAAATAAACATCTTAATAGTTCTAACAATTAGAAAAATAACCCTATCGTCACCAGAAGAAAGGAAATAATAGATTCAAGCAGAAATAAATGAAACAGAAAAACAATAGAAAGAATCAACAAGACTAGAAGTTGGTTCTTTGAAAAGTGTTAATAAAATTGACCATTGGCAAATTTAACAAAGGAAAAGACAAAAATGCAAGTAACACAAACAGGTGATGTCATAACAAAACCAACTGAAATGAAAAGGGTAATGGCAGAATACTATGAAGAACTGTACTCTAACAAATTTAAAACCTAGACAAAATGGACAAATTTCTAGAAATACGCCACCTACCCAAACTAACACAATCTGAAGTAGAAAATTTAAACAGATCCATCACAAAAGAAATTGAATGGGTTATTTAAAAAAAAAACAAAACAACTCTCTCTAAAAACAAGTACTGGTTCAGATGGCTTCACTGGCAAATTCGACCATTCAGAGAAGAGCTGACACTAATTCTACTCAAACTGTTCCAGAACATAGAAAAGGATGAAATTCTCCCAAACTCGTGGATAAAACAAACATAACCTTGATACCAAAACCAGGCAAAGACATCAACATCACTAAAAAAGAAAATTATAGGCCAATATTCCTCATGAAAACAGACATAAAAATTGTCACAAAATCATAGCCAATAAATTCAACAATATAGCCAAAAAAAAAAAAAAAAAAAACATGACCAAGTGGGATTCACACCAGGTATGCAAGAATGATTCAACATTAGAAAAACAATCAACATAATCCAGCACATAAATAAAACAAAGGAAAAGAACCACATGATCACATCAGTTGATGTGCATAAAAGGCATTTGGCAAAATCTAACAAACACTCATTTTTGATTAAAACTCTCAGCAAAATAGGAGTAGAAGGAAAATTCCTCAGTGTAATTAAGGCATATACACAAAATCAACGGCCAACGTTATTCTCAATGGAGACTGAAAACACTCCCCTTGCAAATGGGAACCAGACAAGAATGCTCTCTATCACCACTGCTATTCAGTATTGTATTGGAAGTCCTATCAAGAACAACAAAGCAAGAAAGGGAAACGAAAGGCATCCAAATCGGCAATGGAGAAGTACAGCTATCTCTATTTACAGATATGATCCTATACATAGAAAATCCAGAGACTTAACAAGAGAACTATTGGAACTCATAGAAGGATTCAGCAAAGTGTCAGAGTACAAGATCAATATATAAAAATCTACTGGAATCCTCTACACTAACAAAGAAAACTCTGACATGGAAATCAGGAAAACAATACCATTTACAATAGCCACCCAAAAGATGAAGTACTTAGGAATAAATATATGACCAATGGAACAGAATTGAGAACCCAGATGTAAATCCATCCACTTATGGGCGGCTGATTTTTGAGAAAGAGCTGAAACCCATTAAATGGGGAAGAATCAATCAGTCTCTAACAAATAGTGAGGGCAAAACTGGATATCCATTTGCAGAAAAATGAAACAGAATCTATATCTCTGATCATATACAAAAACTAAATCAAGATGGATTGAAGACTTAAATGTAAAAAACCTAAATCTATAAAGATCATCACAATATAAACAGGGGCAAACTTAGGGGTCCTAACACATGGCATAAATACATTATCAAACATAACTGAAAATGCACAAACTAGATGACTGGGACTTCCTAAATAATAAATATAGATTACAGCCTAGATAACCCTATAGGGAAGTTTTACTCTGTCACGTGAGGTCACTGTGAGTTCATATGTTGCTGTTGTTGTTATGTGCCCTCGAGTCAGACTCGACTCATAGCAACCCCTCCTTGGGTTTCCTAGGCAGTATCACTATGGAAGTAGATTGCTCCATCTTCCTTCCCAGGAGTGGCTGGTGGGTTTGAACCGCCAGCCTTCTGGTTAGTAGGCAAGTGCCTTAGGCACTATGCTACCAGAGCTCCAGTGAATTGATATAGACTGGTGCTTTCCTCCAACAAGATACATAGAAGAGCACTCCTGTCACATGCCGAGAGCTTAGTAAATGCTGGTTGATTTATCCCTCAGGAAGCAGTATGAGTCAAAGGGAGGGGTCACGTTTGGACAAAATACAGCTTTGCAAATGGGAACCAGACAAGGATGCTCTTTACCATCACTGCTATTCAGTATTGTATTGAAAGTCCTATCCCGAACAATAAAGCAAGAAAGGGAAATTAATTCATTCATTAATTTAATGTTTGGGCTGTCAGTGTATCACTACTATGAAATACTCTGCAAGACACTGAGTGTACCACCCAGGTGTCTGGACCCCCTTTATGGAAGCCTCCACTCCACTGCCTCCTTGCCAGTTATTTATTGTTAGTATTTTTTTCATTTGGAAACCCAAGGAAGGGTCGCTATGAGTTGGGTCCAACTCGACGGCACATAACAACAACGACAGCAACATATTTAGAACATTGATTTTGCCTCCAATTTTCAAGAAAAATTGGGAAGATTATAAACTATCCAGAGATGAGCAGATACATATGTATCGAAGCTTAAAATAAACTTATCATTTAAAAATATACCAAACCATAAATTTCAAGAATCTCATACAAATCTAATTTCTCTTGGTTTGCATAGCTTTAGTAATCTAAAAATGAATAGCTGACATTTTAAGAACCTGGTTACAGAGTTCCAATTTAAAGTATACACTCATACACACTCAAAAAAAAAAAAAAAAAAAATCTTCCTGGCAGTTGCCATGACAACATAATACAGAGCTTACCAAGCTCTTTGTTACCCTGCTGAAGATGTGATGCAAAAACACACTCATGTTAGATTCTTTACTAATTAGTTTAAAAAGGTTAAAAGGTTAAGCAAAACTCTAGATCCACATAGTTTTCATCTGTGCTAGGGCTCAGAAAAGCAAATACTAAATATTTTAGGAAAAAGAATATGAAAATAATAATTGGAAGATCATTTACAGACCAAAGTAGACACAATGTCGAAGAAAACAAGGGAAAATGTTTTTATTTTATTTTGGATGCTATATTTATTTAATAAGAATTCTCTTGTTATAAGTTGTACTGTAATATTTTAATGGTGTAATACAATGTGTATATATGGTAAGAGTCTCATTTTTACTAACATATTTATTTAAATATTTTCCTTGTTTGGTCCCATATATTTCAATTCATTTGGAAACACATACTTCCATATGCTAATAACCCACGAGAAAAAAACGTTGTTTCTAAATTAATAGGTGTTTATATGCTTTAAAAAAAAAAAAAGAAAAAAAATAGTGACAGGGAAGAGGAAGAGGAAGAAGGGATAAACAGCCCTTTGGGAGGCTGTGATAAAACGCTATCTGATTTTTCTATCACTTTGTCTTTGTCTCTCACAGGTTTCCCTTTCTCCCCCCAAGACTCAGCTGTAGACCTTTTCTCACTCTATACGCTCTTTGCTCTTCGTAGGTGGTCTCATCCTTAACCAATGGCTGCAATCACCACCCATATGCTTCCACATCCCCAGCCTGGCCTGTCTTCTGAGCTCCAGGTCAGTTCATCTATTTGCCTTCTAAACTCCTCCACTTTGATGTTACTTTAAAGGCAAATCAACTCCTCCTGTGATGCTCCTTAGGTCAGTAAAAGGCAGCTAGGAATGGTACTCAACATCTATCTGCTGAATAAATCAATTGATTAATTAATCAATTAATGAGGCTTGTTACACAAACCAAAAATCAAAGGGTCATCCTTGATAATTCCTTCCTCTCCCTCCATGATGACTCAGTATTCCAGTTCTGTCCATTTTACCTCCTAAATATGTATCAAATCTACCCCACTCTCAATATCCTCATAGCCACTATGCTCTAAGGCACCAGTCTTTGCCTGGATTACTGTAACAACATCCTAACTGTCAATCAGGAACTGTGCAAATGTAGTACACGGAGGGGTCAGACAACCAGTACCTATCAAATAATTAAATTATTGAACAAACAGATAAAATTTGGCCTAAGAAAAGGAAGAGACACTTACTAGTTGTCAACCATAGGCCAGACACTAATCTAGATGCCTCACACGTGCAACCTTGTTTAAACTCCACAATGATCCATTTTATAGAATAAAGTCAACCAGGCATATGATGTTAGGGAAACTCTACTGGTCACAACTCTTGGCTTTGTTTCTTCCCAAAAAGCTGAGAATAATGATAAATATCATGATAGTGATGAGATGATCACTACCTATTAAGAACTTACTCCAGACACTGTTCTAGCCAATTTGTATCATTATTTCATTTAAGTTTCACTACTCTCCTAAAAGGAGCTCTGGAGGCAGAATGCCCAAGGCATTTGACTGCTAACCAGAAGGCTGGAGGTTCAAACCCACCAGCCACTCCTCGGAAGGAAGATGGGGCAATCTACTTCTGTAGAGATACTGCCTCGGAAACCCAAGGAGGGATCGCTATGAGTTGGAACTGACTTGATGGCAGTGAGTTTGGTGTTCTTAGTTTACCCTCTGAAAAACTAGGTGCTGTTGGAAACAACCTAGATGTGCATCAACAGAAGAATGGATAACCAAACTATAGTATACACATACAGTGGAATACTATGTAACCCTAAAGAATAACACAGAATCTGCAAAACACCGCATAATGTTGATAAACTTGGAGGACATTCTAAAAAAACCAAATACATTGCCGTCAGGTCGGATCCGACTCATAGCGACCCCCTCCTTGGGTTTCTGAGGTGGCATCATTACAGAAATAGATTGCCCAACCTTCTTTCCGACGAGTGGCTGGTGGGTTTGAACCACCAGCCTTCTGGTTAGCAGCGAAATGCCTTAGGCACTATACCACCAGAGCTCCTTGTAGGATATTATGCTGAGTGAAGTAAGTCAATCACAGAAGGACAAATATTGTATTAGTCTGTTATTGTAAAAAGTCAAGGAAAGGTTTATATATGGAAGGAAATTTGCTTTGTTGGTTACTGGGGGTAGAAGGGGAGGGGAGGGAACACTGTTAGATAGGTAGACACAAGCATAGATTTGGGTGAAGGGAAGGGCAACATACCATATGTGCGTGATCACCACAGCGGCAATGAGGAAGAGGAAGACAGAGAGGTGTGTGGGAAGTACAGACAACAAAGGTGAACCCTTTTGGATATACAGTACTGTGTTGTCAGTGAAGGCAATCATTGATATATGAGTTGATAGATGGGTGGACAGGCTGAACTATTAGGTATGTCTAGGCAGGGGGACAGTGCCTAAGACCATGTATAGGGTTGGCAGACAATGATTCTACAAGTGTATTTGTATATTCTGTAAGAATCCCTAGTATATAGTAGAGCTGACAAGGGACAAGGTCGGAGTCACTTCTTGGGCACAGCCAGCTTCCGAGAGGGAATGAGTAGATGGACCTGTGGGCTCGGGACCATAGTTGCACAGAACATCAAACTCAACTGGCATGGCATACTACACAAAAACATTGTTCCACATCCTACTTTGGTAAGTAGCGACTGGAATCTCAAAAGCTTGTTAAGCAGCCATTTAGATGCAACAATGGGTCTCTCATCCAGAACAAAGAAGAACGAAGAAAACCAAAGATGCATCGAAACAATTAGTCCAAGTGACTGGTACACCATGTGATCCTCAGCCTATATGACTATGAAACCAGAAGAACTAGATGGTGCCCAGCTACCACTGCCAACCACTGGAGGGGGATCTATGTAGGAGATCCTGGATAGAGTGGGAGAACAATGCAAACAAAACTCAAAATCATTTAAAAAAAAAAAAAAAGGGACTAGGTTTGCTGGTCTGATAGAGCCTCATGGAACCACTGAGACTATGGCCCCTAGCTGCCTTCCAAGTCTAGAACTGAACCCATTCCTGTGCCTTCCAGCCAAATATAAGACAGGCATATGAGCTGAACATTTGCATTAGCTACATACACTCCTTGGAGGGATCAATCATGGGAGAATAATAGGGCTGTGTATGCACAAGGAGACAACTCAGGGTGGAGGGGGCGCAGGAGTGCATGGGAGGAAAGGACACAGGGAAGAGGTTAACTATGGGGAGGAAGTGGGAAGAGAGCTGTTACATTATGGCAAATTGCAGTCAATGTCATGGGACAAAGTGTATGTGAGCTGTTGTATGGAAAGTGAATTTGTTCTGTAAACTTTCACCCAAATCACACACACACACACACACACACACACACACAAGTAGGTGCTGTTATCTCATTTTGCAGATGAAGGAACTGAGTGAGCCCACAGCACTTAAATGACTTGTTTAAAGTGGGGAAAAAAAAAAGAAAGAAAGCAGAGCTGTGACTCAAGCTTTGAACCTAAATCCCTTTAGTTAAGAATTTACAAAGCACCGTTCAACTTATAACAAGTTATCAGAACTAGTGGGGATATAAAACTAGAAGAAACAGGGCCATCCCTGCCCTTAAGAGAACCTTAGGAGCCTGTCTCCAGGGTCAGAGCTGTTTTATGACCTCATCTTTCTCTACCCAGTGGAGGGCAGAGTTCAAGGAGGAATCCTCCACCAACTCCACCCACTTCCAAAAGGCTCATTTCAAAAACAGTCAAGGCTGCCAATCTCCTCCCCATCTTCCACAGCCAACCAGTTTTCCTCAAATAAGGTAATATGAAGAGATGTTTTAGTGCTTGTACTTATTTAGTGACAAGGCTGAATATTTTTCTCAAAAATGTTTTTTTAAAAAGGCACTTGCACATTAATACAAAGTTTTTTTTTTGAAGTTCTTGGTACTTACAATTTTATAACTCCATCTGAGCACTTGGAGCAGTGCTGCTGGCCGCTCTTGTCTTGTTTATGTTGACTCTGCCCCAGCTGAACAAATCTGCAAATGACAATGGAGAAAAGGAAGCTACAGAAGGAACTACTTGCAATAAATTCAGTAGATCATAGAAAATGGTGTGAGTTTTCAAACGGCAGTAATATACTTATTTCAGAAAAGCACAACTTAAAATCACAAGCCATCCAAGCAGCACAGGACACGTGAGTGAATGGCTCTATCTTTCCGTGCTCTTCAATCTATAAAGGGGGGATAATAATATCTTTTCAATCTATTTCAGGGTTGTTTAGACATCAAATAAAATGATGATTTGGAAGCACTCTGCAGAGCATTACACAAATTAAAGGAGTAAGGGCATTCTTCAGAGCATCAAACACAGACTCTTATTCCAGGACCGAGAGTCCCTCCCCCTCTGCTGCACCCCTTCCCTACCGACCTGCCCGGCACCATCCTCACACTGTCTGCTTTCCAGGGATACTGTGGCTGTACAAGGCTGCACCTGGTACTTCTCTCACTTCCTGAGAAGGGAGAACTAGACATGGGCATCAGAGACATGCTTGATGCAAAGGAAAGTTTCCTTTTTTGCTTAATCTGAGTCAAAGTTTCAGTCCTTGGCATGTTCACACACATTCTCTGCAGTAAGCAAAGTCGTATCATCCAGTCATTTGTTGTTAGCGGCTGTTAAGTCAGCCCCCAACTCATGGCAAACCATGCACAATGGAAGAAAACGCGGCCTGGTCCTGCGCCATCCTCATGATGGACTGTGGATCGGATCATTGGGATTCATAAGGTTTTCACTGACTGACATTTGGAAGTCGATCACCCGGCTTTTCCTCCTACTCTGTCTTAGTCTAGAAGCTTTGCTGGAACCTGTTCAGCATCACAGCAACATCAGCACCCACTGACACAGGGGCAGTAGCTGCACATGAGGTGCGTTGGCTGAGAATCCAATGTGGGTCTTCTGCATGGAAGGTGAGGATTCTACCACTGAATCACGAATGTCCCATGCAGTCATTAAAAACCAAAAACCAGCTGCATGTTGAGTCAATTCCAACTTAGGATGAGCCTGGGTGTGCAGAGTACATTTCATAAGGTCTCAAGGCAGACTGACAAGCTTTTCTTCCAAGACCCCTCTGGGTGGATTCAAACCAGGGCTTTGAACAGGTTTGAAATGGTTCTGTTATAGTTGATGCAGTGTACAGGTAGCATACAAACTAAATCTCTTGTGCATGGGATTTTGACTCCAGTAGGAAACAGGCGGTGGTGCCCTGCTTAAAGATGGCCACCAACACACATTGAAAGCAGCCACCATCTTTGAGCAGGGCACTGCTGCCTAGTTCCTATTTGGGTCAAAATCCCATGTACAAGAGATTTGGTTGCTATGCAACACATAAAATCTGTCAGCCACGACTGAACCATTTAGACCCTGCTCAAAGACCTGTTTCAAACTGCCAACTTTTTAGTTAGTAGTCAAGTGTTTAACTGTTTTTATCACCCAGGGATTCGATCCAGTCACTAACCCTACAGAATTCATTCTTCCTGACCATGTTATTCATAAAGGTCTATTTCAGTTACTAAAGAGTTTAACTACAGAGTTCTGACAACTGTGATGAATAAATAACTGTGTGTCTGTGTGTCCAGGAGTGAGAAGGCTGTGGCTGAGCTCTGAATGACTACATTTGCTTTTAGTAAGTTCTGTGTGCTGTGAGTACATTTGCTTCTGGTAAGATAGCGATGCATATTCATAAGAGCAAAAGCTATGAAAGCTGCTCTTGCAATCAAGATATGCTGTGTATTTTGTATTTCACGTATTATAGAGATCTGATTAGTTTGAAGTAAAAAGCTGACAATACCCAGTTCAATGGATTCTGCAAATGAAATACCACTACCCAAAAAAGAACTGAAAATTACTCTTCATTTTATACTAGAGAATTTATGCTAAGTCAAACATATGTGAATTAAGTGGAACTGTGCTCACGTGCAGTCAGTGGCATGATTGGGGGGTACAGACCACACTGGTTGACACTGTCAAAGGACACCAAAGGAGGTGACACCAAAATGACTGTCTATAAAATCTCTGTGTAGTGTTTCAGCAGAAATTTATTATTTTTCATAAAAACGTCCCTGTAATTAGTTAAAACAACAAAAAACATTTTTTGTAAGCCCAGCTTCCATGTATCAGTATACCTACAAGGCTAAAACTCTATCCTAATTTACTTTTTGAACCTTCTAATGTGCTCTGGTCAGAGCTGTCATTATTACATAATTAACAATGATGCTTCAAACCCAGTGGTTTTGTCTGTACATGCTACAAGCACACACTGCTGTTTTCATTGCTGCAGGTATTTTTATAGTTGCTGATTTGGTCCAATTTTCTAGTGTTTCGTCTACAGTATAGTGGTAAGTAGTATTTGTAAACCTATTTCAAAAATTTTTTTGAGAAAGAACTAATAATTAAAGGAAAATAAAAATAAAAAAAGGCTGCCAGTTAGTTACTAATAATATTATAATTAATGAAGTTGTAATTCAATGCAAGAAGATTTTACAGAACACTTTTTGTTGTTAGTATTCACAGAATCTAAGAAATACATTTAAGCAATTTACAACTGTATCACATATTATTCTATGATTAAAATTGATAATAAACATTATTAAGGATTCTGTATAGTCTGCTATGGGAGGAGCTCGACGGGGGTGTGGTGACACCATGATGACACCAACCCTACTATGACACCACTGTATGCAATGCATAAGTCCTCTGAATGCTTGTAAGACACTGAAGGGGCATTTACAGTGGTCTCGTCAGGTTCTTGAAGATTTCTGGGTGAAAGATTCTTTTGATAATCTGATATCTGCCATGAATCTTCTCCACAGAAAAATTCCCATCCACACAAAATTATGTATACAACTTCATGGGATACCTTTCAGTGAAAGCAGTCCTGCTGGCACAGTGGTTAAGTGCTCAGCTGCTAATCAAAAGGTTGGTAGTGCGAACCCACAGATGCTCCACAGGAGAAAGACGGGCAGTCTCCTTCTGTAAAGAGTACAGCCCCGGAAACCCTATAGGGCGGTTCTACTCTGTCGTATAGGGACACTATGAGCTGGAATCAGTGCCACAGCAGTGGGTTTTTTGGGCCTTTTGGTGGATCCCCTCCATTCAGCTATTTGCTGTTGTTGTTGTTATGTGCCGTCGAGTCGGACCCGACCCATAGCAACCCCTCCTTGGGTTTCCGAGGCACTATCACTACGGAAGTAGATTGCCCCATCTTCCTCCTGAGGAGTGGCTGGTGGATTTGAACCACCAGCCTTCTGGTTAGCAGTCAAGTGCCTTAGCCACTATGCTACCAGAGCTCCCCCATTCAGCTATAGCTGCCTGATAAAGGTCTATCCCATTCTGAATTAGCATCCTTATCCCACAGCTTTCTTGTTCTTCTTCAACCACCACCTCCCACTAGAATTCTTCAGCTACAATGAATCCATTCTCCTCAATCTTCACTGTTCCAGATTTTGTAAAAATTCTGTAAATTTCATGCAGGAACCACTGTATTTGTACTTCTATTTGCAGCTTAGAGATGTGCACTAAAAATGTATGCACCATAACTATTTATCTCTGGGGCACAGAGCTCGAGCATCAGGCCCTTTAACTCAGAATGGAAATCAACAACAAAACAAATGCTACTAGCATGTTCCTAGTAGAATTCATTTCTTTCTGTATTACTGAGTATTCTCATTTTTCAAAAGTCACATTAGATATAAGTGATTGTAATAATAAATCTGCATTTTTTTCCTTAATCTCTACATTAAAGTACCTTACCTTGAATAAATAGAGAGGTCATCTTCTGAGAGGCCATCTGAGAGGTTAATGCCATATACCTCTTTCATGGGCTGGACTACATTCTTTTTTTAAAAAAAGAAACCAGGAAGAATTTTTAGAAATCTAACATAATAGTTTCCAAAATTGAAGAAAATGAACCTGTTAATTTTTCCAGAAATGCAATCACAATTTTTCTTGAACTTGTTCATTAAACTTCTGTTAATGGTTAAAATACATATGTATATATATAATTTCCACTTCCACTCAAAAACCAAACCAAATTCACTGCTGTGGTACTTATATTTGTGTGTCAACTTGGCTGGGCCTGGTTGAGTGGCTGGGCAGCTGGTGGTAGTTATTCCCCATGATGAGACTGGCAATCAACTCCATGGTGGGAT